>NC_090447.1:743649453-743959226 GCF_031143425.1 Pleurodeles waltl | reverse complement strand
TTGCATAGGAAGTCCTCACAATAGGGCTCTCCACTGCGATTCGCTCTATCCAACACTCTTTTCCTTCTCACTGGCAAGCAGTCAGGCACTAGTGCTCCAGGCTTTTGAGCAGGTGATCCTGATTTCCCTAGGTGTTGTCTCCTCACCTAGCAGGGAGACTAGCAGGCCTTCGCCCCCAATCCTAGTCAAAGGCAGAAGTCTTGCAGAGCATTCCCTTCTCACAAACCCCTTCTGGCTGCTAGGCAGAGGACAAAGGTTGGGGTCACAACCTTCCCTTCTTGTAGTATATTTCCAGACATAAAAATGTAATTTAGAGTCTGAGTCTTTGACGTTTTTGTTGAAGTTCTCTCCTCATGAAAGGCTTTATGTCACAGCAGGCAAGGATCCGGAGCTGATTGTCCCACAACACAATTCATGGGAGTGACCAGAGTTCACAACTTGATGTCAGCCACAATGATATTTGCATCAAAAGATTAATCCCAGAACACCAAAACACCAACACTACTCTTTAGAATTCCCTTATCAACCCAGTCTCCTTTCCTGGGATGTGTCCAGGCCCCTTCTTGAGCTCTCACACTGAATCAAAGAGCAGTCTTTCGATGTGTAAAGGGAGTCCCTTTCTTTTTTCCCCTCCAGTATGTATGTGTTCTATCCAGCTCACAGGAATGCAGCAAAACACAAATCTGGTCTGGGGTAGGGGGGGATTCCTCTCCTCATCATGTCTTCATGCATCAAACCTGGGCTTCGCAAAATGGTAACCAGGGTCCTCCATTTATCATACCATTTCAGGCACACTTACTCTGTACATTCACAGTGCTCTTACTGTCCAACACTGTTACCTCCATGTGTTGTACATTGTACCCTTTCAAGTACACATGCATTTAGCACCCACACTTTGACTGCATGCACTGTTCAGCACAGAAGCTTTCAATATTTAACCTGGATGTGCTCTTCTAAAAACACACACTATGCCAGCACACACACTCACTATGTGCATGCTGGACAATACTTCACTCTTCATGTATTGTACTTCACGCAACCACACATACACTCAGCACATGCTTTAAGTGCTCATGCAGTGAACAGCATCTCATGTAATATACTCCTCTCAGGCACACCCAATGCATGCATTATATACACATGCACTACACCATACTGATCTATCCCTGTACTGTACCCTTCACAGGCCCACATACATCCAGTTTAGAGTCACTATTCCTGTGCTGCTACTCAGCACTCCATATCTTCCTGATGTGGGCCCAGGATAAGTGAAGCACACAGCAGTAAAACTTTTAAAATGTGGGTGAGGGTGTAGGCTTTTCTCCAGCAATACAGGATAACAAGCATTGGCAATACGAATAGGTCTCGCCTTTAACATGTGATTGATGATGTTATTGTAATGTGGTGGAATGTGTTTGAATGTGTGTGTGTTGTGAGTTTTGTAATTTTTTGTGTTCTGTGTTTTACTAAAATGTTTTGCCCTAGTATTATTTGTTTATTGTTCACAGAAAATATCCAATATTTTTTTTTTAAATAATCTACTCTTCATTTTTAAAAAAAGCAAGTGTTTATTAAAATGTATGTTTGTTATGTTTATTAATTATTTACAAAGTTGTGCATTGTTTTATTATCTTTGTAATATATCTATTACAAAATATAACTTCACAGATAACAAGTAGTTGACTTATTAACTTGTCTGCTAAGTAGTCAATATGTGGACTGATGAGAAACCAGTCCATGATGAGGTCATTACTAATGTCCATTGGTTGAACGTTTTCAGTGTTAATCACCATGTGTGGTTAAAGTTAGTACTTCCTGATTTGCCATAGATGTGAATAGTTATGGTTGCTGGTGGTGGTTGTGTGATCTGTAGAAAATGATAATTGTACAAAAAGGATTCATCTTTTATTTTTATTTTTTATTGTTATTAATCCATGTAGATAATTGGAGTCCTACTTATAGTTGTCTGTGGTTTCTTGAGTTTAATATTTTTTCACCATTGCACTCATGTACAGTTATATGAGTTATTTTAATATAACCTCAAATTAATGGTATATTTAAAACTGGTTGCTTCTCTCCATAGTGTTATTTGTTTACAGTCTGTTGAGTCTTTGAGTGTAATTGATTTTAGAGCAGTTTCTTACTGAGCTAATAATACAACTTTTGGTGCTTCTTCCTATAAAAAAGATAGATTTTGTTTTATTGCGTTGCTGTTTTATGATTGAGTGATTGAATGGAGTTTACATATATTAGTAATTACTATTAGTTAAAGATAGTAGTTCTAAAGAGAAAAGTAGTTTGCTAGGTTGAAGGAGAGGACTGAAGAGAGAAAGTGCAATTGAATGCAGCACATGATCGGTAAAGAAAGCAAAGGAAAGCGACAATGAAGCCAACTAGTGTTAAGCAGCGGCTTTTTTGGAATAATTAAAATGTATGTATTAGCTTTTTTAAATTTGTAAACAACAGGATTTTCTTCATCTTATAACAGTTACTGATACTGTCATAAGCCTTACTGAATCTGTCATTTTGATAGTTGTAATTGGTGATGTTGGTGCAACAGGTGGTTGTAGTAAATATCCAGCTTGTTGTACAATTGTTGATATGTAGATTGGTGGCATCCGTGTGACTTTTCTTTGCTTTGTAAAGATAATATTTTTGTATTTGACACGGTCATTCCACATGAGTATTCCATAACTTTCTTTTGTCCGCCTATAATAGAGTTCACTGTAGCATGTTGCTTTAATACTTCCTGTGTGGTCTGCTAAAGCCAGATGATAGAGTACTTTGCAGTCTAGTTTTTAGGGTCGAGCCTGCGTTGCATGCGCTCGCGCATGCGTATCGCAGCGAGACGCTTTTGTATTTAGAAAAGGGCTCGGAGCCCTGTCAACTTCACGTCAGTGTTTTTTATTGGTTCGTGGGCTTGCCTAATAAAATCTGCTTGCTTTCATTAGTCGAAGGCAAGCATACGTCATGCCTTTTCCGGTGGCTAGCCCTCCTCGAGCGCAGCGACCAAGTACAGAAAACATGCGAGGCTCGCTGTTTTCCATCAGGCTCGTGGACTTCTTTTTCTCTAATTTACGAGCGCGATCTCGCTTGGCAGAAGTCGAGCGCTTTACATAGTTAATTTCACTTTTTCAGGTTGTGTACATAAATGCACTTTTGCCCGATAGGTGAAAAGTCAGGTTAGGAGGTTACAACGTGATCAGCTCTAACATGAGCAAACGCGAGACCCGTTGCATTGTAAATGCTTGTTCTTTTTTGTAGTACATTTTTTCTCAGCATTGTACTGTGTTTGCTTTAATAGGTATTTGATACGGTTTGTTGCTGATGCTTGTGTTGTTGATTATGTCTTTGATTGAAAGCATCAGAAACAAAAGAAAGCAAAACGTTATTTTGAAATGTTACAGTATTTTATAATTTTATGTGTGGAATACATATCCATAATGCTTTGTGGTATGGTTCTAATATTCCACAGTTTGTATTGTATCATTAGAATATAGGTGATCTAAGACAGATTTGTAATTAGTTTTATAGTTATTTATTAATTGAGAATATTGGAGCTTTTGTTTCATACAATCTCGCCACATTGAAGTTTGCTGGCATTTTTTGTTTATATCAATGTTGAAGTCAACTAAAATGATATATGTATAATTGTGGTAAATGTTAATAATGTTTGTAAGTATTTGAAAGACCATTGGTATTGGTGTTTGTGGAAGTGTTTATAGGGTCACTAATAAGTAATGTTTGTGTTGTGTCTGCAATGTAAAATGCAATATATCTATTTCTTCTTGATTTGAATAATTTGGTAGCAGGAACATGTTTTTAAACTAAATGGCCATACCATGTTGAGTATGTTGATTATGGTATTTATGATTATATTCGGGGATCAAAAAGATTGAGTGTTCTGTTATGTTTATTTCTGCTACACAAATAATGTCAGCATTCATCATATTATTATCAGATGCTATGGATTTGAAATGTTTTTGAATTCATCATATATTATTATATTTATATATAAATGTGTTTACTTGGGAAACGGAAATTTGTAAAGGCTTGTTATTTCTTAATCTTATCATTTTTTCTTCTACTTTGAAGGGTATAATGATCTTTTTATTAAAATTGAGAAGGTATATATTATTTATTGGTTTTGCTCTACCTGAGACAACATAGTGTAAATTATGTATTTTGCTATTGTTAAAGTGTATGTAAACTGACTCTGTAGTTTCACCTCAAATTCTGAGCATTATTTGATGTAATGGTAATTGTTTGTGTATAACAGTAATACATTTCTTTGTGTATTGAAATTGTTTTGAAGTAGGTTATATGGGCGTCCAACCTTTAGAAATTGATGTGTGATATAAGTTTTGATTATGCTGCTGTTTAATTTTATCAACTGTATGATTATCATAAGCAATCCAAACAATAGTGCGCGTATTCTTAGTACTTTCTATGAATTGAACTATTCCTGATGTTCCATTAGTTAATCCATCATTGTCTACTACATTACAAGAAAGATCATAGCGTATGTGTACTGCTATGTGTACTGCATGTGGCACAGCCCCATAGTTTTGCCTTGATCTTCTCGTAATTTTGCCAATATTTTTTGTTTGACCTAGTCTGTAATATCTGAACAATTGTATCACTGACTGTTGTAGTAAAGAATGGGTATATTTTTATATGTTGCATTAAAACTGCATTGTTAATTTGATTGACTTCATTGTTAATTGACATTATATATGGACAGTTTTGCTGATGTTGCAGTGTGGTTTGATTTCTCTTTGTTTAATAGTTAAAATATCTTCTTTTGTATGTTTTCCTTCTCGCAATCTGTTTAGTAACTTGGCCAATGGAAGGTCATTTAGTTGGCTCATAATTTTGGGCAATTCGTATAATTTGAAGTATGACCATATTGTGGTCCTTAATGGTCTGGAAGAGTATGTTTCATTTTTCAAAGATATAGGTGTCAAAAACAGGTTTTAATTGGTAAAGATCTCAAATTGCTAAAATTGAAATTCCTCTAAATGGTTAATTAGAACTTTGAACTTTTGTAATCTGTTATGTATAATATTGAACATATTTGCACCTTTTCATCAATTATTAAAACTTTGAGCTGCATTAGCTGATTTTGTAGAATATGTCTTTGTTCATGGGAGTGGTGTGTATTGGTAAACCATTGTGATGCAGGTGCTTTGAATGTGCTGTGTAGTGTTTTCCCATCAATATAACTTTAACTATAACATATGAATTTCTATAGTTTTGTATGAGTAAATTCAGAACCTAATTATAACATCCCTGTAACCTTTGTTTTTTTCAGTGAATTTGTAAGGCTCTTTTCATTCGATTTCCAAACTATAATGTCCCTGTAACCTTTGGTTTTTTCAGTGAATTTCTATGTTTTTTAAAATTCTATTTCCTAACTATAATGTCCCTGTAATCTTTGTTTTTTTCAGGGAATTTCTATTTTTTTTAAAGTATAGTAATTTTCATTATTATACGTTAACCTAACCACCGACACACTCAGCCTTAGGACATGCGCTACAGTGGTTGGCCACAGGCCAATCTCCTATAAGCACCCAACCTTGCATGGCTTTCACCCGTGTGCAGTAGGTGTTGCCCGCAAGGCATGGCCTGCAGTCGGTTCCCTAACCACCCAACCCTTCTCTGCATACAGCCGTTTGGTCATGTGCTGCAGGAGTTGGCCACAGCCTATCTCTCTGGGTGTGTGAAGAGGTGTAGGAGGGTGTATGTGGGGGTGAGAGTGCCTGTGAGAGTCTGGGTGTGAGAGTGTGTGCATCAGTGTCTTAGTGAGTGCGTCAGTGTCCTCGCAGGTCTGTGAGTTTGTGCAAGAGGTTGTCAGTGGGTCTGTGTGTGGGTGTGTGAGAGTCTGAGTGGGTTTGTGAGTGGGTGTGTGAGGGTCTGAGTGGGTCTGTGAGAGGGTGTGTGAGTGTTTGAGTGAGCCTGTGAATGGGTGCGTAAGGGTGTGCGTGAGTGAGTGAGTAAGTGAGAGAAAGAGAGAGAGAGAAAGAGAGTGAGAGGGAGATAAATAGAGGTTTTTTAGGCTTTGATGGATAGTATACTTAGAATAAGATACTTCTGCACAAATTGAAAAGAAAAATGTATTTGTCAAATAAAAACAGTAAGATCACCTTTCAGTATGAGTCTTAAACATTTTGGGTTTAAAAAAAAGAGGAAAATGACCAGGGATACACCTGTACTCGAACCCCTATTCTTTTTATTTTTTTTATTTTGCACTGAATGGGATACCTGGGTCCACTTGGGGAGCCTCAAGTACCTTCCCATGGTTCCCGACCATTTTTTAATGTATTTTATTATATGCCTTTTACTGGCCTCAAGGCTTCTCCTGGGGTCCCATTGCTCCAACAGGCAGGCTCCCTGGTCACTGTAGCAATGCTTTCATCTCTGTTCCCTGAATTCATACCTGCGTGCAGGAAAAAGAGATCAAAACTTTGTTTCTGGCAGCTGGACCTGTTTGATAGGCCCTGCTGTTAGAAAGCACATTGTTTGTTGTGACTTGACTGCAGCAGTCAAAGCTGCAGCAAATCCACAGCAAAAACCTATGTCCTGGGGGTGTCGGTCCCCAGGGCCATCAGTGGCTCCTCAAGGGGGGCTACGCAGCCCCCCTCCAATGTGCATGGCCCCGGGGGTGGTGGTGGTCCCTGGGGAAAAGGAGTTCCAAAACGGACCCCCTTTCTATTTTTTTCAGGTTGCCATGGGGAGATGGAGGTCCCCAAGGCTGCGGGAGAGTCCAACAGGCCTCCCCTACACAATTAAAGCATTTTGCTCTGGGGAGTAGGTGGGCCCTGAGGTGTGGGGGCTGCAGGGGCCGTGGGCCCTCCCATGTATATCACAAAAATCGCCCCCAGACGGTGGTGAGGGTGTGTCCCTGTGGCGGTGAGAGAGACAGACAGGCCTCCCCCACACATTTAAAGCATTTTGCCCCAGGTAGGTGGTGGTGCCCTCTGGGCCATGGGCCCCCCCATATATCACAAAAATGGCCCCAGAAAGGTGGTGATCCCCGGGGCTGTGGGAGAGGCCGGGATGCCCCCCCCAATTATATATTGAAACGAAACACGTTGACAGACATCACACTCAGGACTCTGTGTTACCTGTATAAGAAAATAAATTCATGAACTAAATACGAGCGCATTGGATTTAATCGATTTCGAGATTTGGGAGATACTTGATGGGATCGGTGCAGCCGTCAGATGGCTATCAGTCCATCTGTTGAAGAAATACATATATATATATATATATATATTTACACATATATATATATGTATATATATGTGGTGATATATTTTTACAAAAAGTCAATAACGCAGCACTCACAGGATTCTTGATTATCTTCTTTAATCTGTAACTGATAACACCAACACCATATATATATATGTGTCGTACTCCAAAGTTCGATTCACAACGTCTTTAATAACTTTCAGCAACCACCAACACATTTCAACTCTAGAGTGCAGTGAATTATTTTTGTGAAAATGATATTTCCAGGAACAGTCTCACTTGTCACCAGCAGTAGAGTTTGCTACCAGGACTATTTTGCCCGAATTGATATTCAAATATATAATATATATATATACATATATATATATCTATATATATATTACTTTGAAAGTGATGGCCTGACCAGAAGCATAGCATGCACCTGGACTGCTTATGTGTAAAGAAAATATGTGTTAATTTTGCAGAATGTTACTTGCACTTTAAAGCACAAGTGCTAAAGGTGCATGTTCTCACTTCTTAAGAGTGAGTTAACAGCAGAATGGTCCTGTAGTCTGAAGATTTATTAATGAAAGTTGACAAGTTGACACAGAGACTGAGCTGTGAAGGCCTTAATTTGAAACTTTAACTGCAAATGTAAATCAAAAAGTACATTTTTGCCAGGCAATTGGGTTGACATGCTAGCATGTCAAAAATACAAATATTTTTACTTTATTAATTATGTTTCTAACTATTATATAAGGATGTAGGAGTGTTACAAATAATCATGTTTTGAATACTCTTGTGTTTTAAAATGTATTAGACTTAGGGCCTCATTCCGAGTCTGGCGGTCTTATGACCCCCAGACACGCTGTGGCGGTTGAACCGCTGCCATTGTGGCGGTCCGACTGCCACATTAAGACCGTGGTGGAGACTCCACAGTCGGACCGCGGACAGCCTGCCGGTCTCAATCTAGTAGGGCAGCGCTGCTTGCAACACTCCTCTGGAAATTATGAGTGCCCTTTCCGCCAGCCTTTGCATGGCAGTAGCCATCCACCCGCTGCACCGCCACATATCTACCGGCTCGATTACGACCCAACGTCAATGTTAAGGCCCTGCACACTGCAGAGGTGGTGGGCGGAATCACTGTTTCTGCCTGCCGGCCCTGCGGTGAACTCTTTATAGGGCGGACATTGTTCAGACCGCAAAGGCAGTCTACTGGTGGTTTGAGTTTGGTGGGCAGCCTCTGCCGCCCGCCAAACTCAGAATGATGGCCTTAGTGCCTCATTATAAGTTTGGCGGTCATGAGACCACCAAACTTGCTGTGGCATTCAGACTGCCATGGCTGTGGTGGTCTGACCACCAAATTACGACTTTGGCCGGTGGACCCGTCTGAAGACCTCCATCCCCACCAGGATCATAGTGCCTGAAGGGGTGACGGTGGTCGGGTTTGTGATCAACCATGGCGGCACTGAACTCAGCACCGCCTGACTGATTACAGCCCCACCTTCCACCAGCATTTTCATGGTGTGGAGCCCATCATGAATAGGCTCGTTGGAAAGCCAGTGCGAGGGCAAGAGGGGAACCCTGCACTGCCCAGAACACTTGGAATGCGCACTGTCTGCTTTGGAGACAGTATGCATTCCGAGGGTACTGGAGTGTTAGGACATTGATCAGAGCTCCCTTAATACACTCAGGGGGAACTTTACTGCCATGGCAGTGGCGTCCTCCTTGTGAGTTTAGTAGTCCCGTGGTGGGACCGCCAAACTCATAATGAGGCCCTGAATTAATTGAAGCATGTGACCGGAGTGCTTGCCTGAATAGACCATGGGAGTCAAGTTTCAGACTTTGGTATGTGTCAAACACACGCATACTTTGTATGCACAGAGAAGAAGCATAGCTATCAAACACATTCAGTCACAGACTGTTCTATTAATCCTTGGCTACAGTGTGGCTATAAATAAAGTCTGTAGTTTATTGCCTCAAAAGTGCACTGTCGGGGTTATATCTGTGTTAGTAGAGTCTCTTTTCAAAAGTAAATATATTACGTACACAGTAGTGGTGCCATCAACTGGATGTTGCTTTCCGTAGATTACATTGTAGCATAGGTAAAGTATATGTGAAAGCATTGTTGTAAGTCATTATTTTATTCTTTCAGTAAGGTGCACCGTGCAGGGGGATTTGTTTTATGGAAGTGCACCTTGCAGCTATTAGCAACTTGACCAGACCCTCGAAAAAGTTTAGAAAAATATTGCATCCATAGTAGTATTGCTGTCATCTGGAAGCTCCTCTAAATGATTTCCATGGATACATTGTAACAGAGGCAGAGTACCTATGACAGCACTTTAGGAGGAACCGCAATTGAGTTTTGGTTGTACAGGAGCATTTTTATCCAGACAGCGCTGGACAGCATTTTGGAATGAACTTAATGGAAAGAGATAAACATACTGCACATGAACAGTCTATCTAATTATATTAATTAAATTCATTTGTGTCAGTGGTCCAGGGACTTTAATAGATGTGCTCAGAATCGGAGGATGATTACGCGGCACCGGTTTTTAACCGGGTAGTATATCCTCAAAGTCATTAATTGTAAAATCAAAGGCAACAAACGCAGCCTACAAACAGTTGGAGTCAGATGGACTGTTTTAATAGTAGCAGACTGGCCTGGAGTGGAGCATGTGACTGGACTGCTTGTGTGACAAGAATGTGGTAGGTGAGTTTCAGACTAGTGTACATTTTAAACTCACACATACTTTGTATGCGCAGAGAAAACGCGCAGCTACTAAACACGTGCACTCATGGACCGCACTCTTAGGCCCGTATTTATACTTTGTTTTTGCAGCATTTGCGTCAATTTGTGATGCAAAAGCAGCTCAAACTTACAAAATATAATTATATTTTGCTAGTTTGTGCCGCTTTTGTGTAAAAAAATGGCGCTAATGCGGCACAATAATGTATAAATACGGGCCTTAGGGCCTGATTTATGAAAAGTTAGCGCTGCCTTTACGTCATTTTTTTGACACAAAAGCGGCGCAAACTTACAAAATATAATTATATATGTATATATAAATAGCATCACAAAATGATGTAAACGTGGCACTAACTTTTCATAAATCAGACCCTTAATCCTTGGCTACAGCATGGGAAATAATGTGTGTAGTTTAATGTCTTATTAAAGTGAACCATGCATCTAGGGCCGTATTTATACTCCGTTTGCGCCGAATTTGCGTCGTTTTTTTCGACGCAAATTCGACGCTAAACTAACGCCAACTAACGCCATATTTATACTATGGCGTTAGAGGCGAATAGCGCCAAAGTTCCCGGAATGTGCGTCATTTTTTAGCGTGAACCTCTTCCTTGCGTTAATGATATGCAAGGGAGGCGTTCCCGTCTAAAAAATGACTCCCAGGCCTTTACGTGGTATTTATACTCCCGGGCAAAAGAGACGCCCGGGAGTGGGCGTGGCTAAAAACGGCGCATTTGCGCCGCTTTTTAACGCCTGGGTCAGGCATGGCGTTAAGGGACAAGTGGGCTCAAAATGAGCCCAGAGTGCCCTCCCCTGCCCCCAGGGACCCCCCCTGCCACCCTTGCCCACCCCAGGAGGACACCCAAGGCTGGAGGGACCCACCCCAGGGACATTCAGGTAAGTATTTTTTTAATAATTTTTTTTGGCATAGGGGGGCCTGATTTGTGCCCCCCTACATGCCACTATGCCCAATGACCATGCCCAGGGGACAGAAGTCCCCTGGGCATGGCCATTGGGCAAGGGGGCATGACTCCTATCTTTACAATGATAGGAGTCATGTTGATGGGGGATGGGCGTCGAAAATAAATGGCGCAAGTCGGGTTACGACGATTTTTTCGACGTAACCTGACTTGCCCCATTTTAAGACGCCCATGTGCCATTTTCCCCCTACGCCGGCGCTGCCTGGTGTACGTGGTTTTTCTCGCGCACACCAGGCAGCGCCGGTCTGCTTGCGCCGGCTAACGCCATTCAATAAATACGGCGCCCGCATGGCGCTTCAGAATGGCGTTAGCCGGCGCAAAACTTTTTGACGCTAAACTGCGTTAGCGCAGTTTAGCGTCAAAAAGTATAAATATGGGCCCTAGTGTCTGTGTGAGTAGAGCCTCTTTACCAAGAAAGTATATTGTGTATGTAGTAGTGGTGCTGCCTACTGGATGTTGCGTTAAAGCACTTTCCATGGATTACGTTGTCATAGAGGCAGAGAACATATGAGGCCGCTTTTGCAAGACCAATTTTTGTTCTCTTATTAAAGTGCCCCATGCAAGGGGGACTTGTTATATTAAAGTGCACGATGCACCTACTATCCGTGTGAGTGAGGGCTCTTTACAAAAGTAAATATATTGCGTACCCAATAGCATTGCTGTGAACTGAATGTTGCTTTAAAGCGCTTTCCATGGACTACATTGTACATATAGAAGCACTATAGGAGTATTTTTATTCAGATGGCGCTGAACAGCATTTTGGAATGAACTTTGTGGAAAGAGATAAACATACTATACGTGATCACCAAATTTAATTATGAAAATTAAATTAATTTGTGTCAGAGGTCCATTTGCTCAGAATCAGAGGATAATGGCATGGCATGATAAATACATTTAAAGAAATTAACATCAAGCAAAATGACGATCGGAAAAAAATGCCACTATAAAAAAAGATAGAAAAATAAACAAGTGCAGTCACGCGGACTACTTTAATAATCCATAGCATTGAAAGAAAGTGATGTACAACAAAGTGAAATGTGGAAACATTAAAAATGACGACAATGGCAATTCAATGCTGAGGCAAATAAAATTCTGATTCGAAAGGAAAAAAAAAATTGGCAACAATGAGTTCTCAGAAGCACAGAGCCAGTAGCGGAAGGACACAAATTATACAAAATGTGTTATTACTTTTCCCATTCTCCTGAAAAATAAAAGGAAGGGATGTCAGACATCTGGTAGCCAATTAGGAGGCAGCTGCAAAGGTTGACAATCAAACCTGCATATGGTAAGTGACTTTGGGGCTCCAAGCCTTTTACTGCATACAATGCCCCTTGCAGCAACAGCGCATGCAGGCTATTAGGCAAGACCTAAAAAAAGGACTTGTTCACTACTACTGATCACTACACTGTATGCTGACACCACCACGCTCATGCTTCTTAAATCCTGGTGAAGGCAGTGACCTTCCACCACCTTGAGGGCAGTGCTTTAGGCACCCCTCCTGTTCCAACAGGACTGCAATCCATGAGCAGACCTATGTCATGTCGCATAGTCATGATCTGTGCTCACCTATGGCAAACAAAATCAGCATTAGGGATCCAGAAAACAGTACAGTTGGGCACTAATGGCAGGGGTACAGTCTTTACCATGCAGAGGACTTCTAGGGCCCAACACCCGTGCACTTGAAAAATCATGAAGCAAAAATCTTATGTTACATGTGAATTACAATTTTGTGTCTAGAGGCTTAAATGTCTCAGTGAGAAAGTCTATGTAGCGAATTGTAAACAAAATATAAAACAACAACATTTTACAGATACAAGCCCAATATTAAACAGCAATATTTAAAATCAGTAGTACTGAGACATTTTAAAGAGATGAGTCATAATAGAAGACAATTTCAGTTTCAGAGCTCATAATTTATTAATGATATGAAAAATGAAGGCAAAGAGGCAAGGATTTACTTGAAAGAGAAGCATGCAATACACACTGAATAGACATCTATAAACTAAGAATGTGAACTATTGATATAAATTGGGTTGGTATGCATAATGTGCTTACAATAAAAATGGAGAAAAGGCCAGATTGACCAGCTTGTTACCTTGGATGAAACTACAATAGTCATTAAGGAATGGGCAACATTGAGAATATATATGAGATGGAAGGTTAAAGGCTTGGGCCTAGTTTTGCTAAGATTTTGCGTCAGGGTTGCGTCACTTTTTTGGCATAGCACCAACGCAAAATCAATATTGAGATTTACAAAGCCACCATGCGAATCCTGATTATTGTGGCATTTTTTTTTAAAAGTAACTCAATGCAGCGCATGACACTGCCTTTCTCTACTGTTCATCAGGTAGGTGTTTATATTTATTTTGATGCTAACCCATATTTACAAATTCTTGTAAACATGGGTTTATGCCAGAAATGGTGCACCTATCATGGACAGGGTAACAAGGAGAAATATCTTTGTTTCTCCTCATTATTACCTCTTTGTGTGTTCGCTGCATTCTGCAGCACATATGCAAAGAGAAAATAACCTCAAAAGATAGCATTTGTGTAGGAAGGTACCCGTCTCTGCACTTAAATTAACCTGACCAAAACACAAGCACCCTACTGGCATGAGGCAAGGGTTCCTGCAATGGCGCTAGGCAGCCACAAGTGCGCCAGTACTAGTAGACAGCAGAACTACAGCATATCTTTGAAAATATTGCGCAGTTCAGCTTTATCGCTTTCACACAATGAAGCACAGCAACTTCACTTCCTGGTGCATTGCTTGAAATGTTAGTAAATATGCCCCTTGATTTCCTTCAGGCTACGCTTATCAGGATTTCATGTGCATTCACCCGATGCAAGTTGTATACACAGTCACAGTACGGGTTGTATGGAGTGTACAGCTATCCTATTTATTTAGATTTTCCCTTCATTCATTTTTTCTACTCTGTGTCTTCTCATGTGACTGATAAGTGGATTTGATCCATTGCGTGCCTCGAATAAGGCACTTTCTGTGAAGCCTAAATATGAACCGATGTCTGAAGATGCTACTTGAGCTGTTAAACACGATCTCTGATCCTCGGGATGCTGGTGGCACGTCTGCTGTGGTCATAATGTGGAGCTCGAACCTCATTGGCCGTAGTCCAACCGTCACCGTCAAGTGACCACCAGACTCGTAATGACCCAATAGTGTTATGCCTGGTGTTAATATTTACTTCCTCTGTATTTTCTGTTGCCACATAAACATTTAAATTTAATATTTCAGTGGCTTGTATGAACAGTTGCTTTTGTGTCTATTCAAAAAATGCTTTGATGTCTTAAATTGTATTGTAGCACACAATGTAAAACAAAAATGCACTTCATGGTCATCTTACCTCATAATTACCTGATTTTATTTAAATTTTTTAAGGGGCATTTCCATGTGGAAAACGCCTTGCCATCAGACGAAAGAGATCAGTCACACCTGATGAACACAATGCGATTGTCTCCAAAAAAGGTTCAAAAATTGAAGTTGAAAAGCAGAACATAACAGCTTATGATACCGCTGCTGCATATTATTCAGATGTTGAGGAGGATTCCGACGCTACTGACGTTGATACCAGGATAGTAGGAGGGAGGGCCTGCTCTCCCGGTGAATGTCCCTGGCAGGTATGCTGAAGTGATCTTCAATAGCTTAACTAATAATTTAGTTGTCAAAGTGTGCTGTTGTTCTCTTATTGTCTCAAATGGGCCCTAGGATTTGAGAAAATATCACACATTAATCCAAATGTACGAAACATGTTCTAGTTCTATACATGAAGGGTATCAGTAAAAATTTGTCATCTGTACAACACAAAATGTCACATTTTAAATGTTTCGCAGCAGGAGAACATGTAACAGCAAGAGTAATAGCCAAAAACAGTAACGAAGCTCTCTACAGTCACAGCCAACGTGTCTTGTTGCACTAGGAGCTGCCTTTGAACATCACAAAATTATAATAAATGTCATGTTACTCAATGTTTCCCCATGTGTTACCCTATGGTATCATGTCAATAGGCCTGCAATATTAATAAATCTGCCTGCACATATATTAGCCCATATCCTCATGTTAATAAACCTGTCTGTGAACATCACACAGTTATAACAAAGAACTAGTGTGATAACCTTGTCAAAGAATGTTGCAGTCATAGAGGTATGCTGGTGGTAATACGAGAGTCAAAATCTATACGTGATGGAGCTATTTATTGTAGAAATGTTCATGTATGCTTCTAGATGCTGAAGGAAACCAATTTGACTGTGCACTGAGGTCAGATTGAAAAAGGAGTGCGGTAAAAAGGCCACACCTACTCAATGGAAATCTTAAGAGTCTCAAAAGAAGACATATAAACTACAATAAACTGTAAAATTAGAAGAAATCGCCCAATTGATTGAAAGTCAGCTCAGTCTATAAGAGTGGCTGTGGGAAAGAAGATGCTTTGTTTGAGAGAATGGGGGAAGAATACCAAAATAGCTATGAAGCTGTAAAGTCAATGGTATGTTCTTCAATGGTACCAGAAAGAATATATCCATACATCTAATGAGGGCTATGACATGGATAACAAGCAAATACAGAAACATATCCTGTTGCTGCATTGCCACAGCCGAGACTTTGAGTCAATGACTGGGAAATTAGGCATCCATTATCTTCTCGTGCTTTTCAAAGTAAATTAACAATAAAGGCCAGGAATATAAGATACTCCACACTTTGATAATGCAGAAGATGCCATCATTGCAGTTGGGTGAGTCGACATCATCCCCCATAGCACTCTGCATGAGTCCAGGAGAAAGGTCTCCAATGTGTAAGCATTACTAAAGTGCTGAGGAAAGCCCGCAGTGCGGGACGCCATCATTGCTGTTGGGTAAGGGGATTCCATCCCCTAATGCACACTGCATGAGCCTAGGATGATGGGCTCCAGCGTGGAAATGCTACTAAAGCACTGGTGAAACCCTGCAGCGAGAGATGTGTCCAGGCATGTCCCAGGTCCAGGAGCGGGCCATTATGCGCTCATCGTCAGCCAGAAGGAGGCTGGGCTCAGCCAACCCCCTTGGTTCTAAGAACTGATATGGAAGATAATTTGCCAAACTAATTCTAAGATAGACTATTTTACTTCAAATAACATTGATAGCTGTGACAAGGGCTGATAACAATTCTTATGTCTAAGTAAGCTATAAGTCTGTACCTGCATAAGTAGAGTGAGCGCTAAGCTCTCCAAAATAGCCAATTGATAATTATGGGGAAAAGAAAAGCAATGGAGGCACTTCCAGGAATGACAATGTCCAAAAAGTCAGCTAAAATAATCCTCTAATACTAGCATGCTGAGAGAAATCGGTGGTTTAATTGAGGAAGTGGACACTATTTTGATTCTGACTAGCAACTTGTGCTCCCTCTTCACAAACAAACCAATAGCGAAGTTATTCACTCAGAAGTCCCATAAGGCATCCATTCTACAAAGAAGCTTGCCCTTCTGTTGTCAAAAATAGGATTGTTAATATCGAGCCTCCTCTGTCGGAGTCAGAGCATATACCTCTGTCACTTCCATACAAACCAACTGTACTTTGTGAAAATAGGTTTGACACTCTCTGGAAGCTGTAGAATCTGGCACACAGCTTTGTCATAACAATGTAGTCGTATGCCCGCCCCTCTTTTAGCTCCAACATATCTCTAGCCCCACTGTGATTTACTTCCTTGTAAGTGACCTTAAAGCTGAAATAGTTAAACTCAAGGTCATGGCAGGGATGTGGAATTCCTATTGCCTGACACCTGGGACATCTTGTTTGGGGTCAAGGGCAACAAGTTTTTATATTTACTTTGTCCTTGGGACAAGTAGACCCAACCCTCTGTAGCACAAACCCTTTGGCTGCCTGTTTACAGAGAGGGGAACTCTCTGCAGTTGAGGTAATGTGTATCTAAAAGATAATGCTGTTTGAACTTGTATTTATGGTTCATTATTTGAAAGCCTTCATTATTAGGTTGAGTGCTGTAAATAAATGTTTTAAGGTCACACTTCACTACTGACGTTGGTTCCAGTACAAAAAAAAAAAAAACGTGTATACACATGTTTGAAAAGTTTAGGCTATGAGGCTTAGTATAATGCTCCCAGAATGCTCTCTGATTAGATGCAAATGAAGTGTCATTTAGTAAAATGTGTTGATGCATGCTAGTATTTCCCAAAAATATTTCTAATGGAAAATCAGTGTAACCATTTTCAACACGAATATGGGAAGCATGAAAATAAACAAACACTGACAAAGCCAACTGGTCTGACATATTTTTATAAGTCTTTTGGTTTCATCAATGCGTGTCTTGTTTTGACATGGCTTTTGTAACACTTTATTGTTGTGGGAGCTACCAGGCCCTCAACATTGTAACAAACACTGGCAAAAACCCCACAAAAGGTTTTTGAACTCTAAAAGCACACGTTGCCACCAGTGGCATAACAAAGGCCCCGCAGCCACCCTCCAGGGGGCCCCTTCAGCACAGCACCTGCCTTGAGTAAGTCTGGAGAGGGGGCTCCTCCATGTTCTTTGCAAAGGGGCACCCTCCAGTTTCGTTACGTCACTGATTGCCACTGTAGTTCCTGACACTGAACAAAACTACTTTGTGTGCCAATATGCTCCTTGTGGAAGAGCAGATGCGATCACTCACAGTAAATCCAGCCGAAAGAGAGAGAAATAGAAGTTTAATAAAAACAAAATGTCTTTGTTAACACCAGACCTAATTAGGGACCAAGACCCATATGTAGGTAGCTTTTTGCATGTCGCAAACATGGTTACCGAATCACAAAACGGGTTTGCGACTTGCAATTAGGAAGGGGTGTTCCCTTCTTAATTGCGACTCGCAGTGCAATGTAGGATTGTTTTGTGACCGCGAACGCGGGCGCAAACAAATTGCAGTTTGCACCCATTTCAAATGGGTGCTAACACTTTCGCAAAAGGGAAGGGGTCCCCATGGGACCCCTTCCCCATTGTGAATGTCACTGTAAACATTTTTTCCTGCGGGCCACTGCCTGCTCTGAAAAAATGAAACGAAAACGTTTCATTTTTAATTTTTGTAATGCATCTCGTTTTCCTTCAAGGAAGCAGTCACAGACATGGTGGTCTGCTGTCTCCAGCAGGCCACCATCCCTGTGAGGGCCACTATTCGCAAGGGGGTCGCAAATTGCGACCCACCTCATGATTTTTCACTAGGTGGGCATTTGCGAAGCCCTTGCGAATCACAGATGGTGTCAGGGACACCATCCTACATTCGGATTTGCGACTCGCAAATCTGAACCTACCTACATGTGGCCCCAAATTCTTAAAGAAAGTCAAAAGTGCACCCATGGTATATGTCGTACCCCTATAAAATATTTGTAAACTGTATTTTAGCATGGGTAGATTTGCTCATGTGAAAATCTATTGAGCATTTGCAATTTCATTTTCCCTCCGGCCACTTTCTTCCCAACCCTGGAAGAAGTTCTAATTCTGCCATTGTCGGGAGTAAATGTCCATGCTTTCTTATTATGGGAAAATATAAGAGAGAAGCTGGTGAAAATCTTGAAAACATGCAGGTTAGTAGGTTTGCAGACTCAAAGGCATTCCAGCCCTCGAACTATTGTTTACTGCTTCCTCCAGCCCCAGTATGCAGATCTGCAGAAAGGTGGCAAAATAAGGAAATTGCTACAGTAGGGATTGAAACTGCAAGTATTCAAGCCCTACTATGGTAGCAGCCCTGGCATAATCAAAGAGGCTATTATCAGAGCTCTTACATAATGAGATTGCTGCCATAATTTGTCGCTACACTACATGGCACCAAAGGGACAAGTAGATCTTTTTACAGGACAAGTAGATTTGAGAAGCAACCTGTCCCATGGACAAGTAGATATTTTAATAAATTCCACACCCCTGTCATGGTAAAGATACTTCCCACAAAGCTTACATCAATTGGTTTTCTTTCTCAAGAGAAAATAAGATATGGCTCTACAATGTGGTAGAGCTGTTGGGACGGGCTCTTCAGATAATTGCTGCCATCATTCTCTTGGGAAATGGGGGCTTTTGGAGCAACCCATACTGCACCTGAGGGCCAGGAAGCCAGTGATGAATTGTTTGAGTGAAAGATCCAGCAATTGAAACAGATAAGATGCTCAAAGAAACTACCATACAACATGTAGTGAGAGAGCAAACCAAACTGTCAAAGGAAATTAACCATACTGTCCTCACCTGCCAATATCAGCCACTCAGTCTACCCTCTGACCCCCATATGAGGCTGCCAATGGGGTGCAGCACTTCCTTGTATTCTGGCAGAACGTGTTCAGTAAAGCTCATTGAAGGCCAACTACATTATTGAAAAGGGATTATGTACATGGAGAAAGTGGCAAAGCTTCTTGGGAACACAAGGGAAGACGAAGACTCATTGATTAACATAGTGATCAACTGAATCCATGACACAAGCAAATGTAAATCAGTAACTTGCTCAGATATCATGAAGGCTATGCACCGCCCAGTGCCTGGAGACATGTATGACTATATTGAAATTTCATTACAATCACAAGATTTGTCAGATGTGTTCATAGCTATGGAGATCTGATCCACATCCCTCATATCATTGTATATTTGCTTGAAATATAATCCTCCCTTGCCAAAAGATGGAAGATCAGTAGTTGAAAACGCCATCCACCAAGAGCCCCTAGAGGAATCTCACCAAGCCTTAGAGAGAGTGGACTGATTTGTATGCAGAAACTTAAGGGCCTAATTCACAAAGTGCCTCCGGACTTCGGGCGTAGGCTCCACAGTCATAGGGGAATCTCCACAGTCGGGGTGGAATCTCCTCAATGAGAATTCTCATTGTAGAGATTCCACCCTGAGTGCAGAGATTCCCCCACAACTGCGCTCCCTCCTCCACAAGTCCGGAGGCCCTTTTTTGAATCAGGCACTAAGTGTTATTCCCTGCTGTTCCATGTTAAAATGTATGTTGAAGGGATTATACTCTTATGGAATACTATAGGTTTAAAACTGAAACTAACAGATACCAGCTGGGGGACCTTTATTGACTCTTTTGATATATATCTATTCCAGATGATCTGGTGCATAGGCCAGGTCCATAGATCCTGCTTCACCGATTTTTATATTGAAGCTGTTTCACAGGGAAGAGGGAAAACACCTTGGGGCTTGTGATTTGTAGAATCAAAATACTTCCCATAAATTTTCTTTATATCCTTAGGATAAAGATTAGCTGTCTTGACAGTCATGATCTTCACATCTTTAAAGTTTATAATTGAAATGATGGACGTAATATGGAGTCACAAAAAACATCTCAGGTTGAGCATGTGATAGCCATTCCCCTTCAAATATAGTTGACACACATACTCTCAAGAGGTTAAAGTAATCCTGGAGATTATAGTATATTATGCTAAATCTCCAACTGTCGCCACATATGATGCACATGATAGTCCTTAAGTGGAGTGACGGCGACCATAATGCCCTCCATCTCACAATGAAAGGGCACTTGTTAACTATTCCCATCAAACAAACAACTATATATCATGGTGAGATTAGTGTCCCAAACAATAAGTGGGCACTAAAATGGTGTTCTGTAAAATGTCAACCTCATTTAATGTCCCAAATCTATAATAATGTTGGAGACACTATAAATTAAATGGGAACTAGTGAAAAAACAGATGAGGAAGTTGCAGACATGCTGAAGGCCCACAAAACGATATTCGATTTCTTAAAAGAAATGTTTACTAAAGATTGTAAGTTTACATCTAAACAGGGATCAAACACATTATTTGTATAATAAATAGTTTAGTGTAGCCAAGTCAGCTCTTATAACCTCCATTAAAGATAAAAATGGTGAGTAAATAAAACTCACCAGGAGAAACTATAACCGTATACAAAATGCAGCTAGTTCTAAATGAGAGAATGAATTATGATGGGATCTGGAAGTTGCATCCAGCGCAGGGGATACTAAAATATTCTGCCACATAGTAGCGCCTGAAATCCACCATTCCATGACTAAAATTGACTTCCATGCCCAGCCTAAGGTCTGTGTTAAGCACTGCAAAGGCTTATATGTGGAAGTTGGCAAGGTGCTTATTGAGGTACATTAGGCTTTGCCCCACATGTGATAAAAGATACACCAAGCTTATTAGTGATCACATTAGAGGACTCCTATGATGCCATCAATGGGATAGTTGTGGGAAGGTCCCAGATCGCAGACCAGGAGACGTGGACGCCTCTTGAACCCCTTGTTTGGGCCCTATATCTTAATTAGCTTACTAATTGCATCCTGGAAGGTGCCGAGTTATCAAAATCATGGCATGATGCTTAGATTGTACCAATCCATAAGAAGGGCATCCACGAAAATCCTCATAATTATAAGCCTATTAGTCTTATTGATTGCCTGCAGAAGCTTTTCTGCTGACAAATACTGGGTAAAGTCATAGAGTGGGCCATTGAAAATAAGATCCTGTTAGATTTAATTCCATTAGATAGGATTCCACCCCAAATCAGCACAATCAATCAGATCTTTCGATTGTGTGAAATACTCTGGCAAACTGAATTGCTGGGGAAGAGCCATTTCTATATATGCCATTTGTTGATCTTAGGTCAGCCTTCAATCTCATTCCCCGTCCCAAGGTTTGGGGTGACCTGGGCGCCATGAGTGTTCCTGACAATATTCTATATATATTAATAAGGGTACACAAGACCAACTATGCCCGGGTGAGATGGGGCAATGAGGGTGAGGTGACCAACCACATCAGAATAAAGAAGGGAGTTCAGCAGGGTTGAATCTTAGCCCCAACACTCTAGATTTCCCATGTAATGATGTACCAAAAATAGGAGCTTTAAAAGTACCAGCATTACTGTTTGCTGATGATATGCTCCTTATTTCCAAGAAGATGTCTGGTTTGCAGGCTCTGATTGATCATTTTTTGACATTCTGTGCAGAACGGGAATTGGAGCTAAATACATCAAAACCAAATATATGTCCTTCAACCCCTCTAAATCCACAAAGGTTTATATAAAGGCCCACAATGAAATGATCAAGCATGTTTTAGACTTTGATTACCTTGGATTCAGATTGACAATTACAGGAGTGGCTCACGGGGACACTTGTGGGGGGGAAATAAACATTCAAATAAATTAAATAAAAAAATAAACACTTACCTTCTCCACCGCTGGACCACTCCTCTTGCTCCCATCACTGCTGCAGGCACAGGCTCCCAGCCTGCCCTGCAGCCAATTGTGACGCTGCTCAGAGCAGCATCAGGATTGGTTGGGAGTGCCCTGCCAGGGCACTCCCAGCAGACTGGTAGCCTGTGCAGGCTCTCTCCAGCCCAGCAACTGTATTGCCGGGCTGGAGAGAGCACACTGTGCATGTGCGGTTGGCCAGCCTGAGACAGCCGGCCTAGCATACATGCGCAGTGAGAGGGAGTGCTGTACCCTCCCCTCACTGCTCATCACCCCAGTGGCCCTATCCCATTAAAAGATAAAGATAATAAATAAAGTTTATTATCGTTTTCTTTTAAAGGTTTTGCAGCTGCTGGCAGGGGGCAACGCTCCTCCACCCTAATGGAGGAGCCGCCCCGTACAATTAATACATCATGGACAAAACAGATTAACAAAAGTGCATTAAGATTACAACACAAACCCACGACTGCTTTAAAACTATATAAGAAAACCTAATTGAAAATAGTCTCACCTGCCTCAGAAATTTACAATGTTAAAGCTGAGGATACGACCCTGTATGGTTTCTGAAATATACAGACAAGTCAGGGACACTGGGTTAGTGGAGGTTGAAAATAATTTTTTGCGATGTTTACTAAATCATCCACAGAGACTACTAATTGACCTAGGCATGTATCCTATTAGCTACAATCTAAGACCACTTCTGTACTGGCGCAAACTGTGGCTGAGGCGCTACGTCTATAAAGGCTAGGCTTTGAAAAATACTGCGCTCAAATCATCATGCAGGAATTCCATGGTTAGCATATACCAAAGACATGTTACACAGTTTAGGTCTAACTACCCTTTGGGAGACCCCTCCAGATGCTCATGGGTGTCCAAGTTTGCAATTAAAGAAAAGCTTTAGTACTATCTATGGGAAGAGGGGCTGTGTAAAAGGAAATTGGGCAGTCTGACGGATAAATGTTTTGAACACAAATTCACTCCACCATTTGAGCCCTTCCCTATGGCCAAACATTGATATACCAAATTTAGGTTCGATATCTTGGCCACAACTAGTTTTTGTATGTGTTGGGGCAAATAATACTGCTCTGGCAGTAGATACCCAGTATTTAGAACTGAGACTGAAACGGTTACACACTTGCGTTTATTTTGCTATGTTTATGCTGCCCCTCACAAGGAATGTATCTAGCTTGTGTGTTGTCTGTTATGGGGTCAGACAGTGTGAAAAAGCATTGAGAATTATAAGAACTAGTACAGCTAGAGTAATTGCTTAAAGTGTTGTGAAATATTTAATTTCCACGTGGGTAATGAGAAAGGAATTGTGCCCCTCAGTATAATCTTAATTTGATTGCAATTTGACGAATTGACTGCACATGTTTTAGCATTTTTTACTACGAATGTTTGAAAGGAAAATTTGTTTTTAATTTAATATATCTGGGTGGCGAAACAATGAATTACTTGTCCTGAATATCAATTTAGTCCATGTTAGCTGATATTAGATTTATATATATGTGAAGGTGAATTTTGTTATACTTTATTTTCATTTTACGTACATTAACATACAGGCAAGTATAAATGACATCTCCCGCAGAGACGGGGTACACTGAAGAAATATAACAATGGTGCAGGCGCATGGCATACATGACAATGGATCAAGCAATAAGTTCTGTACAACGTAGTACTCATGTCGAGTTGTGCAAAAACTTTGAACAATAGCTTTGTATGTACACCTCATTGGTCAATGCGGTAAAAAAAGAACTGCAGTCCACAAATGTGTGCATACTACATAACAGTGGTGCTTGTGTCTATGGACAGGTCAGTCGTGGCCCCACACAACAGCCACGATCCCCAAACATCCATCCAGCAAACAAAGCGGATACGTGTGTTCCTTTAGACATCAACATTCATATCCTCACTTGCTTCCTTATCGTTCTGTACACGCACTAGGTATTCCTGATAAGGGCCCTAAATACTCTTGGGGCGACTACATACAGGCATGAGATTGCGGTATACGTCTATTTGAGATTTGCAATATATCATGTCACTGTGCCGCTCTGGCATGGTTGGCAAGTGGCCCTCCATCCACCGCAATGCTATTCTATGCCATGCCAGTAGAAGACCTATTGTTGCGAACCACCAGCACCCCCTCTGGACTTCTTTATCATAAGCCTAGAAGACTATTAATGGGATATGGGTACTGCCTACCTAGTGATCTCCTCCAGGACCTGTAATATCTCAAGCCAAAAATATTGCACTCTGGGGCAGTGCCACGCGACATGGGCAAAATCAGCTTTGTCCGCCCTGCAGTGTAAGCAGCCAGCATCATCGTGTAAGCCATAACAGCATAGCGGGCTAGGGTGTAAAATAGCCTGTTAAGGTAGTTGAAATGTACAAGACAATGACAGTCATTCAAAGACACTGTGCGAATTACAGAAGTGCAGTAGGCCCATTTTGCGTTGCTAATTTCTATACCTGTGTCATCATGCTAACAGCATTGAGCCTTAGTAATACCTGTGCATCGTTGAGTCTCCTGCAAGAAAGTATATAGCGTCGCCTAGGCTGGTAATGATTCCTGTAATATGTATGTCAGAGCTGGTACCTCTGATGGTTCTATCAGCGCATCCACTTACAAAGGTCTCAGCATGTGTCGCGCTCTGTAGGAGTGAAATTGCGCAAGTGTTGAGGGCACTGCTTTCTGGGTGCTAACTTGCGACCAGCCATACTGGGCCTTGTTCTCGAAGAAGTCTCCCATGTATTGTATTCCTAGTTAATGAAGTGCTGTCGCAGCGGCCTGTTCCTGACCCAATGGAAACCATGTGCACAAGTCCAGTGGGAGCTAAGAAGAGTAAAATAAGGATCCAGGGTGCAGGTCCAGCATTTTCTTCGAAAGGTATCTCGTAGTACCTATCTGGTCTATGATACGAAATCAGCGTACCGACCTGCATTAGTGGCGATGATTGTATGCAATTAGTGTAAATGTAACTTGTTTATGCATTTCTATGGATGATTTAATCTGAAATGAACATTTTATGATGATGATAATGCAGATGTACTATAATCGTGTATCATGAGAGTTGTAGACAAACTCGTAGATGCAGCTCTAAACTACATTTACCGAATAGCTGTGGATGACAGTTGAGGCATGAGAATGAAGGTCTTCTTTGAAGATGAAGATCCTGCACATGGATAGCTTCCAAAAAACTTGCCCAGCCCTTCTGAACCATATATTTGTAAATGCAGTAATTTCTATAAATTACCAACCCATTCTCAAAACTAACCATACCATACAGAATTTCTTCATTTGCTTCTGTTGTAGGCAGAATTTCCTTTCCATGTCCATTATTTTTTCTCATTTTCGGTCTCTCATCCTGTACAGTAGTATTTGGGGACTACATTTCTTGGTAAAGAGTAATCTAGCCATTCGCAAACCGAACAAAAGCCAAAGTGGTTGAAGGGATAAACCGAGACAGGCCTAATGCAGATAAATATTGTACACCTAAAACTAACAGCAATGTAATTTGCTAAGTGATACATTTTTTAAAACCACTAATAGCTTTCTTACAAATACCTTTGGTGAATTCTATGCTTATTGTGTTTTCTGTGGTTGCCTCGTTTTAGATATGATTGGGTGCCCCCTTTGAGAAGCTCAATAACAAAAACTCGCAATTTATTTGCTCTTGAAAGTGAGCAGTGAAGCAGTACTCAAGCTTGCAGTTGTTATGGCGTCTGACCCTAATAAGTAAACATACAAGGGGACGCGAATAGGTTGATGAACCTTTTGACTTGCAATTAAGATGTTCTTACCATAACTCCAGTACATGCAGATCAATAATCAATAACCAATACTTGATATAAACAATCAACAATAATCAATAACATTAATAATCAATAGAGTCTATAATTGTCACCAACCATGACGTTTAAGTCATGAATAACCACACATGTTAGTAAAAGTTAGAATATTTTTTCCCTCTAATAACAATGCAAAGGTCATGTAGATTAATCTCAAAATCAAATTAAACTCATACAGGAACAATGCTGGCTGTCCAAAGCGGCAGTGCAAATTAGTAACAAACTCAACTGAGTCAGAGTGATTACATACATTCGATTTCAGCAGAGAAATTCATCAAGGATTTTTCCCTATTAGTACAATTTCCTCAGTGAGGATCCTTAACTAACACCAGATTAGCATCAACATGTTGGGCTTCATGCAAAACAATTTACTGACATGAATTTGAAAAACATCTCACTATGGCTCTATCAAAACAGTGTAGTTTGTATCTAGAAAGAAAAAGCGAATATGCATGGCAATCAATATTCTAATTCATAATACCTATCCTCAATGTGGATCAGCAAGCAGAGTCAGTCTTCGTCCTCAGGACATCAGTCGATAAGCAAGGCATCAGGATTCAGTATCAAAGTTCAGAAAACACAAAGGTGGTCATTACAACCTCGGCGGTCTTTTAAGAAGACCGCAGAGGGACCGCCGTGCGTAAGACCGCCAGTAGTGGCAGTTTGCCGCTCTGCGTATTATGACCGTTGGCTGCTCTCTGTCATTTTTCCGACGGAGAGCCGCCAACAGCCATACTTGCGGGCGGCGGGGAAGTGGATGTTGCTCCACCTCCACCGCCACGCCAACAGAACACCGCCGAGCTTATCACGTCCTGTGATTCTGCGCGGCGGTGTTCTGTTGGCGGTGTGGTGTTGGCGGAGCCGCCCTCATGGCTCCCGTCCCCTCCCGGAGGATCGACGGAACAGGTAAGTCGATCATCCATTAGGGGAGGGGGGTGGAGGGGTGTTGTGTGTTGTGTGGGTGCATGGGGCTGTGCGTGTATGCTTGCAGGGGTGTTGCGTGTTTCGGAAATGTGTGCGTGAATGTGGGTGTCTGACTGTGTGTGTGGATGTTGGCATGTATGTCGGTGTGTGTGCGTGTATGTGTGTTGGTGGTGCCTGCGTGCGTGTCGGGTGTGTATGTGTAAGGTAATGTCGGGGTCGGGGTGGGGAGGGGGGCCCTGCCACCTTTGGGGGGTGGCAGGGGTGGTGGGGGGTGTTGGGGAGTGAGTCGGGTGGGGATGGGGGGTGGGGGAGACCCCTATCAGTGCTAGGGAAGGAATTCCCTGGCACTGATAGTGCTTACCGCCATGGATTTAATGGCGGTTCCTACCGCTGGAAATCCACGGCGGTAAGCCGGGTCACAATACCGGTGGCGGTATTGTCATGGCCACCGGGCTGGAGACCTAGGTCTCCAGCCCTGCGGTCGTCTCCGCCCTGGCGGGCGGAACGGGGAAGCGGCGGATGACCATGGCAGTAACGGCCATGGTCATAATACAAAAAAAAAGACTGCCAGCCTGTTGCCGGTCTTACCGCCGCTTTAACACCGTCCGCCAGGGTTGTAATGACCCTCAAAGTTTCTAAGCAATAAAGTTAAGCTTGTCTCCTGTGAAGACGCAAAATGGGCATGAATGAGCTATGGCAATGCTTAAGGCGAAAATGCTAAATGCTGAATTCTGGGTTCTTCTCAGTGCAGTCCCGTTAAATCAAAACCAGTAAAACTATGTCTCAAATACCTGTTGGTCAATGAATCGCATATTCACACTTTGTCCAATAAAACTAAAACTCTAAATCCATGAATTGTACTACTACTTCGTTCACATGTCATTGATTGGTTGTCCTGCAATGTCCGCATCATCAGGTTCATCAGGTAACAATATTGTTGCAGCTTCTACTCCAGCCAGTACCAGTATCTCCATTGTTCTCCTCCTGAGAAAGTCAGTCTCACACACATCACACACACAGTTATATTAGCATGAACAGCATCTTCTAGCAGTCGGTTCTCATGAGAAACTTTTCAGCTAAGAGATCATTTAAACAAAGCAATGGAAAATCACACTTTAACTCTCTAGGACAGCCATTCATTAAATGTTAAGAAATACAGCTTGACATGAGGCCTGGCAACTAGGCCAAGACCTTTGCTAAATTAAGACCTACAATTAATAAAGCTAATACATTATGCATATCCCTTAATATGGCATATTACTACAATAGTCAAACATATATTCAACATTTTATTGTTTTAGAATATTAATAAGTACACTTTGTGAACATTGGCAGTCACTCACCATAATCACATTTTCAAATGTGTGCATTATTTTTCTACGTTATTATATTTTCGACACAAATCCATTATTCAGAATACATGAATAATCATTAATAATCTTTATTAAAACACCTGCGCTAGCACAGTACATAAACCAAACTACTTCTGGTGTTAAAATATTGGGGCTGATATTGCCTGCTGCATATTGGCTCTCCACAAACAACTGAAAGACTGTGTTTCATTTGTAAATTTCATGGAAAAATGTTCAGGGGACCAAGGGCCATATTTATACTTTTTGACGCAAAACTGCGCCAACGCAGTTTTGCGTAAAAAAAAATTGCGCCGTCTAACGCCATTTGGAAGTGCCATGCGGGCGTCAAATTTATACTTTGACGTACGGCGGCGCAACCAACAGGTGGGAGTCATTATTTCGTGACGCACACAGCGTCGGTCTGTCGTAAAGGAAACGAACGTAAATGCGACGCACATCACTGTGGGTCGATTTACGATAGCGCAATCGTGAAAACGCCGTTTTTTTTCACGCTATTGCGTTACATTTTTGCGCGAAAACTGCCCTTTCAGGAGAGGAGACCCAAAATGGATCCTAGATGCCCCAACAGACCCCAGGAGGATGAGAGCAGACCAGGAACCAGCCAGGAGGAAGCATACAGGAACCAGGACATTTAAAAAAAAAAAGAAAGTGTCGCTTCAGTGCAGAGGAGCAGGAAATCCTGGTGAAAGAGGTGACGGAACACCAGCACCAACTTTTCATCTCCTCAAAATTGCCACTCAGTAGGAGAGAGGCCATCTGGAAACAAATTGTGGACAAGATTAACAGTGTGGCTGAAAAACGCCGGACAGTCACTGAGTGTAAGAAACGCTGGCATGACTGCAAACGAAGGACCAAAGAGAAAATGGCCAGGAACAGGAAGGCAGCAATGTAGACTGGAGGGGGGAGTCCAGCACAACAGGAGGCCCTGGACCACATGGAGGAGATGGTCGCAGCCGTCATCCCGGAGGAGATCGTCACAGGGATTCAAGGACTGGACAGCGCAAACTACCACGACACAACGCACATGCAGGGTAAGTCGCATGGGGAATTCAAATGCAATAATGAGGATTGTAATCGGGGGGGATACCTACTACACAATGCATGTAAGTCAGCACATATATGAAGTGGCATGGGGAAAGGGGCACGGCAGGGAGGCATGCCCAGTACTGACCGAAGCTGGGGCACGACAAAATACAGCAACCACAACAGTCCCACGGGGACATCCTGTAATTACAACAAGAGAGCCAAGGGAAAGCAGTGACAGGTGGGAAGGACACTACCTCAAATCCACATCCAGGCACTTGTCTTGCAAAATCTATTCCCCATCAACTAGGTCCCTACCTGTAATGCTGTAGCAAATACAACAACTGCAACTTAACTGCCACCACAGTTGACAATAACACCTCTCGTCTCTGTGCAGCTATAGCACCAAATGGCAGGAACCCCACCCTGGAACATACATACCTAAAATAGGGGGTGAGGATGACATCTGCAATTACTCCTAGAAATAAGACAAAGGTACCAGTACACTCGAATGCCGAATGTCCATAACTGACACATACATAACCCTAAGTAAACAGCAATAGGAGCCACACAGCACTAACGACACACACATGCTGCATACGTCAGGGTCCCTCACGTGCCTGGCTAACAAGGCTACATCACTAATGTCATACTTATCAGACAACAACATTGAGGAGGGGACACAGGCAACTGGTCACTGAAACACATCTGCACAGTCTTACAAAAAAATAGGACATTCATACGATAAACAGGCCAATCCAGTAAGACACACATTATACCCCATCATATACAAACATCAACAATGTTTACATCCATACCACATCCTAACATTGACATGCATAGGTAATGCCACGTAACATGTACAGTTCATGCAATGTGAATAAAAAGTGTATGGGGCAGGGCCTGAGAGGCAAGTGTGCTGGCAGGGCAGTCACAACACCCACAGTCAGTCAAAGTGTAGTGTGGCAAGTGAAACGTATACTTTGCGCATTAGCCTCAGGCTGGAGGCCTTTGTGCATCTTACCCTGAATGTACTAATACTCATTTGCTCACATCTAAGAGCCTCAGAGCACTTTGCACTAAATGATTCTCATTGCCCTTCCTATCAGTTAATGTAGCAAATAGTCAGTCCTAGGGTGTTGTTAATTAGTCAAATCACCCTGTTTTGCCTACTTCTGCACTGGAGTTTGCCAGAACATATTCACTCTGTGCCCCAGTCAAGGATACCGTCTGGTACGTTGCTGATAGATGTGGTAGGGTTGAAGGTCTGGCATTCCTGCGTAGGGAAACCTTGTCATCACCATGACATATGTCTTTTAAATTCACTTCCTCGTCCCAAGACACGCATGGGGGAGTTTCCAAACATAAATTCACAACTAGATGCTGCCTGCCTTGCTCCAGATGCACAACCAGATCCCAGCCCATTCCTCTGATATGAGGGATGATGTCTCCCCTGTGATTCAGACAGGCAAGCTCCAAACTGAACATGCTGTGCTATACATAGAACAAGCAGAGGGAGAGTAGAAACTGTTAGGCACCATGATAGTTGTGTACTAATGTATTAGTCTCCTGCGGACTATTTCAATTCTAACAGTGTGTATTGTTTGGGTTATTGGGGCTCACACCTAAATTCCTACAAGTCAGTTGTACAATGAAACTTCATATCAAACAAATACTGTCTTTGTCATTTGTGTATGGGAACATACCGGAAAAGATAGAACTGTGTAGGACCTGAGTGACCACCACTTCCCTGAGAAGTTCCAAAGATGTCATGCGCTCGGATGTCTAAACATTCCTTTGATGTGGGAGACCAGAGGCACTGCTAGTTAGTCTGAGCTAAATTGAATATCTGGGTGACAGAGTTATATACAAGTGGGCCAAACTTAGTCCCCCACACCATTAGCTATCCTGCTGCCTAGAAAGCCAAGAATCACATGTAGGATAATGAGAGCCCACCCAACAAAATGTCCCTCCATAACAATAGTGAAACACCGAGTGAGGAGTAGGACAAAAAAACGCCTATTTCTAAATAATTACAAAGCAACACCTAGAGGCGACCTGGCAGACATGTCTGAAAGATCCATATCATACATGTGACACACAGGTGGGCCATAGGCCTACAACAATGCCCTATGACGGACAGCAGATACCAAGACAAACACAGAGTACAAAGTTAAGGCATCCAAAGGCTTGTATCTTAAAGCAAAATTGTCACAACACAGACACACTAATTATACCCTGTTTCATTGCAGAGGAACACGGATCTCCTGCCGATATGCCTGTCCATGAGTTCCCTGATGACATGGATGACGAGACCATCAACCTCCCACAAGAGACCCTTGACATGGTCCTTGAAAGCCTCCAAACCCCACCTTCAGTCACAAGGAGGAGCACAGAAGAAGCAGCCACCACAGTAGAACCACCCGCCACCCCAATTGTAAGACCTGCCAGCTCCAACACAGCTGAGGACTCTGACGACACTGGCACCAGCTTCGAAAGAACTGTCGTTGGGGTCCAGCGGGAGCTGGCCAAGGAGGTGCGGGTGGGGATGCAAACTATGGCAGCCAGCCTTGAGGGGGTGCGTTCGTGCATGTTGTCAACTGCTGATCAGGCAGCTGCAATGCAAGCCAGAACATCGCTCTTGGAGGAACTTTTAAAAACACAGAAGGAAATCTGCACAGCTGTCATCCAGTTGACACAACAACTCCAACTGCAAGCCAGTCAACGTGTGCACGAATGCAACATAGAACCCCTCAGGGCCGACCTGGCTGCCTACCATCGGGATGTGGCTGCCATTCTGAAAAACCAGCAGGCCCTCCTTGCTGCAGTACTGCCCTTCATTACTCGACAGGGATCAGCCCCCGGGATGTCTGCCTCCATGTCTTCTAACACTGAGGTGTGTGTTGCCCCTTCACAACCAACAACAACAAGGATACACCAGGCAACACACACATCAGAAGAAGAAGACATGGAACAGATAACATTCACACGCAAGAGTACCCGGAAGCCCTAGTCCCTGCACCATGGCCTACTCTGACCAAGGTCCTACGTTTGGACACAGGCCAGTCTCACTACAACTACCCTCAATGACTGTTCGGCAATCCACTGTATGACTTGTCCCCATTGCCAGTGAATGTCTCTCTCCTACCATTTGGCAATTCATGTTCCTCTGCACCGTCTGTGACCTCACCCCAGCATGTCAGGAGCATCATCCACACCCCGTCTGTAGGATCACCATGTAAGAATGCACCAGAACGGACTCAGCTAACATTGTGAATGGACATTTTGCATTACACCACCTACAAATAAATATCACTTGCACACCTATTGTGTCTCTGTGTCATTTCACACTTCAACTGTGCAGTAGATAACTCCAAAGTGGCTGTGTGGCAACCATGTAGATACTCTATACTACTGTCCTGATTTCATGTATACTGAAACATCTGTGCAGTGGCCAGGATTGCATCATAGCTTTACTATACTGAGGAAAATAACTGATGAAGGGACAAAGCACACACAATCATGCTGTGTTGGACAGAATGATGCACCATCTACAGCTATTCTAGACAACTAATGGTGGCTGAGAAATGTAGGCACCATGCGATACTAAAATTGGAAATTATGCTGTAAAATGAAAGGAATGATAAACAAATTACACTGCATCAATCACCCTTACGGCGTATACTTCCATGAAGGAAAGTCATGCTGAATCAGTACACACATGATGTAGGTCAGCAATGACAGCAACAAGACAAGAGTGTGAACAAATCCTCATCTACAAAGCTCTCCCAGAACTTCACAATGCTGTCCGACCTATCTATTTACCTACAATAACAAGTCGGGAAGCACTCTTTGTGAAGTAGGATACATACCAACCACAAACCTTGATGATCAATGCACACTACCAATGTTGGCTCTCCCACATGGTGGATACTTACCAAGTTAGCACACGGGTAGCTGGCATGTTAAACCTCATTAGCCTGGGGATAGCGAGCATGGAACACAAATGTCATACTAAAACTTTCTGCTACACTGTTGTCAAGGCTATGAAAAGGTAGCAACTAACGCATCAGGTAAAGGGTTAACAAATTTTTTATTTCAAAGTAGTAATAAAAGAGGCAACTAAGGGAAAGGTAAACCTACACTGATCTAACCTGACTACTACTAACCCACAACTGTCCCTAACTAACCTAAGCTAAACTTACTCTACACATGTAACGAAACGATCTAAACATCAACCCCCCACCCACCATTAAGAGACAAGACACATGCAGGACAACACTTACTAACCTACACACATACTATACTATCCTAAACAAACATATATTTTTTTGTAATATTTTATTTTTTTATTTTTTTTTATTTTTTTTAATTAAACAGGAATCCCAACATTGCCCCCCACCCACCCAGCCACACAAAAATATTAGATAGAAAGAATAAGGACCCCCCACCCTCTTACCTAACACTAACTAAGCTAATTTCCTAATTTCCTATACTTATCCTATAACTAACCCCCCAAACCCAACTAACAGTATGAAAAAGGAAAGAGGTGAGAGGGGAGGGGTAAAAGTTCAGGAGGGCAAAATGACTACTTATTTGCCCTCCGTAGTGTGCGCCGGATGGAGCGCACCTTCTTCTTCACCTCATTCATGTCCTCCGCAAGGTTGTCAACCTTGCGGATCAACCTGTCCAATTTTCTGGACAATGCCTGGAAGGCTGCAGGGTCAATAGGAGGGTCAGTGCTGGTCTGGGTGCCGGTGGAGGTGGAGGTTGTTGCTGGAGTGGAGTGGCCACGGGACAGCCCTGCTCCCAACACACGGCTGGGTCCAGGTCTGGATGAAGATGCCTGGTCCGTTGCTGTGTCCCCTTGGGCAGACCTGGTGGATGTAGTGGCGGTGGTTGTTGGTGGCACCGTTGGGGGAGCCTGTGGTGTGGCATACCACGCCCCGGAGGCCCGATCCGAATTATATCTGCGGGCCATCCTCCGATACCCACACCGCACCTGCCGGATGTGTTTGTACCTCATTGCACGGCGCTCGAAATGGTTGCGCTCTGCGGCACTCAGGTTTGCAGCTGTGAAGAGAAAAGGGAAATATTGAGCATTGAATTTACAGTGGGTTGAATACCACCATGGGTCATTTGTCCATTACTAGGAATGTATTTTTTGCAGCAATTGTTACAACATAGTTCACGGAAAGGCTCAGAGGAAGTACATGTGAATCCTGCATACCTAAGGGCATATCACACCTAGCATATACATGTCTCTACATGATGGATGACATCACCCTAAACTACTCAACCAAATCATACCTAAGGCATGAGACATTATGGCACCAGCTCTTCCGCATACTGACTTCACTACATATGTCATTCTATGTGATAACAATCACACTCCTCACTCAATGGCATTTGGAATTAGTTGTGTGCTAAGATTGAACCCCTGGCCCAGAATCATATGTCCACACTAGGGGTCAGATGTAGGAATCTTGAAATAACAACGAGCAATTATGCAAAGCAGAACGGTGTCTCTGACACCGTCTGCGAGTCGCTATGGGGTCCCGAAAACCCACCTCATGAACATCAATGATGTGGGTTCCAAGTTGCCCCACCGTAGCGACTATGGGCACGCACGGGGATGGACGCCTGCTGGTACCAGCAGAAATCCATAGACGTGACTGCTTTTAAATGAAGCAAGTAATTTTTCCCCAAGTGTAGGCCGTTTACCTGAAAGGAAAATGAGCTGCAATTAGTTTAAAAACACAACAATTCAACTAGGAAATTTTCACGGTAATTATTGGTCCCTTAGACCACTGGCTGTTTTGTGCAGGATTATTTTGGTCCACTCACAAAGGTGAAGGTTTACAATGAGGACCCCTTCCAGTCAGCAAGTTGGTTACCATCCACTTCAAGTGGATGATAACAGCTACTCACTTTGCAACCACGTACTCGGTTGCAAATTGGATTGCCTACCACTGTGATTTGCAAGTAGGTCTGGTAAACCCCTTTATCATTTCCATTTTGAAAAGCATTTTCCTAATATGTACATGACCACCAAATACATTTTGGAATAGGAAACAGACGTTTGCAAATCACAAACATATATTTATGCCATTTGCAACGTGTAGACATTTTTCTCACTCTGGCCCTAGGTACTAACTCAAGTCACAAAAGGTGCTAAGTACGTGTAACATACTGGTTGCTACAGTCCTAGGTACCCTGTTTCACAGTAACATCCCAGTCTTTGTGGGTGGTGTGGGAAGAACAACCAACAATCCCATGTTCAATGCACACCCAGGAGTGTACAGAAAGTTCAACAAGTATGTGCCTTCACACACAACAACTATGAAGGGCTAGCAACACGTTGTAGTCAGCCCAACCTTGTCACATCCCAGGTCCACACATGTCAAAATGATATGACTTAGCCCAACATAACATACTATTAGTGAGGCATGTTTAACAACACACACAGAGGAGGTAGAACACCCATTCACATGATTCAACTGAACACCTAGGCCATTGCACTCAAGGCACATACACTTCGAGTTCACCTTGTGGAAGTACATGGCCCTGGAAGATCCGACCTACAGTGTACACAGTCCATCCTCAACTAGGAAGAAACACTTGTCATCAAAGCCATGTGCCTAAGCTATCTGGGAGACTGTCAGTCTGATATGCAGACTCAGTTGATGGCAAGTCCCTGACCAAGTCTAACATTGACCAGTGTATTCCAAATGAGTCATACCATTCCCAATTGCCGCCCTAATTGAATGGGCTACAACCCCTCAATCTGAGAGATGACTAGGTATTGCTTTACAGAAACATTATTCAAATTTGATATCACACTAAAACAACAAAGCCAATGAACGGCCAGCACATCAAATCATGAATTCTCTTGAACACACAGTAATCCATCATGCTTCATTACCAAACAATGTAAATAGCACTCAGGCGACACTCACTGTAGGTATCGGGGTCGTCAAAATGGGCCACCTCTCCCACGGTGTATGGGGCTGGTCCACCTGTAAAGCATGAAACAAAGATTATACTCAGACTGGGTGAACGGACAAATAATTTCTGTTACAATGACACTGTGTGAATATGACATGGTAATGATAGACTTTCACACATGCTCATCCTGCATGGATGACTTTGTATTCAACATTATCATTGGATGAGTCTCCTGCTCCAGTGTCACACCCTACTACACTCATGCAGTGGCCAGGACAGTCATGTGTCGTCCAAGTTAATCCTCCATTAGTATGCCCCAACAATAATGTTAACCATACATCTCAGCATGTGCATCCCAGAGAGACATTCCAAAACTGGTTCCATGAGGACTGCATGACCACTCACAATCAAACAGGCTATGTGGACAGGTTCAACACACAGCAACCAGACACACATGTGACATATGTGTGAACAACATGACTAACTTCATGTGACGTGAAGGCAACACACATGTATAGCATCATCATGTGTTTCCAATTTTCTGTCTAGCTATGGCGTCTGCATATGTAGGTATGTTGTTTCTACATGACGTACTCACTGGCCATTATGACCAGTGGAGTACAAATAGAGCAGTTCACGTGTTGCTTTTCTGACACAAATGCAACACTACATTACATGCAGCTACAGGCATCTGGTATGTGTTGCAAAAATGAGCCATCGGACTGGTAGCATAGGTCTTCATACACATTCTGCAACAAATACACATTAGGACACATATGTATACCTTTGTAGCGCAGCATTTGCAACATTTTGTGACGCAGAGAGGGGGCGACTTAGCAAAATACAAATAGATGTTGGATTTTAATGCTGTTATTGCGTGTACATGTGTTGCAAAATATGGGGATTTATGTGTATAACCATGGGCCTAGGTTTCCCTAGCATTACACACAGTCAGCTACTTATTTTGCAGATTGGCTAACAATCATCACATGTTCACACATAGATTTCTATCATTCCCATTTAATAGATTTTTACTCACCAACATGGCCACCAATCCGGAGTCCCAGGTGGTCCAGCAGGTCCTGTTCCCTGGTGATCAGATCTGCCCAGCGGTGCTTGAGTTGGTGTACATTTCTCAGACTCCCGTAGACCCGGACCAGGTGATGGTGCACCTTCTCCCACCGGATTTTCCTCGCCTCCGTGTGATACCCCTGTATCACACGGCCCCCAGCTTCCAGCATTAGTGGGAGGAAATGGCTTACTAGCCATATGAACCCCCCCAATTCGTCTTCACCCATCCTGGACAGGCGAGGCCTACCTGACATATTGAGAGGACTAATGCTGGACAAAATAAATATGAAAGTAAAAGTGGGAAATGGGGAAAGGTAGAGGTGTGAAAGAAAAAGAAGAAGGAGAAAAATAGCCCAACTAACCCCCCAAACTATGCTACCCACAACAGACTCCCACTGACAATACAAACTATCACAGGTATAGACAAAATAACACTAAACAGACTGAGACAATGTTATACAACAATAATAGATTGACACTAAGACAAAATACAAGGCACACAGGACACAAAAGCAGTAAAACACAGGACAACACCTTTCACACAACCACACAGTCTAGATAAATCTGAGACTGCAAAGTGACAGTAAAAGTTAACTCCCAGTACAGATTTTGTAAACAGGATATCCTATTACATCACTTCCTGCAGAAAATGGCCGCTGTTTTTATTTTCCCGTTTTGCGTCATATTTTCACGCATACACAGTTGTGCGTCATTTTTTTTGGACGCATTACAGTGCACATGATGCGGAGTGAAAAAATATGATATGAATATTAATATTTTATAATGTACATGAGATGACCAACATATTGTCCATGTAGCGTCAATTTTACCACGCATACAGCATGGGCGTCATTTTTTTTACACGTACAGCAGTGCACATGATGCGGAGTGAAAAAATATGATATGAATATTAATATTTTATAATGTACATGAGATGACCAACATATTGTCCATGTAGCGTCAATTTTACCACGCATACAGCATGGGCGTCATTTTTTTTACACGTACAGTAGTGCACATGATGCGGAGTGAAAAAATATGATATGAATATTAATATTTTATAATGTACATGAGATGACCAACATATTGTCCATGTAGCGTCAATTTTACCACGCATACAGCATGGGCGTCATTTTTTTTACACGTACAGTAGTGCACATGATGCAGAGTCAAAAATATTGTGGATGTAAATTATACTTTGAAGGCGAAATATTAAGACACTTTTGGATACATTTGTATTTGACTCTGCATTGTGTGCACACATGTACGTGAACAAATTATGACGGCCATGCTGTATGCGTAGAATATGGAGCAAATTTATCCTTATGTCTTCATGTTTTTAGCTTTGGAAAGGAGATTTGTCATGGTCAAACGGTGCGATGTGATACACATATGTGTTTGTATATGACACATGTCCGTTGTTTTATGTATAGAAGGCATTCACACTGTAATGTTTGGGATATGTTAACTAATGTATTGACCATATTTGACGACATATTTGGTGTAATTGCTGATGGCTATTTTGAAATGATGGATGGGATACCATTATGTATTCCGTCTCCAAAATGTGTCCACATTTATGATGGTGATGCTTTTATCTGCAGTCCTAACAGGGAGTGGGAGAGTCACTTTCAGTTTTTATGGGGCTGAGCATGTCCCATTATGATTTTGTGTTTCAGATTTGTGTTGGACTTGTGACATGGAGGCCACACATGTGCCTTATGCATGTGTTTAGTTCACAAGTACATGATTCTTGTATGTTTTGGGGGCGGTAGAGGTGGACTTAGGCCCCCAGCACCCTAGGATTTGACCATCCAGAATAGCTACTGTATCCATGGAGTATATTTATTATATCATGGCAAACCTGCAGCAGCGGGCTAATGTAAGGCCATATGGTATGAATGACTGTTGACCATTCATTGATCTCATTAGCCCATTTGACGTTTGCAGTAATGATGAATTGGAGCAAACTTGCATACCATTTTCCTATGACTATGTTTGCAAGACTCTCAGCGTTCCCGATGTGATAATGAGAAGAATATTTTGGTTGTCTGTGTCCCTTTCTGCATAAACTGGTTTAGTGTCATGTTACAATCTTCCTGCTAGGTTCAGACTGGGACACAACTGTGATGGTCTACTTTCAAATATTAGATTGATTGTATGACATATGTGTACATGTGTGTGGGAATGTGGATCCACTATCACCTGTCTGGGTGTATGTTGTCACTGTAACTTCAAGGTCTCCTCCTGAGTTAGTGGCAGCTGATGTTGTAGCTATTGTGTATTGCTCATATCACACACTTGAGAGAAGCCATTGATGACATGGTCACGTACACATGGATGGTCCCACCCAGTCTCTGAACACGTGTAATGTGACTTTCAAATGATCTCCAATTTTGGGCTGGATGAGAGACTGTTTCAGTTGTTTGGATCCCGCATGTGTAATTGTCACATTTGTACTCTTGTTGGGCTCTGTGTATGGTAATGTATCATGTCACATCCTACCCTCTGTGCATACAGTTGTGATGTTTATTTTTGGTGTGATGAATTTTAATGGCATTCTTGATCAATGAGACGACATTCATCTTCAGCTATTTCAAACTAAAGGTGGTCAGAAATGAATAGGCCAAAGCATGATGTGGTGTTTGTTATCTGTGTTTATTTACAAGTGTGGAATACAAGTGATTATAATAACTTAAGTAAAAAAATTGTTCACAAGCTGTTGGCGCCTACGCACTCCTGCTGCCGTGTTAGGTTGTTCCCCCTCCTGTTGCAGGCCAGCATCCTCCTCATCATCATCCTCAGGCATGTCTGGGTCCGGTTCAAGGAGGGGAATGTTCCTTTTTACACAAATATTGTGTAATATGGCACAAGTGAGTATGATCTTACAGACCATCTCTGGGGAGTATAGTAGGCTTCCGCCAGTGATGTCAAGGCAGCGGAACCTTGACTTTAGGATCCCAAAGGTCCGCTCCACAATGCTGCGTGTCCTCTTGTGGGCGTCATTGTATGCCCGCTCAGCAGCAGTATTTGGGTTCCCATATGGTGTCATTATCCAAGTCTGGATGCCATACCCCTGATCAGCTGAAAGAGAAACACAGAATGGTATCAATTAGATGTAGGAGGCACTGTTGTACGTATCTTTGATGGAAGTAGTTGTGTTGTGTTGTCTGTGACTATTTTGTGTACTAATGTGACAACCTATGGTTGTTGGTGGAAACTTTGGCATTGTTTTTTTTCCTTGGCTGAGCAAGTGTTTGTTGGCTAACTGTTTGTCAGCAGGATGTATCGGTTTCTCAAGTACAGTGTGCCCTCCCTTGCATTGTGACTTGTGACACAGGTGTCCGTGTGTCCTCACTGGGGGTGTGATGATAGTTCCATGCAGAGTTGAAACATGAAAGTGTATTAGAAACGTTCAATTGAACATACCCAGGCCATCCCATCCCTTAAAACTTATGCATTGTATTAGTGTACAGGTTATTGTGAGACTTCCAATTTGCAAGGTGACATTTAGGCAACCACAGTCATGAATGTCTTCACACTAAGCTGTAGAGTAAATTCCAGTGTGTGAGAGGTTCAATGGTGACTTGTGAAACATGGCTAGTGATGTGAGTACCTCAGTGTGTTCCTGTCTAGGTGTTGCTATTGTGGTGTATGGGTTGTTTATCCTAGAGGGTTTCTGTGCAGTGAGTATATAAGTAGATTTTTGTCCTTACCAACAAGTAGTCCATTGCCATACCGTCCATCCTGGAAGTGTTGGTTGATGGTGCTGTGACGGAAGATGAATGCGTCATGTACACTCCCAGGATATTTAGCCACAATGTTGCTGATCAGTCCTTGGTGATCGACTATGGCCTGCACGTTGATGGAATGTGTGTGCTTCCTGTTGCGGTAGAGGTGTTCACTCGCAGCAGGTGGCACAAGGCGTACGTGTGTGCAGTCGATTGCACCAAGGACGTGCGGAAAGCCACTGATGGCGTAGAACCCCTGTTTAGTTTCCTGCTGCTTCTGCACTGTGTTAGGGAAGCAGATGTGGCGGGGTGTCAGTCTAATGATGGCATCCAGTACTTTAGGCAGGAATGCGGAGAAAGATGGTTGTGAGATTCCACCAACCAGGGCACCAGTTCGTCTGAAAGGAGCCACTTGCCAGCATGTGAAGTACGGCAAGCAGCTTTGTTTCTGTTGGGATAGTGCGTGGAGTCACTAAAGTGGGGGCCAATTGCTGTTCAATATTTGTCAGCAGCTGCTGAATGGCCTGCCAGTTCAACCGGTACCTCTGGATGATGTCTCGTTCCCTGAGGCCATGCAGGGTTGTTCTTGGGCGGAATATCCTCTCTTGCCTTCTGCGCTGTCTTTGGGGTCCCTGCTGTTGTTGTTGTGGCTGCTGTTGTTGCTGCAGGGCTCTGCGTCTACGTGCACGCTGAAGAAAAAGCACCTCCATGTCTCCCTGTTGCTGCTCTGCTGCTCTGCTGCTCTGTTGTTTGTTCTGTGTGTTCTGATTAAGTACAGGTGTGTTTGCCCCATTTTAACGCCTGCCCTGACCCAGGCGTTAAAATTTCACGATATTCGTGCTTTGCGTGATTTTTTTGCGACGCCTGCCGCGCGGGAGTGATTTTTGCCCGGAAGCATAAATACGACGCACCGCTATGTGCGTCTGTTTTTGGACGGGAACGCCTACCCTGCATGTCATTAACGCAGGGCGGGGTGCCGCTTCCAAAAACTGGCGCACATAGCGCCATTTTCCTGGTGCGCTGGATCGGGCGTCAGGGTTTAAATATGGGGCAACGTTTGCGCTGAAAGTGCGTCAAAATTTTTGACGCACATTCGGCGCAAACGGAATATAAATATGCCCCCAAATGTTTTCTTTTTAACTTGCCGCTGGTGTTGCAGAATTCTGGGGTTTCCCAATGCCAAGCCTGCATAGTCTTGGTTCCGTCTCATGCCTCTTTCTTCCATCACCCTGCACTTCCACTCTCTCTTTATTTCAGTCTTGCATGTTGTTTTTATCCATAGTTTTGCCCTTGCCTCTGTTTGTCTTTTTTTCTTCCCTTCTTCTTTCTTTTCTGCCTTTCCCTGTCTTTTCTTGGTCAAAATCTAATGATGAAAAATATGTTCCGAAATATGAGTGGTGGTGCCCACCACCATAGCCACCAACACCACTACACACTAGTGAAAGACTGTCTAAAGAAGTCGCTCTTTTCATGCCGCATCAAGAAAACAAGCATTCTGATGAAGGGTTTGAGCTTTCACAACTTTCCTTTACCCTTATGTGACCTGATTTCTGTGTGAAACCTAGAATGGCGCTGCAATCTGCAATTGCGCTCCCTCTTTGCCTGACAAAGTGTAATATTAACAGCGGACATGTTTGATTTTTCAGGCTCTCTTAGTGAATGAAAATCAGGAAGGATTCTGCGGTGGGACGATTCTGAACGAATACTTTATACTAACTGCAGCTCACTGCATGAACCAGTCTAAATATTTTGAAGTTGTTGTAGGTAAGTAAAAACACGTATATAACAATGAGCCATACTTTTGTTATTATGTCCAGATGCTGGATTGACCTACATGTATTCTTTGTCCGTTCAATTTCAAGCTTGCATACGAGGTTTCTCCTCAGAGGTACTCGCAGTGCCGGCCTTAAGATATTTCGGGCCCTGTGCAGAGTATACTGTGGGCCTTAACACAAGTCAAATTGTTTTGCATTTCTACTCATTTTATTTTAGTAGATTGTTAACAACTACAACAAGTAAAATTTAACTACATAAGTGCACCTGTAGTAGAATTATATATAATGCTATTTCTTCATAAAAAGAGAACTTTCCTTGCTTTTTGCCCTGCAAATTCTTTTATTAATTCACAGTAGTCGAGAGTTTGCCCAACTTTATGTTCAACTGATATCAGGAGTCTATAGAACATTGACAAAACATTGGAAATGTGGCAGGATCTGAACTACACTGCTCGGCAGCCGAGGATGGGTAAAGCCTACACCACATTTGACAGTTCAAGCTCCTAACCTCAGGCACAAAACAGCTGAACACTTGCAGCCTGCACTTTAAAACAAGTGACACCTCAGGCTACAATTTAAAACAAGATACGTGTCATCTCTGACGCACGTTAAAACAAGTTGCTTGGACTTCTCACAGTGCAGATAATGGGGAAATGTTCTTGCTGGATATGAATTAATTGAGAAATGCATTCACAAATCGCTCTGCCCAGTGACAGGATGCCATACACAGTGTTCGGCGCACACAGCTGCTTTTTTTTCCTGCTGTGCATGCTTGAAAACTCACACAGGGCAATGTAAAGGAGGCTGCTGCCCTTTAGGCTATCCACATATTATGACAATGACGGTAATCCACGGAGGCACGTTCTGACAACACTGTGCCCTTACGTTACCTGCTACTGTTCTGTAAACTCGTAGCAAGCAGTGGCATAGCCTCTGTTTACAGAAACCATGAAAAGTCTCTCACTTTCTGTGGGACGTGTCAGTTTACAGGGCTTCTGAGGTGCAAACTCCCTTCTGCCTCCTTGCCCCATTGTTCTTTTATTGCCTCCATAGCTAACTGCGCCCAGCTCTTCTTCAGCTGACAGCTCTGTCTAATGAGAGCACCAGCACTGAGGGGCAGACACTCTGACTTCGATGGTAAATTTCTGTGAAATTTTCATAGACATTTTTGGGCCCCCCTAAGTCATGGGCCCCTATGGCCTGCATTGGCCTTGTTCCCGTATTCCCAGGTGCTAAAATACTGCAGCAAACAACAGACAACTCAAAATGAGGCACATATTGTAAGAATTGCGACAAAGATGATATGGTCTCTTATTAATGGTTAATCAGGGGATTTGACTTCCTCAAATTTAAGACAAGTCAACATTTGTATAAATCGTATTGGTAGGGTTTCAAAGCCTTTCGGACTCACTTCAAATAAACAGACACAGACCATTTTTTCACTTCATGACCAGCCTAGCCTTTCATATTATTTCCTTTTCGTAGTGTTGTTCTGTTTAGGAACGAAAGCCATTTTGGGTTAAAATAATGCAATTCACACCTGCAAAACAGAGATATAAGTGTGCCTTCAACATGGCTTCAATTGAAAACCAAGGTCTGTCATTGGCTGTATTTATTTATGTATTTACATAGGGCCAGATTTGCAAGAAAGTGGCACATCAGTATTGAAGCGCCACTTTTCTTGCGTCGCCCTTACCCCTCCTAACAACACCATGTGTGTGCCATATTTATAATAAGGCGCACCTTGGTGGTCGTTAGAGCAATAGAGGCAACATTTTTGACAATATTGTAGCTCTTTGTAAGAATTGCGCCAAAAATGTTGACGCTAGTGTAGCAAAGTGCAAGGAGGCCCATTGATTTCAATGGGTGCGCCATTTTAACACCTGATCTGAGCAGACATTAAAAATGATGCCAAAAAGGGTGCAGTGAAATCTTGTAGGTTTCACCGCCCCATTTTGTAGGGCCTCCTGACGCTGGAATGCCCCCCTTGCATACATTATACCTGACGCAACCATAATGTGATGCAAGGGGTTAAATGGGACTCAAAGTGGTGCAATGCATGCATTGCAACACTTTGTAAATATGGTATGGCGAAAATTGCCTCCTTGAGCCACATTAGCGTAAAAAAAATGATGCTAATGTGGCACAAGGAGGCGCTAGGGCCTTGTAAATCTGGCCCATAGTTTTTATGTTTGATAATTCGCTTTTTTCCACTTAAGGTAGCTTGGATGCAGTTAATTTTATCCAGTGGTGTAAACCTCTCTGCTATACTACTGATTTATGAAACTCTGCTGTGATTCCTATGTGTCAATTTGAAGGATATTGTTAGCATGGGTGGGAATGATATTGCTGATAAAGGCATTTATAGGCTGGTTTAAATTTTCTGATTCACATCAAGAAAATCAGATTCCTCACAAGAGAATGTGGATTTTCAATTTTTTTAATGTAGGAAAGTCACAATTGTGTTAACAACACAGCAGTGAATATTATAGATTTTGTGTCTACTTTTAATTAAACAAGCAGCCAGAAAAAACAGTGAAGAAATTGATAGCATGAAGGTAAAGAAACAACAGACAGTATAGAGACAAAAACTACAGGCGAGGACTTTCTCAGTTGTCAAGTGTTACTACTATGCAATATGTAGAGCCCCTGCACCATTTTCAGCCCTCTTTTCTTAATGCAAAAATACATCTTAAAGTCTGTGAAGAAACTAAGCCACCAGAAAGCCAAAGCAAAGTCTGAAGAGGAGGAACACAGACATCCAGTGTTTAACTTCCAAACCATCCTCATGAAAAAAAATGCTAGATAATAGAAGTAGTGACAAAAGAGAAGATAGTGAAGAGCACAAAACAATTTACATAAAACCAAACCTTTCACAAAATCAAACTAGAACGGGACAGAACAGAATCATTACAATGTCATATATAAAGATTTCAGTGCTGGAGGAAGGATCAAATTCACCTTTTAAAAAATTGGACTTTTCTACATTTAAAAACAGGGAAATGCTGCATTTTATGTCAGGACCAGTAGCTCAAATTATGTATCTATGTATCTAGCTCAATGATCACAGGAAAAGACGCTAGGAGGATAGGCTTGTGATAAAATATTTGCAAGGTAGAAACTGAGGACTAGGCTTAAGCTTTTAAAATATCCTCTAGTCTAGCACCAGAGTAAAAACCCTTTGATGGCATTGCACCCCACAAAGAGAGGGCCCCAAAACAGGTAGTATCTATTCCAGCTAGATGCATGACCCACTTCCCCTCCTGGAGAGCGTGGAGGGGGGCAGGGCCTAATATGTTTCCTAAATGAAATGAGCAGCTTAGGCAGATCACAATTCACACTCTTTTAAACCTCTAGTCTAGTTTTGGATGATCAGAAAAACAAGCATACTCTCCACTGGAATAAATAATACTGGTTCTTTTAGAGACAAGAAACAAAACTCCTTTAGGAGTAGAGTATCTGGCAGACTCATTCAGAGCCCCAATAGCCAAAAATATTTCAGTGGAAATCAAACTTAACAACATTGTCAGTTTAGCATACAAAACTTTCAACAAAGGAGAAGAGTCATCAATCCATGATTCAAATATCTGAAAAAACAAAAGAGCATCTATAAAGACTTGCATTTATGCATTTGGAGAAGGAGGAGTACTCAACCTAATTCTGCCAATAAGTATGCAAATTACTTGATGTGCAACCTACTGGCGTGCTGCTCACAAATTAATGTCGTAAAGAAATTGCAGATCTGTAGGTACCTACTGTCATATAACACTTACCTGGCAAAGCAGAGAGGCTAAGAAATTTGCCACACGTGGAGTCTGCCAAAATGGATTATGTTTGATTCTAAACACCAGCTAGATCGAGGTGACCCTGTGATTTGTAAATCTTGTTTGTGCCAGGGGCCCAGGAGATATTAGTAAAAGAGATAGTTTTTTGGAAAAGTGTGGGACTTAGCTATTTGCCCCACCACTTTCAAAGTCATTAGCTTCACGTGTCCCAAAATGAGGTGGCGAAAACCTGTACGATTGGTCAGGCAAGGATGACAAGAAGGAAGGTGAGTGGGTAATCAACAGTGGTGGCCATCACAATTCTCAATGGGTGTGATGGAGTGTTGAGGAACATGGGAAATAATAATAATTTTTAACAAACGTACTTGCCACTGCCGGCCACCTCAGTCCTCTTCTCACTCCTGATGGTGTCCCAGCAGTCCCTGGGGCACTCCACACAATCCTGGTGCTGCTCTCTGCTACACCTTGCATGAGAGCAGTGCCAGGATTGATCTGAGTGAGTTGGTCTGCTGCTCAGATAGTAAAATGGAGTCTGTGCCGTTTCTTCAGCCCAGCTCTGCAACACAGCTGAACTGGAGAAACCTAAGTGCGCATGTCAGTTTGGCCGGCCTGAGATGGCCGACCAAACTGGCATGCGTTCGGACGCTCTTTAGGCCGATGAATCTTTTGACTAAGTGGGAACTCTCCGTACTCTTAATTGATCAATTTCATCAAATCAATAATCAATAACGAACATAAGCAATACCTTGATCAACATAACACTTGACAATTAATCCAGAATACATTTCGGCGGACCCTGACCTTTCAGTCAGGAATAATCACACCAGTTTATTCAAAGTTAGTGAATTTTATTTCCCTATATTAACAAAGCTAGCACAATATAAATGTGTCTCAACACCAAATGATAAACATATATGAACATTAATAGCTGTCCATAGCGGCGAAACAAGTGTAATCTATGTAGCATTTGAATCACAAGGCATTCGATAATAGCTATGCAAATCACTAATACGATAATCTGTAATGAACTAATGGCATACATTTAGTCAGCATAACAAGATCTCAAATTGCATCGTGCGACATATGGGATCCTCATCTAACCTCAAATTAGCATCAGCATGTGGGACTTCATGCAAAACAATTTAGCAACATTAATTTAGAAAAAAACTCCTAACTAGGGATCTTATCAAAATCAGCAGTTGGTTACCTAAAAGAAACACAATGCAATTTTACAATTTCCTTTCATATTTACCAATTACGATCAGCAATCAAGGAAGTCTTCGTCTCAGGTACCGTTTCTCGATCAGCATGGGTACCGTTTCGATCAGCATAGGACGGGGCAAAGGGGCAGGGGTGGACGGGGCAATTGCCTCACGGCGGCAAGGTAAAACTACTATTTCATGCAAGGGATCAAATCAAAGTTAAAGTCTCTAGGGCAAGAATCATTTAAAGTCTCTTTCTCTCGATTAGAGAAAGCATCAAAGTCTCTCAAAATGGCGTCGCAGCAAAGTGGGCCATAATCGCTGCAATGTCCGAATGTTCGTAATCGCGGGCAAAATGGCTGTAATGGCTACCTTCTTCTCGTGCACCTGGTTTAAATAGACAACAGTTCAAATCCAGTAGGGTCTTCCATTGGAGGGTTCATAGGTTAGCTTCAAATTGTCCAATCAAAAACGACAGTTCTCAAGCTTTTACTTAAGCATACATTATCCTTGGAGATGGGTACGCAAGTTGCAACATTTTATGCCAATTAACTCACTTTCAGAGCTTCCATTGTCCGCACCTGCAAATCGACCTTGGAATAAAGAGAAATATGCCAGGCTGGCACGAAACCTTAAGATAAGCATGTGAACGGTTTCTGTGGAAAAGTACAGCTTCAAGCAAAAATACACGTTTATTAGCACAGTGGAAAAATACGAGCATCTAAACCGTGAGACCAGGCAACTAGGCCAAAGCCTGCACTAGAGTAATGCTAAGCTAAAACATTTCAAGCAAGCAAATCGTAGCACACGTTTATGATTATGTCGGATTAGTGCAATTCTAATACACCACGTTATATAAAGCACGCTTATAAATGTTGGCAAACTACTCTGAGGACACATTTTGTCCCCGTACAATCTTTATTAGTTCGGTTAAAGTCACACATGATTATTTCACACTACGTTTACGCTCTAATAAATGTAAAACCTTCATTTTCTGCTTCATCAATCCCTCCTCTGATGACTACTTGTCATCACACCAAACCACGCCCACAAATTTTATTCCATTAAAATTCTGTCAGTTCTCTTTTCCTTTTAATTCCCCTAGTTTGCGCTTTGTATTCTTCTGCCATTCTTTTCATAATTTTCTCTTCTTTTCTTCTCTTAATTCTTTCCATAATCATTATTATTCCCCTTTTTATTCCCCAAATTCCAAATATGCAAATTATAACTATTAAAATTCCCTCTATTATTTTTAACAATATTCCATTCCAAATTCCCCCAATCCAATGTCCCACTGAAGCAAGTCCTTTTCCAACCTTCTCCCACACTCCTGGTTCTTTCAGTTCCTTCAAATCTGCACTTTCTTTTGTTAGATTAGCAAGCATAGTTTTAATTTTCACACTATTGTCTGGAATATAAGTACAACAGTGGCGCGCACCAAGCATTTTGCAAACGCCACCATCCTTTGCTAAAAGAATGTCTAAAGCAAGCCTATTTTGAAGAGTCATAGCTCTTTCCGCTGCAAGTTCAGCATCTATCAGGATTATAGCACCTGAAAACTTCGTCAACATGTTATCCACTATAGTAGACAACTTTCTTATTTTGATGGAATTCAGCACAACTCCCAACGAAGGAATCATGGCTCCAAATATATCTCCTACCACAGCAGCTGCGGTCTCTCTTTTCTGGATACCATGGGATCCAGATGTCTTTTGAATCATCGATAGGTCATCCAGTTGATAAACCTTTGGGAACACTATACCCAAATAACATCTCCCCCACCATCCCTTTGGAAGACGATAATAGGCATTATACCCACAAATGTAATATACACCTGGAATGACAGGGTCAAGTCCGTCCATCATGAATGTCCATTTGGCCTTAAAGATAAACGTATGTTTACACTCACTTGCTCCTTCAAAAATATTGTCATAATAGGATTCTCCTCGATATATACAAAATTTCCCTACATGCCAAGCATCTAAAGCTATTTTCCCTTGTGTCTTTATTGCAGCAAAATCATAATTATCTACTGAAGTCCTCTTATGTAGCTCTTTTTCTAATTTCGCCTTCATTTGTGCCCTTCTATCATCTGTGCGATCTAAAAAGCTTATTTCTATTGCAGAGAGCGAGCAGGTAAGGTTTTCCCTATGAGCGTGAGCCGTTTCAAAAGGTTGCATTGGCTCGAAAAATTCCCTCATTATTTTAGCATCCCAATCTTTAGCAATCTGGCTTAGCTGCGCTATTATAGGAACATATGCAAAGGTAACATCATAATTCGAATAAAAATACTGTATGTTAGTTTGACCATAAAACCTAGACATTACTATACTACATGTAATCCCGTATGTAAGAGGCATGTGGTGATAAGTCACCCCTTCCTTTACTGAGGTCGGTATCTGTGTACACACGTAACAATCCTTCGCATCCATAGTCTCAACATATTCTGTTAGCAAGCGATAGAAAACGTTATACGAAAGCTCTTTCTTATCGTGCAAGAGCCTCTCATCCAATGCTAGTCTTTTCAATGCGGTTAGTTCAGTGACAGTAACAGGAGCAAAAGTAGAAGCCTCAATATTCTCATTCTCACCCTTTCCATGCATTCCAAGCACAATTGCCATTATTATTAGTACACATGTAATTACCAAGCCTATACACACATATTTACAATATTTCTTTCTATTGTTTTGCGTCATGATCTATATAGAATCAGAGAGCTGGAAGCACCTATAAAATAAAACTATTTAGCAATTCAGTTACAAAGCTGAGCGAGCGCAATGTTCACACCGTCTTCTTCAAAAAGGCCAGTCACTGATCGGTTAGCAGCTTTTGTCTCAATTCGGCAATAGTTGGCATTCAGGTTTTCAAAAGTCTTATCAGGTTAGCAAATGTCTCATCCGGTTTAGCAATGTCTCAGCTGGTTGTTTGTTTCACGTTAGATTGAAGCAAGCAATATCATTTATTACCCTTTCAATCAACAGAGTCCATAAAACTTTTCTTTTCTATTGGTATCTCTTCTTCTTCTTCGTTCTCAATGCTTAGAGATACAAACTCGTCAGTCCAATCGTCATTGACTGCATATGCCCATTCAGGACCGGAATATCTTCTGTTCGGTATCCTTTTCCTTTTCAATTTTGCTTCTCTTTTCGATTCTGCTTCGCTGGTACTTTCCTCTTTTGTCGAGTCTTTTTCTTCACTCGGGGATGACGCCCCGACAATTACTTCTTTTCTTTTCTCTTTCACTTTTGGCCTTCCTCCCTCGTTCAAACTTTCTTCAGTCCTTTGTTTTATTGGTGATATGCTTAGTCTTCTCTTTGCACCCTGTCCATTTGATGGACCTGCGATCTTTTCTGTGGAGGCTTGAACCTTTTCGTTCAGTTCTGACTTGTCCCCTCCTTCTGGGGAATCAATCACGTTCTCCTTTTCTTTTTCTGTATCGTCTGCTTCTGGGAAAGCCCTCCTCTGATCAGGCTCTCCAGCTTTTTCACCTTTTTCGAGCCCTTTGTCACCGTTACTTTCGTCAGGCTCTTTATCACTTTCAGCTGCTTCAGGTTCTTTGTCACCTTCAGCTGCTTCAGGCTCTTTGCTACCCTCAGCTGCTTCAGGTTCTCTGTCACCTTCAGCTGCTTCGTCGCTGTCTGAACTTTCTCCTTGATCTCCCCCAAGCAAGTTGGTCTCTTCGTCCTCAGAGAATATCTCTTTCTCTCCTATTTCTGCCCGTTCGCTTTCAGTTCGGTTTTGCTCTGTCTCAGCACTCAGCACTGTTTTGTCAGACACTGGCAGTTTCAGCGCTTCAACTTCCTCCTCTGTGGGACACAACACTTTCTTTGTGTGACTGGCGTGAATCCAGTTGGGAACCCCCGCACACTTCACAGCGGTAGTTGTCGTCAGGATCACTTGGAAAGGGCCTTTCCAACGGGGTTCCAGACACGACTTCCTCACGTGCTTCTTTACCACGACCCAGTCACCTGCTTTCAGTGCGTGTCCTGGACCTTGGATCGGTGGCAAGGTGGTCGCTTCCACCTGGTGAGAGAAAGAGCGAACCACGTCAGCCAGACCCTTGCAGTAGTCTAACACCATATCATCTGTAATATTCAAAAGCGCGTTTGCAGGAACTGCAGGAAGTCTCATAGCCCTGCCCATGAGAATTTCGTGCAGAGACAATCCAGTCTTTCTATCAGGAGTGTTTCTCATTGACATTAGCACTAAGGGCAATGCGTCAGGCCATTTCAAATTTGTCGATGCACATATTTTTGCCATTCTCGATTTCAGTGTACCATTCATCTGCTCCACCAGTCCTGAGGCTTCAGGGCGATAGCTACAGTGCAGCTTTTGCTCAATGTTCAGCGCTTCGCAAAGTAACTTTATCACCTCGTTATTGAAGTGACTTCCCCTATCTGATTCTAAAGAGATCGGGAATCCGAAACGTGGTATCAACTCCCTCAACAATAGCTTCGCAAAGGCTGTCATTTCTACGTGTGGGGTATGCCTCAATCCAGTGACTAAAAATGCACACAATCACCAACACATATTTCAAACCTCCATGCACAGGCATCTCAATGAAGTCCATTTGCATTCGACTAAAAGGCCCGCTTGCCCTACCAATGTGGCTCGCGTTCACAACTGTACCCTTTCCTGGGTTCATCTGCTGGCAAGTGACACATCGATGGCAAACTGCTTCTGCAGCTTGACGAAATCTGGGGTTAAACCAATCAGTTTTGAACAATCTTATCATGGCATCTCTCCCTAGGTGAGCCTGCCCATGATAGAACCGCGCAAGCTGTGATAAGAGACTGTTTGGCAAAACAAATTTTCCCTCATGTGAAACCCATAACTCGTCTGGTCTCTTTATACATTGTGATTTAATCCAGGAATCTCTTTCATCCTCCCTGACATTATTCTGTAGTGCTTTTAGTTCATCTATTGTATCTACGACCTTCAAGGCAAATGCTTCAGCTGGTTCGAGTTCTGGCTCACTTATTGAATTCCATTCATCTCTGAGTAATATACAGTTCAAGGCACAAAATCTTGCGACTTGATCCGCATATGCATTTCCCAGAGAAACATAGTCCTGTCCTTTCGTATGAGCACTACACTTTACCACTGCAACTTCGGCTGGCGCTTGAATGGCGTGTAACAATTCCCTTATCCTCTCCCCGTTCTTCACTGGGGATCCTGAAGAAGTCAGGAAACCTCTCTGTGACCATAGTTGTCCAAAGTCATGCACAATCCCAAACCCGTATTGACTATCAGTGTAAATGGTGACTTTCATCAATGCAGACAGTTGACATGCTCTGGTAAGGGCTACAAGTTCTGCTACTTGTGCAGAATAGACTCCTTGAAGCCATCCCGCTTCCAAGACCCCTGTTACAGTACATACAGCATATCCTGCTTTCAAAATCCCCATCCCGTCTCTTAGACATGAACCATCAACAAAAAGAATTTGGTCATTTTCATCAAGCTTTGTATCCTTAATGTCCGGTCGAGGTTTTGTGCAAAATTCAGTCACCTGAAGGCAGTCATGCTCGACGTCTTCAGCGTTCTCAATTTCGGCATTTTCTCCAGGGAGCAATGTTGCTGGATTCAACGTAGTGCACCTTTTCAGCTGCACGTTCGGTGAGCCCAGAATTATCGTTTCATACCTTGTGAGTCTTGCTCCAGTCATGTGCTGCGTTCGGGAGCGGGTCAAAAGTATCTCGACTGAGTGAGGGACCATGACTGTTACTGGGTGTCCCATCACTATTCCTTCACTCTGAGTGAGGCTGATACCAACTGCTGCTTTGGCGCGCAAACACCCTGGGAGTGCTGCTGCGACCGGATCCAGAGTAGCTGAAAAATACGCTACTGGTCGGTTTACGCCACCATGGGCTTGAGTCAAGACAGACAGAGAACATGCATCACGTTCATGACAAAACAATGTGAAAGGCTTTGTGTAGTCAGGCATACCTAGAGCTGGAGCCCTACACATGCATTCTTTCAATTCAACAAAAGCATCCATCTCATCTCCTTTCAGTTCAATTTGATCCAAGGCATCCTTCTGGGTCAGTTTCAGTAAAGGCTTTGCTAGAGTCGAGAAGTTGGGAATCCACTGGCGACAGTAGCCCACCATTCCCAAAAACTTCCTCACCTCCCTCCTTGTCTTTGGTGGACTCATTTGAAGTACGCTTGTTATTCTTTCCTTCATTATTCTCCGTGACCCTTCCTCTATCTGGTGACCCAAGTATTTCACTTTCTTCTGACAGAACTGCAATTTGGAAGGAGACACTTTGTGTCCATTCCTTCCCAAATGATTCAACAGAGCAATGGTATCGGCTGTGCAGCCACTTTCTGTCTTTGATGCAACCAGTAAGTCATCAATGTACTGTACTAGGGTTGACTCGAATGGCAATTCTAATGCTTCCAAATCTTTCTTTAGAATCTGATTGAAGATTGACGGTGACTCAGAAAACCCTTGAGGAATTCGACACCAACTGTACACCCTGTCTAAGAATTTGAAACAAAAGAGGAATTGGCTGTCCTCATGAAGAGGCACCGAGAAGAATGCTTGTGACAAATCAATGACTGAGAACCATTCAGCATCGCAAGGGACTTGAAACATTATCACAGCTGGATTTGGTACGACAGGGCAGCATTTGACTATGATGTCATTTATTTTCCTCAAGTCCTGTACAAGTCGGACCTTTCCGCTTGGCTTTATTAGTCCCATTATTGGCGAATTACATGGACTGCTTAACACTTCTTTCAGTACCCCCTGTTTTACAAATTCGTCAATAAGTTGAGCAACTTTCATAAGGGTGTCTTGTGGCATGTGGTATTGTGGGGTCTGGGGAAAGATTGCATTGGGCTTTACAGTCACTTTCACTGGTTCCACTCCTTTCATCAATCCCACCTCTTTCCCTGTCATGTCCCACACTTCCTTTCCGACTGTCTCCCGTAATTCGGCTGGAATATCTTCTTCAGTTATCATCGGGAAAAGACAAATCAGAGGATACTCTTCATCTACAGTTTCCATCTCGTCCCCCTCTACACTGTCCTCTTCTTCCCCATCACTGCTCGTCTGTATTGTTTTTCCTTCGTTCGAACACATGATCGAACAACCCAATTTGCACAATAGGTCTCTCCCTAATAGTGCTATCGGGCTTGAGTCACATACCACAAACTGATGTACCCCTTGATAGTTACCGATGCTGACTGGCACCGGATCTGTAATTGGGTTCGTCAGATGTCTGTTTGCTACTCCCACCACTTGAACTGTCCTCCCTGAGAGTGGCAAATTTGGTACTTCACTGCTCTTAACAGTTGAACGTGTGGCTCCCGTGTCAACCAAGAATGAGAGACGATGACCCATTACTCTTCCCTCTACGTACGGACCCCTTTGATCAACTTCCAAGGATGCTGCAAGCACACAATCTCCTTCTTCTTCTGAACTTTCACTCTCCCATACATTGTTTATTCCACTCTCACTGTGTAATGGGAACTGTTGTACGGTGCCATTTGTACTCATTACCTGCCCCGAGACCTGTGGAGGAACCATCACTTGCTGCTGACCCATTGGTGCCAAGGGTATTTGCATTTGCTGATTAGGTACCATAGGTAACTGCTGTTGCATTGGCTGCATTTGCGTCATCTGTATACGAGGCATCTGCATCTGCTGCGGCTGCATAGGTTGTAATCCCTGCAACTGATTTATGGTCTGAAAATTTGGGCTTGGACCTCTCATTTTCGGTCCCCTCATTGTCTGAAATGCATTGACATCATTGTTTTGCTGACCAACACCTGCACCTGCACCTTCCTGCACCACCATCGGGCACTCGCATTTCCAATGACCGACAATTCCGCACACGTGACATGGCATCACCTTCTTCATTGCCTGCACACCCGTCACAACAGTGTTCAAATCCGGACCATTATTCACAAAACCTCCTCTGCCTCTGCCTCTCGCCTGTAGCTGAAACGCCATGTTTCCCTGCAACTGCGGCTGCTGTTGCGGTACCTGCTGTTGGAACCCTTGCATCCCTTGCAAACCTTGCAAACCTGTCTGAGCTGCTTTAAGCTGCATCATCATCACCTTCTCTTTCAGCTTTTTCTGTTTCACTTGAATTTCGTCACTACAGTATTTCGCATAATTCAACACCTCATCAATCGGTTTCGATTGCCAACAAATCAAATGCGACTTTATCATCTGACTTATCTCTGGTCTCAGCCCTTCCACAAATCTGAACACAAAATGAAGCATGTCCTTCGCCTCGATTGTTTCCGTGCCACTGTAATTCTTAAACGCCTTCAACAACCTCTCATAGTAACTATGGATCGACTCTTTAACCTTTTGGGCCGTTCGATCGATCTTCTGCCAATCCACATTTTTCGCGGCTACCTTCGTCTTCAAATGCTCAATCACCTTATAGTACATGCTCATCACCATAGGCGATGGTGCACCCGTCTCCCTGTCTCTCTCTGGTTCACTCGTCGGCCAACCTACAGCTCTTTTGCAATCCTCCCACAAATCTGCCGGAACCACAATCTCAAACAGAGTGTTCAGGTCTTCCCAGAGACATTTTGCAAGCTTCACAAACCTGTCAGTCTGCTGATACCATTCAATCGGTTTCTCTCTCAGTTTGGGAAAATCATCCGTAAAAGACTGAATGTCGCTTCTGTGCCATGGTACATGTATTAACTTTCCCCCTGCTGTCTCCCTCATTGGTAACATAGTTACTGTATCACTACTCTGCGGTCTTTTCTCATTGTGCTCTGTAGCACTGTCCCTCCTCTTTTCCTTTCACTTTACCCACCTGCTTTCCCACTTGTCTAAACACCTCCACACTTGTGCACTCTGTAGCAGTTCTCTAAGGTGCGCCTTCATGCCTGCTGACCTCATGTGTTCAAAATCTGTGGTCCCAAAATCCAACCTGTAGCTTCTGCTCAAGTGTTTCATCTTGTCTATGTCAACCCCGTTTCTGTCAGCTGCTTCCTGCAAACTTTTATGTACCTTGTTCACTTCCTTCGTAATCCTGGGACATAGATACCTCAGCTCTTCTTCCGTGTAGGACTCTAACCTATTCACACCCATAGTCCCTTCCACCAATTCTTGTGCTTCCATGTTCAACCTGACCCTATTCATATAATCTTCTCCCTTCCCACTGGCTGTGCTTTGTGTGGAATTCAGACTGTTGAACCATTGTGTCAGCTGTTGCGCATTCACCCCCATCAGCGTAGCGTTCACATCGACTGCCATTGATGGTTGCGGCAACTTTTCAGTGTTCGATGTTAGAGGTATTATCAGTGGGGGGCTCGACCTCACCAGCGTTGACTGAGCACATATGGGACTAAACTCCATCAAGGACCCAGATCCATTTGGCTGAGCCGCTATCGGAGTTATCCCTGGAGTGTTTTCTATGCACCTCCTTTCGGTCCCATTCTGCAGCATTGATCCCTGACCGCTCATACCTAAGTTAGGCTGACTGTACAGAGGTACCGGTGGACCTACAGTAATGGGTAGCGATATCGCATCTGGGTTCTGTCCATTCCCCATGTTCTGAGGCATGTTCATTCCCACACCATGGGTCATCATTGCCGGCATGCCCATCTGGCTCCCCGTCATCTGAGTATGTGCGTTTCCCCCTTGTATCTGCTTTTGAGGCATCAAAAACTGAGTTGATTCGGCTTGTGACAATATCTGGTTGTAACCATTCTGTACTCCCCTTACGGTTGGATCTAGAATCATTCCTGCACTGTCATCACTGTTGTAGTACCCTGGCATCTGCGGCTGATAATTTTCTGCTGGTTTCAACACGGGCACATCTGGATATATTCTCCTAACCTGCGGTATCTGCGGGGTGAACAATAAACTCGGGTCCTTAGACCCCGATGATGCTCCTGAACTCTGAGTTTCACTGTTCTGTACCGATGCCGGAGGGGCAGAACTGGTACTTGGACCTTGTCCATTCTCCGCATAAGGTGGTGGACGGTCGTTCAGCAATTGCATTATTAACTCCTCATCCTCTAACTCCTCTTCTCTTCTCAACTTTTCCTCGTCCTCTCTATCCTTGGAACACTTCCTGTCTGTCTTACAGGTAGCTTTCTTACCTGTCTCCTCTTCTTCCTTAGTAATTGCTGGAAACAGTTTTATCCCCTGCAATACATCTGACCTCCACACCTTCTGTGCATTATCCCACCTAGCGTCCGCTAGTGTCTTTTCTACCTTCCTCATCCTTGTTTCAAACTTATTTTTCTGTTGCTGTCTAGCCATTAATTCCCAAATCGCTAGAGCCTCAAACTGGGCTGGCCTTGGAGGCACCTTCATGTCATACATCGTAAATCTCAAATTCTCTAGGATCCTTATATTGAATGTCCCATGTATCGGGAATGCTACGCTCCCATGTTTCTCTGTCAACTTGTGCCATTGCTTTAGCCAAAGGCACGGAGCTACCCCCTTCTCTTCCATTACAATGTAAGCTAGTGTACCTTCGGGTGGCGTCTCCTCTCCTACGCTCGCTTTAATGTAAGACTCCCCCTTCATCGCACTCCTAAATGCTTTAAAGAATTTCATTTTCTCGTCTTTTTATTTCACAAAGTTTGTAATCAATAGGTGACTTTAATTCCCGGAATACTCTTCGCTTGCCTTTCCCCCTTCCAATCGAGCCCCACGGACTGCGTCCAATCCGTGCGCGACCCTTCTCGGCAACCAACCTATCCCAGCGCGGCTCCTAGTGACGTCACACTCACACACACTGCGGCTGACAAAGCCTCGCGGCTAGTCCTCCTTCACTCACCTCCTCCCGTAACAACTTCTTGCATGTATCGCGAGCTACCAAAAACTAAAACAGATCTGTCAGTTTACTACAGGAAGGGTAACACAGTCGCTTCAGGACCTTAGGGACCTTTCACTAGCCTCGGCCGCTATTCCGTCTTTCTCGGTCCCCACGTTCGCAAGCAAATCTGACCTGTAGACCTACTCTCAACTTGTCAATGATCTATTCTAGTGCACTTAGAATCTTGTCAAAGCCCGAAGTCGAAGTTTCTTTCACTCCCTAACACACGTACCGACTCGTTGACCACGCCCGATCAACCTACTAAACCGCCCAGACCACAACATGGATCAACATACTCCGGAGTCTCTTGACCTCGCAGGGCCCGTCTCAACAACAACAACCACGTGGACCTTTTTATGCACAAAGCGCCACACGCACATGAAGTTCGACGACTTCCCTACTCTCACACTCGGAGCCGCACCTCCGCTATTTCTATGAAGTTCGACGACTTCTCTACTTCTACACTCGGAGTCGCACCTCCGCTATCCTCTAAAAGAAAAAAATCCCTCGCAACCTTTTCACACACCCTGCGGCAATAAGCTGTGCAAGCGCAAAACCCTAACTTCACTCATACCATCACTAGTACCGCCAACGCTGATCTCACACCTCCATTCTCTTCATTCGCAAGCTCCGAGATCCCGGGAAAGTCGCGGTGGACCTAGCCCATCATCATTCTGTCAATCAGTTTTATCCAAGAAAAATCGAATTCAACTTCTCGAGTGGGGTCTCAAAATGCGTAACCGTTAATTCAACACCATGTACTTTAAGAGTACAGGGTCCCAAAAGACGAACCATCCTCTGCTACCATCTACTGATAGAGCGGTCCGTAGTAATAATTTACCTGTGTTCGGACGCTCTTTAGGCCGATGAATCTTTTGACTAAGTGGGAACTCTCCGTACTCTTAATCGATCAATTTCATCAAATCAATAATCAATAACGAACATAAGCAATACCTTGATCAACATAACACTTGACAATTAATCCAGAATACATTTCGGCGGACCCTGACCTTTCAGTCAGGAATAATCACACCAGTTTATTCAAAGTTAGTGAATTTTATTTCCCTATATTAACAAAGCTAGCACAATATAAATGTGTCTCAACACCAAATGATAAACATATATGAACATTAATAGCTGTCCATAGCGGCGAAACAAGTGTAATCTATGTAGCATTTGAATCACAAGGCATTCGATAATAGCTATGCAAATCACTAATACGATAATCTGTAATGAACTAATGGCATACATTTAGTCAGCATAACAAGATCTCAAATTGCATCGTGCGACATATGGGATCCTCATCTAACCTCAAATTAGCATCAGCATGTGGGACTTCATGCAAAACAATTTAGCAACATTAATTTAGAAAAAAACTCCTAACTAGGGATCTTATCAAAATCAGCAGTTGGTTACCTAAAAGAAACACAATGCAATTTTACAATTTCCTTTCATATTTACCAATTACGATCAGCAATCAAGGAAGTCTTCGTCTCACAGGTACCGTTTCTCGATCAGCATGGGTACCGTTTCGATCAGCATAGGACGGGGCAAAGGGGCCGGGGTGGACGGGGCAATTGCCTCACGGCGGCAAGGTAAAACTACTATTTCATGCAAGGGATCAAATCAAAGTTAAAGTCTCTAGTGCAAGAATCATTTAAAGTCTCTTTCTCTCGATTAGAGAAAGCATCAAAGTCTCTCAAAATGGCGTCGCAGCAAAGTGGGCCATAATCGCTGCAATGTCCGAATGTTCGTAATCGCGGGCAAAATGGCTGTAATGGCTACCTTCTTCTCGTGCACCTGGTTTAAATAGACAACAGTTCAAATCCAGTAGGGTCTTCCATTGGAGGGTTCATAGGTTAGCTTCAAATTGTCCAATCAAAAACGACAGTTCTCAAGCTTTTACTTAAGCATACATTATCCTTGGAGATGGGTACGCAAGTTGCAACATTTTATGCCAATTAACTCACTTTCAGAGCTTCCATTGTCCGCACCTGCAAATCGACCTTGGAATAAAGAGAAATATGCCAGGCTGGCACGAAACCTTAAGATAAGCATGTGAACGGTTTCTGTGGAAAAGTACAGCTTCAAGCAAAAATACACATATATTAGCACAGTGGAAAAATACGAGCATCTAAACCGTGAGACCAGGCAACTAGGCCAAAGCCTGTACTAGAGTAATGCTAAGCTAAAACATTTCAAGCAAGCAAATCGTAGCACACGTTTATGATTATGTCGGATTAGTGCAATTCTAATACACCACGTTATATAAAGCACGCTTATAAATGTTGGCAAACTACTCTGAGGACACATTTTGTCCCCGTACAATCTTTATTAGTTCAGTTAAAGTCACACATGATTATTTCACACTACGTTTACGCTCTAATAAATGTAAAACCTTCATTTTCTGCTTCATCACTCCACTCATCCTTTCCCTTCCCTTGGCCCAGCCTCGCCTCTCCCTGCAATGCTGGCTGAGCCAGCAGCTGAAAAATAAAACAATAATAAAATATTGTTTTATTTTTCAGCTGCTGGCTCTTAGCCAGTGGGGCGACACTCCTTCGCCATTGAACAGGAGCTGCCACTGGTAATCTATGGCCCTTTCCAGAAGGTTCAGGAACCAAGGCCCAGATTACCAAAACTTTCTCATAACTCGGCGCAACACCCAAATTTGCTGTGCCGCATTGCATGAGAGGAAGAGAGCAGAAAAGTGCTATATCTACAAAGATATGACACTGTCCTGCTCTCTTCTAAGCACTAGCTCACAAGGAGGCTGCAGAGTGGCAAACACACACCTTTGCATCACAGTGCAAATGTATCTACGTGAGTCTAGCATAGGTTTAGTACTGGAATGGTGCACTACCATTACAAAATATAGTGCTTTGACTAACTTTAAAACTTTTACTACCTCAGATGTATGCTATACAGTGCAGCACAAATGTTAAGAGAAATACATTAATTTCTCCTTTTTAATGCTGCTTTCAAGGGACATTTTTTGGCACAAAACCATGTCTGCTATTTTGAGTAGATAGGGTTTTGCATAAAAAGCATGGGTGGTTGCATGGGAATGCCCTGGTACCACCCATGGAACAACCCCTTGATGTAGGGTAAATAAGTAAGTGAGTTTAAGCTGCCAAGGTGAGGCGTACCTCACTCCAATGAGGTTGTCCATTTTGAGAAGAATTGGGCCACAGATGTGATTATTTGCATAGGGCTGGATTGCAAAGTAACTATTTCTTATCAATCATAAGAACATTGTCCATGTAGAATAACAATCTAAACAACACTCGGATCTGAAGGAAAACAGGTTTGAGAAGCTTGGTCAAACACCAAGGAGCTGGAGAAAGGCTGAAGGAAAGTATGGAGAATTTACGAGAGGGAGCTCACCAAGGAAACTGAAAGCACTTTCTGTGAGGGTGGAAATGTAAAGCAGAAAGATGTGTGTCTTTCACATCTAAATGAGCCAGCCAATACTGTGTTTGAAGACAATCTCTCATGATGGGAATGATCTTCATTTTGAAAAGACAATTAACTACAAAGGAACTGAATTAGTGAAGATTTATATTTGGACTGTTTTGTTTGTTTTTACGAAAAAAATATTTCCTAAGAAGCTACGAGGATGCAAATTTGTGAGTTTGATAACTCAAATGAGCATGGAAAATATTTTTGTAATTGCCTCTGAGTAGAGTTAAATATGAAAACATAATTTGGTCTGTAAAACCCAATGGCATTTTGAAATTGATCATTAATTTTATAAAAAATGAAGCTTTTCTACCTCCATGAAAGGGAGTACCTGGTTGAACACTAATCTGTATTATTAGAGGCTGTTTATTGGTCCCTGCTCTAATGATGTCTTCACGTTCTGTGTCATTGGGGAAAGAAAGGCAGTTTTGTGCAATAATAGTTGAGGTTGCTTTTGGAGTTATTATTGTTGGTATAGAGGAATTGGGACATGTTGTTGAGTAAATACTGGCTGCCAAATTGGCGCCTGGGTCTACCGGCCTAAGCAAATGCTCAAGGACCTAAAACTTTCCTCAAAGAAACCTAGGTTTTATCTATAGAAATAACCATTGTCACATAATTGGCTATCTCCCAGATAAAACTTTCTCCAAAGAGGAAACCTCCAGCCTTAAGGCTCTCTTCAGATTAAGCCAGCCCATATAGTTTTGGGTCTAACTATAGAAGCATTCTTGTCAACCTGCAAAAGTGGCATTGCCAATAAGAGTGATACCTTTTTGTATCCAGTTTGATAATTATGAAGGATAAGTGGGAAAATGTGTTTCTTTTGAGTGAGCAGCCAATTCAGAAATGTGTAGTACAGAATCCACGGCATCTACCAGCTTGTCTTGGTAAGATAACCAAACTCTATCTAGCCCTTTTTTGTGATATTTGATTTACTTTTATAAAAAAGGTTACCAATTTCGCATCCAATAAAATAATTACCAGCTCTTGGTCCGATATCATAGGGAGAGCACTCTTATTTAAGTTTATTAAGGACAGGCTTATCCAAAGATTAACAAATGTGCGGTCTCTCATACTCAGCAGTATGATTAATGAAATGACATTCTATGTCATTGAGCAAATGATTAATGAAGAGTCAAACACCCAGTCATTGGATTCAAAATCTCTTTGATGTTTGCATCGCCTTTACTTTTCTTTTAATTTTCAAATGTAGATAGCTGTTTTCCTATTTTATGTGCGGTCCAAACCAATTCATAGTAGAATATCACCCATTTCAGAATCAATGTCAGGATTATATTCTTGGGCATCACTAGCAACATCAAGCTGATAATCTATGTCGCCTATGGTCCTTTCTCAAGCCTAAAAGGTCTGCTACTTGGTCTGAACCCAGAATCTTGGGAAGTTGAAAAACACCCATCCATAATGCCTTAATTAGACTATAATTCACAGAAGGAGCCTGGCTCATTGTAGGAATATTTATTTCTTTGGCTGCATCCGTCAAGGAAAATACTTTTGTAATCAACATTGTAGCTTTAGAGCACAAATGAGAACCCAAGTCCTCATCAGAGTCCTGCAGCCAGCTGCAGATATGGTCTGGGAATAATAACATCCATAATGTTCTTGCCAATGCCAGAAACAATGGCATGCATTGAACTGTTTACAGACGTTCTGACAGATGTAGACACAGAATGATCAATATGTAAAACATTTAACGACCTATTGTTCTTGGGCTATATCCAGCTCATACTGTGTTGCCACATCCTCATCATTATTATATTACAACTTCGCTGAGGAAAGTGAAATTAGCAGTACCAAGCAGGAGGAGTCTAAATGCACATCTGAACAAAAAAAGCAATGGCCTTGCCCTTGTCATTTAAAACTGCAAAGGGAACAGAAACAAGGGAGATTAGTGTGAGGCCAAGATGCTGTTACAACCCCTGACAGCAAACGGAGTACCCAGTGAACCAATGGAGAACTTGTGTAAGCGAGAAGGACCGGAGAAAAGGTATCAGAGAACAAATCACTGAGACTATGTGAAACAAATGCACAATTAGTCATAGGTATTGCAACGCAAGCAGTAAATGCAAATTCTAAAATAGCATATAAGTGAAGAAATACATTTATCGGACTGCCATTGAGCAGAAAGAAAAGAGAACCAATTGGATTAATGCTGCATTTAAGTCTGATTTGGGTCCAAACTTTCTTAAGGACTCCAGGGTCACTAACCTGCCATAACAACCTTCTGTGGGGCACATTGTACCAATCCTTCTATCAAGGCTGGTACAGGGTTAGAATTTTCTGAGGTACATGCAGTGCTGGGTCTCTAGTCGAGTATTGTAGTGCTTTGTCAATATGAACTTCAGAAAGTCGTATATGTAATCTACAGATTTGGGAATACCCAGAGATCCAGAAAGGTAATCTTTAGTTTGTCAATAAGGTCCCCAAAGAGCGAAATCTGTAATCTACTGATTAGAACATATGATCCCCAGAGATCCAGATCTGTAAAGTACAGATTCTTCGAAATTGAGCAGTCAGTGTGGTCACAGATCTCCTCATAGATATTACCCATCTATGTAACATCCTGCAGTGAAAGTAGGAATAACATATTATTTTGACACAGAGGACCACATTGCAAGCTGCCCTGGGTTAAGAGGTGGAGAAACCACCACTATCCCTGGGTATTCTTAGTTTTAGTCCCTAGAATTGCAAACATTCTGTTTGACCTGGAATTGACTAATTCCAAGGTCTTTTCTACCCACATTCATCACCTGCTCTAAACAGGTGGTAAATGTGAGCAGTGGAGGCATGGTGTATTTTTGTGTGGGAGCCAAGGGTCAACTGGGTTTAGGAGCAGGGCAGGATCGGAGCTGCTAGTGGGAGCTTGTTCTGATCCCCTGTTGCTGTAGGTGGGGATTAGCCGGGCCCTGTCACTAAGTGCCAGAGCCTGAGAAATGTTACCAGTTGTGTTTCAGGACCAATTAACACTAAACAGGGGTTTTCTGCACCAGTAATCCCATGTGCAGGAAAACTGAGCCATGCAAAAGCAACAGTTAGTATTCCCCTGGGATACTACCCTGGTTTACTGGTAATGAGGGCTACTAAGGCCATCTTTGACTAACTTTTGGGCAACTCAGCACGGTACAGAAATACAACAAAAGCATGGTTGTAAAAAATACTGCAGGGCTGTATTTACTGTGTATTGGGTACCTATGTCATCAGTTGCACTCAAGCATAACATGGCATTGTAGTGCACCACTAAACATGCTTTCACATTGTGCTGGGGTGCAGAGGTAAGGTACACACTCCAGCACAAATCTCTACGTGTAGACAATCGCCAAGTGTTTCTCATATACCATATGCAATTTCACAGAAAATACACATTCTATCCATAGGACAATCACATAATTTTCTTTGCACTAGCGTTAATTTTCAGTGGAAAACATTGTGAGTGCTGAAAGTCATTTCACACTGCCAATTGCACCACTTTGTATCTTAGCTTCTTACGGGTGTTCTCACTTATGTGGTAAGAGCTGCTGTCCTTTGTGTATAGAGCAACAATCTACACCCTGGATTATCACATTCACTCAGCAGAATTAATAAAAAGCAATAAGAAGGAAGACACTCAAACTTCACTAAACAAAACCATGGAACGAACAGGACCAAGGTCTGCAGGGGCCAGATGAGTAGCTTGCATTCAAGCTCATGATCAAAATATATTTTTTCTGATTCATCAAAATTATGAGTGATTGGATGCCCTACACTATTTTTAAAGCCATAGTTTCGACTGGTAATTATAATGTTATGTGGAGTAGGCCATGGTAGTAATCACATTTCAATTGTGTAGACAACTAAATACGCATAATGCTAGATAATGGCTGGTTATTGTTATTTTTAATTTTGAGCAACACGTTCTTCACCAATAACTTCAAAATGGATGGGACTTTTTTCTGCAGGTCTATATAGCGAACACTCAACCACAGGGTTTGTGAGGCTTTACTTGTGCACCACTTTAGTCAACATGCTAGGCTGAGGGGGCCCCTTCCATATCTTGAACCCAGGAATACCAGTGACTCCAAGGTCTAGTTGGCTGGCCTCCTGATCAGATCCTCAGTGACAGAAAATGCTCCAAACATCTAGAACCCGTACCTGGACCCAGCCTGAGTGAGTCCCAACTCTCCAAGTGGTACCTACCACATGACCCTTTGAAGTGGTGTTGAGGGTACCCAGATAGCCAAAATCAAAAACCTGGGACTTAGAAAATGTTTGGCTAAAAACTGCACTGAGAACCGGGAGGAGACAAGAACCTGCGTATTCATCTATCCACACTAGGGGCATTTCCGGTCAGCTTCACTTTACAGCAGCTCCAGCTACATTCTTCTTTGCAGCAGCAAATCTTTTCAGCAGTTCTTCGCAGAAGGGGAATCCGGCCTCGTGGAACCCTCATCTTCTACATGCTCCAGCTCGTCACATTGGAGGTTTTTGAGTTCCAAAAAATAGATGAAGTCCAAATGTAGAAATCTTGACTGCAGCTTCATCCACAGCTCCTCGAGGGTGACGCCTCCTCCTTCGACATTGCTTCCAGCCTTCACCCACTGAACTTTTACCTTCTGAGATAATTTTTGTTGAAATTCCGAAGGTAAGCACCAATCGGGCCCAATCCACTTCTTGTACCTGACTCGTGCTCCATTGTGGTCCCCCATATTTTTTAACTTCGACATGGTGTCGCCGAGCCACAAATGGTGTTAGGCAACCTGCCGCACGAACATGGCAGTCCTGCACTGACAGTCAGCTTGAAAGAGTGTTGCACCAGGGAGGAGCGTGTGGCAGTATCAATGGTCCTCCCACCGGTAATTTGCTGGTGTACAACTAACCTCTATCGTTTGGGAATCAAGATATGGCCTTGGCAGCAGGTGCAGAGTGACCACTGGTGAAGTGAGCCTGCGGTGAGGACTGAGGGAAGGGTGCAACAGCACTGCTGCGAGAAGGCCTGCTTGTGGGTCCAACATGCATTAGGAGGACACAAATAGGACTCTATTGGGCTTTCCTGAGCCCTAACAAGGCCACAGTGAGGTGCTGCATCCCTTAGTCCACAACCACATAGGGGCAGGAGCCCAGCATATCAGGGGGCCGGCTTCCCCCTCACCCCTCTGCTGGAATCTAGGAGGGGTGATGACTTGGGGGCACCATCAGTCTCCAGCAGCAACTGCATCCCCTAATAAGGGTGAGGAATATGTACCGCTGCCAACAGGCAAGGGGCTGCCCATCGCTTCAGAGTGACCAGAGCAAACAAGGGACTCAGTGAGGCCCCATTCTGCATCTGGGGAGTGAATTGCAATGCGGCTGCCCAACGCAGGCTGATAAAATTGTCAGTCAGGTTGTGCTGCTTGAGATTCAGACTGGCCCTGGGAGACGTGGCTCAGCTCCGTAAACTGCATTGAAGGTAGGTGTCATGAGGCCTTTGCAAAAGAGAAGACTCCTATTCAAGGAGGTGCTCGCCAACCTCCGGAGTGACCCAGAGTGGCGCAGATGAGGAGGAGTTTGATAGCGAGGCCAAACATGAGGAAATGCAGCCCATCCCAGATGAGTAGAAATCTTCACTGCAACTTCAACCAGCAGCTTGTCTACAGTGACCCCCCCCCCACCTCGGACACTGCTTCCAGCCTTAACTCGCTAAACCTCCTGTTAGTGCTGCTTGGGACTCGGTCTCATCCTGGGACAAGCCATTCAACACTAAATACTACATTGAAGGTAGGAGTCATGAGGAGGCCTTTGGGAAAAATACCCACTAGAGGGCTCCTGCTCAGCTGGCAGGCACCAGCCAACCTCCCAAGTGGCCCACATTTTCGCAGGTGAGGACGAATTTGATAAACAGGCCAAACATGGGGAAATGCAGCCTGTGCCAGACGCAAATGAAATCAACTAATTTACAAACCCTGATGGGTGCTGCTACTAAACCTAGGGGTGATGAGGAGGCAATACAGTGCACTGGCCCACAAGACACTACATAGATCCTACAGTCCATTCAAGCCTCACGCACCACGCTGGAGACTACGATTGGAGAGGTTGGCATGGTTGCTGCTCTTGGGGGAAGTGCGCAACACCATGGATGGGGTTGCTGGGACTAAAGGGTACATTTCCAAACTTGGGGACTGTGTGACTGTACTCATGAGGGAAGTGGCTGACCTGATCTCTAAGTCCTGAATCCTGGAGAGCATGTAGAGGATGCTAAAAATTGTGCCACAATTAATAACTTGCAACTCATGGGTTTCCCGGAGGGTGCTGAATCCCTGAAACAATGGACTGTTACCTGAGCCCAGAGGGAGAAACTATTACCCTATTTTATAATTGTACAAGCCCACAGATGCCTAGCGGTGAAGGTCCCTCAGGTACACCTCACCACATCATCATAGTCAAGGCGTTAAACTACGGAGACAGCAATGCAATCCTCAGGGTAGCCATAGAGAGTGTTGACATGATTTCAGTCCTCTAATTCCTCATGTTTCCAGAATACACCAGACAAATGCCACAACAGAGTAAAACCTTTTGGTGTGGTTTAACAAAAGTTGAGGACGCTGAAACATCAATATATGCTTGTGTTCCCCTTGAATCTCAGGGTTAGTGATGACTCTAAATCATTCTTTTTTGACATTACAGAAGGAGCCTGAGAAAAGGTGACAGAACAAAGGCCCCTCTGCAGCCACTTTCTCCCATGAGGGGGTAATTGTCTCAGAGGGATGGGAACAGGTCGAGGCCCACCCTCGAGGCCTTAACAGCTACATATGTTTCCATAGGAAGTGGGAACACCCCAAAAGAGCCTCTAACTCCCTGGGACTGGACACTAAATAAGAAGGGCCTAAGCACAAGCCCAAACTCACTATGACCATTAGTGACATGGGCCCTGCACTGGATCATGGATTCAGTGGCTCTGCAGGGGCTCTTTTGAAAGGCCCAGATTGAAAGATGTGCTTACAGACACAAGAGGGAAATCAATGCACAGACCGCCTGGCTGGGGCCAAGGACCACTTAATTTGCTTTGCCACCAACACTGTATTCTGCTTTTAATGATCTTGCATTTGGGAGGTGTCAGAATGGACAAGGTAGCCTTGATTGTAATAGTTTGATATGTGTTGTGTTGGGGCAACAGATGCTTCTGAGTTGGAAGTGGAGGGAGGGGAGGGTGGGGTTTTAGTTGGCGATATTCAGCAGGTGGTTCATACAGCAGGGCAAGCATGGGTCAAGGTACTGCTTAGTTCCTTTCCAGAGTATAGGTACTTAGAGGCATGTGCCAAGGTGAGGTGGCCCAGGTGGAAACCACTGGGGGGGCAGCAAGACTCCCTGCCACTTATTTTGTTTTCACAAGTCTCACTAAGCCTGCCTAAAGATTATGACAAGATTATGTCAATGGTCTGATTGACCACGTTAAATGAGGGGCAGTTCTCATATGTGAGGGGCCGGCGCTGCCAAGCCCGTCTGTGAAGGCAGCATGTGCTGACACTGCCGACTTCAAACCGGAAGACGGAACCACCAGTCCCCTGGAACTTTCGGGACTCAAGGGGCAGCGGTGAATGGTTCGCGCGCCCGAGAGCGTAGAAAAGGAGAAGACCTCGGCAGACATGGGGGAGAGCGCGGAAGCAGCAGGAGAGACGAGCAAGGAAGATGGACGGCGGTCACAGCAACTGCTGAAGATCCAGAACACAAACGGAGGCAGGAACCAGACGGAGAGTGCCCCGGCGATATCTGCAGTTCTGACAGCGGCGCAGGAGGCGCACCGCGAAGTTTCCAGGTTCGTCCATAGTATGGTTTAGGGGAAAACAAGGGTGTTTGGGAGGAGGAGTGGGAAAGAAAGAAGAGGGGGAGTGGGAAGGGAACAAGAGGGGGAGCAGGAAGGAAATAAAGGGGAAACCAAGCGGGGGTAGGTAGGAGATAACAAATGAGGACGACACAAAACAGAAAAGGGACAACAGGAGAATAGAAAGGAAGCCAACAACCAGAGAAGGGCTTACAAGAGACAGGAAGCCAAAACGTGGTTAGAGAGAGAGAGAAAGACTCAAGAGGTTAAAAGATAGAGAAGAAGGATAACTCAAGAGGGTCAAGAAAAAGAAATAAACCACTACAACAGGGAATTGTGAGGAGAGAGACAACCCAGGAACCAGCAACGAAGAACAGACGAGAACAAAATGGATGACAAGGAACAGGAAAGTAGTAAAAAGAAGGCGAGGAAAGCCCTCCAGACAACAGAGATAGAAAATAGGGAAGAGGAGTAAGACAAAGAACAGGGAAGAACTAGAGAAGAAGAAAAGAAACTTACCAATGCTTTATCTTGTTCTTCCCCACATGGAGCCCTGGAAGAAGGAGAAAAAAGGAAAGAGAATTGAAGGCCATTGGATGTCAGATGAAGACTGAATAGTACAGCATATGTAACTTATACGTCACGCCAGAATAAAAAGAATTGATAAAACTCACCTGAACCCATACCCCACTGCCTTCGCGTTGTCACTGACATACCCAGCGACATCGTATTTGCAAAGTGACAAGCCCCTGATGTTCTGCTCATGCAGGGACTTCATTTGTCAGGCACCAAATGCTCGCTGCTACCCAGATATGGGATATGAGAGAACTGTTCATAGAGGCTACTCCAGGGGATCCTGCTGAGTGGCTATTCTCATAAATAAGCGCCTACCCATGGAGATATCTCACACAGAAGCAGTGGCACAAAGTTGATACGTGACAGTGGAAGGGATAATTGCAGGGAAGGCCTATAACCTGATCAGTGTGTATTTTCCCCCACAGCTGATAGTTGCAGCTCTTAATGCACTGAAGTCCATAATGCTGTGACTCTCTCAGGGATGTTTTATTTGGGGGGATGACTGCTTGAATGTAGCTGGGATCACCTGAGGGATGGAATTGTGTTTAATGTCATGAGCTTCTAGCCTCAGTGTTTGTGTCGCATGGCCTTTTGGAACTCATCTGTGTGAAAATATGCTCACACCTCTGCCACTCATAAAATGAGGTCTTGCATTGATCTCTTCTTCTTACCAGCCACAGACTTACTCCTTACGAAGGGTTCACATATTTTGCCCAGGGAGATTTCTGACCATTCGTCTGTAGTGGTCCATGTGAGGGTGGGGCCAGTCCTCCAGAAATTGAACAATCTGGCAGGCCAATGCATGACACCTTGCAAATAGGGATGATACATTCTTCTTGTAACAGGAGTTGGGGAGCCCTCTGGGAGGCTTGTAAGGCCTAAATGTGGGTGGTGGCATGGCCGCTCTTCAAGGAAAGAGAACAACAGACTCTACTTTGGGTAACTGAGTTGAAGGCCCATATAGCTTGTCAATAATGGGAGGCAGGTCAGGACGAAACTGAGAGCTGACAGGTGGCGATTGACAGAACGTCACTGAGGTAGCTCTGCCTCAAGGAATCACAAGTGCTGGATCATCTCTAGTAGTATGAATGGAAGGACAAGTCCAGAAAGCTTCTCTACTGGCTGGCCACCCCTGGCGCATAGGAGAGAGTGGTCCCAAGCATTATGGAGCATTTGCAGAGTATAACTGGGCTCTTTATGCCAAGTGAGAAAGTGAGGTATCTGTGCCCAAGATTTCAGACTTACCTCTGCCATCTCTATCGGCATCAGAGAGAAAGGACTTAGACCAACCCTTCACACTGGAGGAATTTGAAGAGCTGCTCACAGATATGAACCAGGACAAGACACCAGATATGTTCCCAATCAAATATTACCAAAAATTATGGGAAGTCACTTCCACCACCTCTGGTGGCTACGTACAATGAGAATACAAAATAGTGATGGATGGAATGCTTGAACTAATCTCAGCCACTAGTAATTACTCGGGCAGCATCACAATCTGTAATTATTCTGCAGACCGTGCCTTGTTAGTTTGGACCAAGCCATATGCAAATCACTCTTGATCCTGCTCCACACCCAACCTGAATTGCCAAGCCAGGTCCTGCCTGAACCAGAACACAAGCAACCCAGGACCTTTTTTGCCCTAGTTCTCAGCTGGGAACTGCTTGGTTTCAATGATGTAATGTGCACTGGACCCACGTCCTGTCATACCCATCCCACTTATGGTAGGAATCTAAATTATATAAAGAATTGATGGATGGAATGCTAGAATTAATCTCGGCCACTGGTAATTACTTGGGGCCACATCCCAGTACATCATTATTTTGCGCACCTTGCCACCTCAGTTTGGACCCAGTGTTAGAAATTGGGGTCTAGTTGGCTGAGGTATGCATCCTGTCCAAGTAGAAATCACAATCCAGGGTTGGGTAAGACAGATACATGGAAAAATTACCCTGTGCTCACTCTCTGGTAGCTTGGCACAGAGAAGGCAGGCTTAACTTAAAAGGCAATAAGTACGGTATTTGTGCAACACACACCCACAGCAACCCAGTAAAACACCACAAGAAGACTCCACACAGGTTTAGGAAAATAGATGAGGTTTATTTGATTTAAATAAGACCAATATGATAAAAATCCACTTAGTGGTCCATGAAATACAATTGCTACAAAAATAAATGAAAGAGCAGAGTTTAGTTCCCATGGGCTCCTTTTAGTGCCTTTAAAGTAATTTGATTTAGTGGTGAAAACACTGAGAATTGACTACAGGACTGAACACGCCCCTTTTACTCCAGTAACTCTGTAGTTAGTTGCAGCCACGGGGCTGTCAGCGTGCCTCGCACATGGGGCATGTGTTGCAGAGAGCGAGTCGCTCCATGTCAGGCAAGGCACTCTGTTGGTCTGGTGTCCGCCGGCTTCACACATGGACCGCGGTGCGGGGAAGCAAGTCATATTGAGCTGTAGTCAGTGAGCGAAGCACGACAGCACCAGGGTAACCAGGCAGGTGGGACCAGTGCACCTGGAACAAAGTCAGCATGCACGGCACGGGGAAAGCTTGCCACTTCTTGGGTACTCGGCAAAAACTTCAGTCACACTGAGTGCTGGTGGTAGTTGGAGCTAGTGGAGAGGGAAGCGCTGCTTCTCAGGCACTCGGGCAGGGTAACGCTCCTCAACAATCCCCATTCTGACGATCAGTCTGAGTGCGGCTCCTTGGCACTGAGAAGTGAAATGTTGTAATGTGGAATGCATCTGCCAGACTTACGGCTTGGCAAGGTCCTGCTGCATCCACATGGGGAGAAAATCTTTGCTATCTCTCAGTTTTCCAACAGAATAGGGGGACAAGCCATCAAGCCCTTGGAGTCACGTTAGGCGCAGTCTTGTGCAGAGCAGAGATTAGCAGGCAGCTAGGCTGCACAACAAAGCAGAGCAGCAGTTCCTGGGAACAATCAATCCTTGTAGAGTGGCAATTCTGGCAGCACAGCAGTCTTTTCTCCAGCAGAGTGTTGTTTTGGTCCAGAAGTGTACTGTCTGAGTGGGTCAAGACTCCCAGTACTCATATTGACAAGTGCCTTTGATATGGGGGTGTCTACAAAAAAAAGCTCTTGTGAAGTGCACAGGTCCCCATTCTAGGTCATCCTCAGCTCCAGACGGCCAGTGGGAGGTAATCAGCCCCTTTGTGTGGCCTCAAGTCACTACCCTTTCAAATATAAGTGTGAGGCCTTCCCAACCTCCTCATCAGGAAAACCCATGAGTATGTAGATGATTACAGATCTAGCTCAGTATCCTGTGTTGTGGGTGTCTGAAGGGAATGCACAAGTGTAGCTGTCACCTAGCCCAAGCCAGACCTGTATTGGAGATAGGCTGTAGACACACAGGGCAGAGAGAGCAGAGAAATGTCCACTCTCTAAAAGTGGCATTTCTAAAATAGTAATAATAAATCTGACCGTAAAGAGGATTTATTGTTACGATTCCAATGCTACTAAACATGATGCAGCTACTCCTCTCAGATCAGGAATTACAGCTTAAAGATTTCATAAGGAATTCCCAATGCTGGCCTACGAGAGGAGCAGCCCTAACAGTAATGAAAAATTAATTTAGGAGTTTTTCATTACTAGGACATGAAAAACATAAAGGCACATGTCAACATTTTTGCTTACATTGCACCCCGCCCTATAGGTCATGCACCTTGCTGCACTATGACTTATATATTTTACACAGTGGTGAGATTATTATTGGGGCAGGACCCTGTCACACCTTTTCTCTAGTAAATACATTGAAGTAGCTTTTCCCCCCCGATTGCAGTGATAGAGGATAGGCCGTGTATTCAAACTGAAACTTTATGGCCCTAGCTGCTCTCAGTATTTGTTGCCAGTGGCCCAAAGCATCTGTTGCCCTGCATGTGTGGATGAGACACTGCATCGGAATACAGCCTTATGAATGGCCCCTAATATTTGGACACTGAATTCTACTGTGTTCCCATTGGTACTCATATGGTTAATTTACTTTAACATAGTTATGTGATGTGAGGCATACATTGTTTAGTCCTGATGCTGATCCACACATCTTATGTGGATTGAAATGCCATGGACTCTAGCACTCTGACCCCTTTCGTAGGGTATATGTAATGTAGTGATGGGTGGAGTAGTGGTGTTTCATTAAAAGGAAATCGTGGTCATGATTGTTATGGTTTTGTCACTTTTATTTTGCCTGTATTTGTTCTGTACCTGTAGAAAGGTTCCCTTGGGAGGGTAGTACCCCTACTCCTAGAAAAAAAAAATTAATAAATAAATTGATGCTTTTATATACTTGACTTATTGTTTCTTGGGTTAGATTTGTTTTCCTAGTGCATTTGATACTACTTGTCTTTTGCTTAGGACCCTTAAAGCATGTTACTACCCTTGGTCTCTAACTTTCCTTGGGGTTTTCCTTGTTTTTTCACCGCCATGGGCTACGGGCCTACATTAGGGGTGACATATATGTAAGAAAAGGGGAGTTCTGGGCTTGGCAAGAGTTGTTAGAGGCCAAGTCGGGGGCGGGGGGCAGTGAGACTGCACACACAGGCTCTGGAGTGGCAGGCCCGAGACATGTTTACAGAGCTACTTAAGTTGGCGGCTCAATCACTGCTGCAGGCCCACTAGTAGCATTTAACTTACAGGCCCTGGGTATATGGAATACTATTCTACAAGGGCCTTACAGGTAAATTAAATATGCCAGTTGGGATACACCAATGTTACCATGTTTTAGGGGAGAAGCACATGCACCTTATCAGTGATTTGCAATGGTAAAGTGATCAGAGTCCTAACGCAAACAAAAAGATACATCAACAAAACAGGAGGTAAAGGCGAAATGTTTGGGCTAAGACCACCCTAAGTATGCCAGGTCTAACACGTGTCCCCCCAGCTGAAAGCGCAGAGAGCTACCCAGCCTGTAGGGTGTTCTCGTCTCTAAGGCGGAAGAACCTGGACCGTCAGCTTTAGCGTGATCTACCAAAGGTCTGTGTTTCACGCTGAAGTTCCTACCCTGTAAGGAAATGGACCACCTCAACAGTTTTGGATTTCGCCCCTCATTTGCATCAGCCACCCGAGGGGCCTGTGGTCAGTCAGAATGAGGAAGCAAGTGCCAAACAGGAATGACCTCAACTTCTTCAGGGCCAAAACCACAGCAAAAGCTTCTCTTTCTATAGTACTTCACTTTCTGTTACCAGGGAAGTAACCTCCTAGAGTTGAAGGCTACAGGTTGAGCCAGGCCATCTTCATTGAGCTGTGACAATACTGAGGCATCAGTTTGTACAATGAACTCTTTGAAGAAGTCAGGGGCCTTGATCACAGGAGCTGTGCACATGGGTTGCTTCAAGGAGTCAAACGCTTTTTGGCATGCCTCTGCCCAAATCACATTCCTGAGCTTCTTCTTGGAAGTCAGCTCAGTCAAGGGAGCAACAATGGTGCCATATCCCTTGACAAGGCCCAAGAAGTCTCTGACCTCAGCCTGAGTTGTGGGGGCCTTCCAGGCCATAATAGTCTCAATCTTGGCCTGGAGGGGCTGCACCTTACCCCCGCCCACAAGGTGTCCCAAGTACACCTATGACCCCTTCCTTATTTGACACTTACTGGCCTTGATAGTCAGGCCTGCCTGTTCCAGGGCCTGAAGCACTTCCCAGAGGTGGCAGAGGTGTTCCTTCCAGCGGCTACTGAATACAACTATGTCATCCAGGTAGGCAGCAGAGAAGGTCTCCTACCCAGCTGGTTTACCAGCCTCTGGAAGGGGCCAAGAGCATTTGTAGACCAAAGGGCATCACCCTAGTAGTGGTCTTCTGGTGAAGAAGGCTGAGGTCTCCTTGGCTGTTAAGGCAATCTGTCAGTACCCAGAGGTGAAATCAAAGGTACTTAAGTATTAGCAGTCCCTAACAAGTCAGCTCATCCACCCATGGGACGGGATGAGCATCAACCTTAGTTACAGAATTGAGCCATCTGTAGTCCACACAGAACCTTAGTTCAGGCATGGTGCATGGTGGGGAAGGTTTTGGGACCAGGACCACAGGACTGGACCAGGAGCTACTGGAGGGTTTCGTAACTCCCAAATACAGCATTTGAGCAACCTCACTCTTGATGCTGGCCCTCTCCTTGTCTGACAACCTGTAAGACTTGTGCTTGACAGAGAGGTTGTCTTCTGTGTCCGCATTGTGGGTACACAGGTGGGTAATTTCCGGCATAGGCGAGAAAAAAGAGGAAACCTGTTCCAGCATTTAGCAACAATCCCTCTGCTTTTCAGGAGTCAAGGTGTGGGAAAGGATCACTTCTTTCACAGACCCATCCTTCTTAGAGGCTAAGAGGCCAGGCAGAATTTTGCTCTCCTTCTTATCAGCCCCATCAGTCACCAGCAGCATGGTGACCTCTGACCTCTCAAAGTGGTGTTTGAGGAGATTGATATGAAGCACCCAATGGGGTTGCCTAGGAGTCTTAAGGTCCACAACATAAGTGGCCTTACCCTTCTTTTTAACCACCTTATATTGGCCAGACCAGTGATATTGGAGGGCCCCAGGCTCCATCCGTTCCATCACCCACACTTTTTGTCCCTGATGGAATTCTACAGTGGTACAAATTTGGTCATACCACTCCTTCACCACAGCCTGGCTGGCTTCTAGGTTGTCAGAAGCTTGCTTCCACAACTTAGCCATTTGGCTATGGAAGGCCAGCATGTAGTTCACTGCATCCTGAGGGACTTTCTTGGGAGCTTGCTCCCAACCGTGCTTAACCAAGCTAAGAGGTCCCTTGACAGAATGCCCATGCAGAAGTTCGAAGTGGCGGAAGCCCACCCTCTTCTGTGGTACCTCCCTGTAGGCAAAAAACAAACAGGGCAAGAGGCTATCCCACTTTCTCCTGAGGGTCTCAGGAAGACTTCTGATCATGCCTTTGACGGTCTTGTTGAATCTCTCAACAAGCCCGTTGGTTTGGGGGTTTTAAGGAATGGAGAACTTGTAAGATACCCCACACTCTTTCCACATGGCCTGCATATAAGCAGACATAAAGTTGGCGCCCCTATCAGACACCACTTCCTCGGGGAAACCCACCCGGGTGAAAATCCCCATAAGGGCTCTTGCCACTACAGGTGCAATGGTGGTACACAGAGGTATGAACTCTAGGTACTGAGTGGCATGATCCACCAGAATCAGGATGAACCTGTTACCAGAAGTGGTCTGGGGATCCATAGGCCCAACAAAGTCAATGCCTACCATTCAATGGGGGTGCTAATGACTGACAGTGATTCTAAGCGAGGCATCAGTTTCTGTCCTGTCTTTCCATTGGCCTGGCAGGTCACGCAGGTCTGAGGAGGTCCGTATCTTAGGCCAATAAAAGTGAGGGACAAGGCTTACAAAGGGCTTTTTCTGGCCCAAGTGTCCCACCAGAATTATCCAATGAGCCAGCTCCAGTAGGAATGCCTGTAGCATTGGGGGACCACCAGGGTCCTAGTTGTCAAATGCACAGGAGCCATAGGCTCACTATATAGGAGGCCGTCCTCACAGTAAATGTGATAACTCCCAGAGGCATCACCTGATGCTTTGGGTACGGCCTGTCGCGTCATGCCCTTGAGTGTTGGACACTCCCATTGTGCTATACAGAACTCCTCCTTGGCGGGTTCTCCTTTCACCTGCCAACCTGCAGGTGTAGGCAGTACACTTAGGGAGGTAGTGCCCCCCTCGGGGGACTCCGGGGTGGCCTCAGAAGGCATCCCATCCATCTCACATGAGGTTTACTCAGGGGCACCCCTTCTGCCTCTCCTCTTTTTAGCAGCTGGCAGCCGGGCAGCACAGATCTAGTCAGGTAACCCCAACATCTCCACATGAGCCTTGAGTTCTACCTCCTTCCAGGGAGAGGACTCTAGATCATTACCTAACAAGCAGCCCACAGGCATGGAAGGGCAGACAGTAACTCTCAGATGACCTGAAACCCCTCTTCACTCAAATGGAACCAGGCACACTGGATAATGACCCTCTCTATTGTCAGCCACCACAACTTGGTGGAATGCATTGGGAATCCCCTGCTCTGGGTACACCAGTTGATTCCTTACCATATTCATACTGGCACCCGTGTCCCTCAGAGCCTCAACACCTTGCCCATTGGTGGTGACCCATTGCCTATACTTGGTAGTATTTGATGGCACATGGATCTTTGGAATCTCCTCCAGCTCACCCAGGGATACTAGGGTAACCCCACTAAACCCCCCTCCCACATTAACTGAGGCAAACTCCCACCCCCCCATCACTTTGCTAGACACCCCATGGTTCTTCCCTGCAGTGGGAGGGTGTGCTATTTTGGACACTTGAGGTCCCCTTTGCAGTATCCAACTTGCTGCACTTCTAGCACTTGGCCGTTTTGGGCTGCTGACTTTTGTCAGGGGAGTTTGTTTTCTGATGGCCAGATTGGGAATTTGAACCAGACCCTTTCCCTTGTGAGTTTTTTGGGGGCCTTAAGAGAACTACTTCTTTTTTATCTCCCCCCTCTTTCCTTTGGTGGGAACCCTGGCCACCCTTTTGGGAGTCTCCCTTTGTGGACATTCTGGTGCTGACCCAGGTGTCCGCCTCCTAAGCGAGCATCCTGGGATCTGTCAGCTTGCTATCTACCAGGTGTTTGCGCAGCCCTGTAAAACAACTATCAAGCATGTGATCCTTCATAAACAGGTTGTACAGCCCATCAAAATCATTCACATTGCATGTCTTCACCCAGCCCTTCAGCACCTTGCCAGCTTAATCTAGGGAATCCACCCAGATTTGTGTGTTGAGTTTGCGACTAGTCCTGAACTTTTGCCTCTATCTCTCAAGTGTCAGACCAAACCTCGTGGCTAAGTTGGCTTTAATGGCAGGGTAATTAGTCTGGTCCAAAGTGAGAAGGGTGCCCCTGCCTACTGGGGGCATATACTTATACAAATTACCTCCCCAGAACTCTGGGACCTTGTGCACTCTTAAAGCCACTTCATAGACTGCCAACCACATATCTATGCCATGCCCCACACTGAAACTGGGTAGCACATCATTTGAAATGTGGACTCTGGACTCACGTGAGAGCACTGCTGGTATGCTGCCACCATTTCCATTGCTGGACCCTACTTCCAGGGCTATTTTGTCCAGCTCACTCAAACTGAGCTCATGGCCCAAATTCCTCTCCTCAAGAACCAACTTTCTTGCCTTCTCCAATCTAGCAAGGTCTAGTCTGAGTTTTCTCTCCTCCTTCCTGTCTGCTAGCTCCTCTTGTGACATGTTCTTGGAAGAGTCATTACTCCCTGGTCTGAAACCACTCTTGTTCCTTGCAAACTGTTGGCCTTTTCCACTAGTGGTTCCCCTTCCTCACGAGAATCCAAGATCATGTCATCCTACTCAGGGATTTCCTGCTCCTCCTCTTGGATGTGTTCCCCTGCAACCTAGGCCTCTTCCTTGGCCCTCAAAGCTTTCTGCAGTTCCCCCTTCCTGGTGAAACCTATTGTAGACACTTGAAAGTCCTTGCAGAAATCTTTTAGTTGTTGCACAGTATAAGATTCTAACCTGATCAGCTCAAAGTCAACTACTTCTGGTGCAGGTATAGCTACAGCTTAATCTGAAACAAATCCAACTCCAGTGAAAAGCTTCCCACCTCGAGGAATCCAAAGGACACTCAATCCAAGAGGAACAGAGAACACACAAAGAGAAAAAAGAAAAAGATAGAAAAAAAGAAAGAAAAAAAAGAAAAAAATAGCCATGAACGTAAATAACCAATAAACAAAACAAAAAACAAGAAAACAAACAAACAGACAAATGAACCAACAAACTAAGACACTAAAACTAACACTCAAAAACAAAACAAGCAAGACAACATACAAAACAGCCAACAAACCAACACCTAAATACTTTCAATTAATGTATACATTTAGAAAAAACAAATGTTATTCTTCTCAGTAACTCCAAAACTCCAATGATATACAAAAATATAATATAGTAAATAGAACTGATATAACAATATTAATTGATATAAATCCTGGGAACAAAACATAAAATTATTAACCACTCACACTCACCAATCACACATAACACTGCTAAAATATAACCCAGACAGAATAATATTCAACAGGGACAAAGGACAATGTGAATAATAGATGGCCTAGAATACAGGTCATACCCTATATAAACATTCTATAACAAAACAAAACAACAATGGGGATCCAGAAAATAGTGTCCATATGTTGACCTAATTGATATTCTTATGCACCAAGTAAATTCAATGGTGTCTAAAAAGGAAATTCTTTACTTATTCCTTAAATTGGTTATAATGATCGAAACCTCATTGTGTTCAAATAATTGGCTAATAAGGCCATAGGTGGTCATTACAACCCTGGCGGATGGTGTTAAAGAGGCGGTAAGACCGCCAACAGACCGGCGGTAAAAAAATTGGAATTACGACCGTGGCGAAAACCGCCAACAAAGACAGCCACTTTAACACTCCAACCGCCGGCGGAGGACAAAGTACCGCCCACAGTATCACAACCTACCAATCCGCCACCTTTTCCGGGGCGGATTCACCATGGACAAAAAACGGCAGAAACAGGACTTCAAAGGGAAAACGCTTACCTCTACACACCCCACGAGGAATCCAGACGCCATGAAACCAGAGCTGCAGATCCTGCCAGCCTTTGTCTTCTTGCTCCTCTACCAGGAGCACGAACGCCGGCGGTGAAGACCACAGTGAGTACTGCACCTACGACACAGGGGAGGGGGGAGGGAAAAAACAGGGACACAGACACGCAACACCCCCACCCTCACACACCACAACACACACACTAATACAGCATGATACATTACAGTTACACCCCCTAACCCCCCCCAGAAGAATGCAAAGAAAAAAGGAAATGAGTATAACCATTGTAATATATTAAAATCCAGTACGCAAAAATATATATAGACTCCTAACAAATATATACACCAAGAAAGTAGTCCAGGTAATGCTCCATTGAAGTCCGTGGAACACTGGGCCCACACGGTATGGGCGAGGCCCACACAAGATCCCCGACCATGACGGAGCGAACAGATAGCAATAAAACAGGCACCTCAGGGGGAGGGAAAGGGGGGGCACATCAGCCGGTTGAGTGCACGGCGCCAAAGCCACAGTCTCTCAAGTTTCTACAGTGGGTGGTTTGCCCACTGTTCAATCCTGGGGAGTGCAAAGCCACAGACTCTCAAGTGGATGCCTTTTTCCACTGGTTCTGGAGGGGGCTTTGTGCCCAGAGTGCTTCATCCTGACAAGTACTGAGGTAGTGGATGCCTTTCTCCACTGGTTCTGGAGGGGGCTTTGTGCCCAGAGTGCTTCATCCTGCCAAGGACTGAGGTAGTGGATGTAAATCTCCACTGGTTCTGGAGGGGGCTTTGTGCCCAGAGTGCTCCATCCTGCCAAGGACTGAGGTAGTGGATGTAAATCTCCACTGGTTCTGGAGGGGGCTTGGTGCCCAGAGTGCTTCATCCTGCTCGTGACGGACTCAGTAGCGTCAGTGCCCTTGGCGCTCATGGGCCAGCGGTGCATGTGGCTGCGGTGCCCTGTTCAGCGGTGCATGTGGCAGCGGTGCCCTGTTCAGCGGTGCTTATTGCGGCGGTGCCCTGTTCAGCCGTGCTTGTTGTGGTGGTGCCCTGTTCCGCGGTGCTTGTTGCGGCGGTGCCCTGTTCAGCGGTGCTTGTGGCGGCGGGGTCCTTTGCAGTGCCTCAGCTGCTGGTGGTCCTTCATGGCCCAGCGGGGCTGGCGGTCCTTCATGGCCAAGCGGGGCTGGTGCTGGCGGTCGTGTCTGGCCCAGAGGGGCTGGTCCTGGCGGTCGTGTCTGGCCCAGCGGGGCTGGTGCTGGCGGTCCTTCATGGCCCAGTGGGGCTGGTGCTGGCGGTCGTGTCTGGCCCAGCGGGGCTGGTGGCGGTGGCCTCTTGGGCAGCAGGGCTGGTGGTCCTCTCTGGCCCAGCAGGGCTGTTGCTGGCGGTCCTCTCTGGCCCAGTGGGGCTGGTGCTGGCGCTCATGTCTGGCCCAGCAGGGCTGGTGCTGGCGGTCTTGTCTGGCCCAGAGGGGCTGGTGCTGGCGGTCCTCTCTGGCCCAGCGGGGCTTTTGCTGGCGGTCCTGTCTGGCCCAGCGGGGCTGGTGTTGGTGCTCCTCTCTGGCCCAGCGGGGCTGGTGCCGGCGGTCCTGTCTGGCCCAGCAGGGCTGGTTCTGGCGGTCCTCTCTGACCCAGCGGGGCTGGTGCTGGCGGTCCTCTCTGGCCCAGCGGGGCTGGTGGCAGTGGCCTCTTGGGCAGCAGGGCTGGTGCTGGCGGTTGTGTCTGGCCCAGCGGGGCTGGTGCTGGCGGTCGTGTCTGGCCCAGCAGGGCTGCTGCTGGCGGTCCTCTCTGGCCCAGCAGGGCTGGTGCTGGCGGTCGTGTCTGGCCCAGCGCGGCTGGTGCTGGCAGTCCTCTCTGGCCCAGCGGGGCTGGTGGCGGTGGCCTCTTGGGCAGCAGGGCTGGTGCTGGCGGTCCTCTCTTGCCCAGCAGGGCTCCATGCTGGCGGTCCTCTCTGGCCCAGTAGGGCTCGTGCTGGCGGTCGTGTCTGGCCCAGCAGGGCTGGTGCTGGCAGTCCTCTCTGGCCCAGCGGGGCTGGTGCTGGCAGTCCTCTCTGGCCCAGCGGGGCTGGTGGCAGCGGCCTTTTGGGCAGAGGGGATGATGGTGGTGGCCTCCTGGACAGCGGGGATGATGGCGGTGGCCTCCTGGGCAGCGGGGATGATGGCAGTCTTCTCCACCTGCTGACTTTCTTGTGGCCCTTCCCCACCTTGGAGGGTGTCGCAGCAGACGCCACACTCCCACCTGGACCCCTTGGAGCGGCTTTGGTGGCTGGAGTCTTCCCCCTCTCCCGCCGGGTACTGCACAACTTTTGATGTTTCACAGGTGGGGGCTGTCCGTGCTGTGGCTCCGTGCACACTGGCTGCCCTGGTGGCCGGTGCACTCCAGATTCCGGTGACTACAGGCACCACTAGTGGCGGAGATGTTGTGGCTGAGGTGCTAGGTTGGGACCTGGAGAGTCGGGCCCTAGGAGACGGACGGGGTGGGGGAGGTGTGGGAAAGAGGTCAAGGTTGGACATGAAAAGTTTTTGGGAAACACTGGGTCGGGTAGCTGGAGGGGATTTGGGAGTGGAGGAAGAGGTTGTGGTTGTAGGAGGTGTTCGTTTGGTGACTTTGGGTGAAGGTGCAGGTGCTGGAGGCTGTCGTGAGGTGGATGGCTGTTGGGTGGGTGTGTGCCTGCGTTTGTATATCTTGGGAGGTGGCGTCACAGGCACACTGGGAAAGGACACAGGGGACGTGTGAATGGAAGTGGTGGTGGTGACTGCACGTGAGCGGAGTGTGGTGGTGTGTGTGCTGGTGATGGCAGTAGTGGCTGTAGATGTAGTCCATGCAGGTGTGAGTGTAGACGAGACTGGGAGGGAGGAGGGAGACGAGGAGGAGGGGGACACAGTGGAGGCAGTGGATGTTGGTGTGTCTGCATGTGTGTGATGCTTGCGTGAGTGCCTGTGGGATGTGTGGTGCTTATGTTTGCCAGAGCTTCCCTTTTGTGTTGACGTGTGTGCATGCTGGTCTGAAGGTGTGCTTGGGATAGGCTGAGGTAGAGGGGATTGGGTCTGGGTGGAGGAAGTTGGAGGGGGAGGCTAGACACGGAGACAATGGCTGCCATCAGTGCTGAGGCCTGAGTCTGAAAAGCTCGCTGAAGGGCTGCCTGACCAGAATAAATGCCCTCCATGAATGCATTTGTTTGTTGCTACTACCTTTCTACACCATGGATGGCATTCAAAATGGTAGACTGCCCAACAGTGAGTGACCTGAGGAGGTCAATGGCCTCCTCACTGAGGGCTGCAGGGGTGAATGGGGCAGGGCCTGAGGTGCCTGGGGCGAAGGTGATGCCCACCCTCCTGGGTGAGCGGGCACGGGGCAAAGGCTGAGGGGCTGCTGGATGGGCGGTGCTGGTAGGGGGGTGGCGGCTGTACCTGTAGATGCGGGGGACACAGATGTTGCCGCCACCACAAGGGAGCTCCCATCAGAGGACGAGTCTGTGTCGCTGGTGTCAGCTCCTGTCCCCGCCGTGGATCTCCCCTCGCCCTCCGTCCCACTGGTGATCTCCGAGTCCATAGTCTCGCCCTCCAGGGCCATGTGGGATGCAGCTCCCTCCTGCTCCGGTGCCACTGCTCCTCCGCCTGATGATGCTAATGCACACAAGAACAGAGAGACCACAAAGAGGGGGGGGGAACGACAGAAGAAAGACATGTTGAGTGCATGCATTACCTCTACCGTTGGCGGACACGACAGACACAGAAGCCCCCAGCACTACGCCGCGCACTTGGGCTCCACTGTTCAATCCCTGGGACATGGCCTACAAGGCTATGGACGACATCTGCACACATGGATGACACAGGAGCATGACTAGGTGTCCTTGGCACTGTACACAGGTGGGGTGGGGTGCCACATGGCCTGCCTTACGGAGGGACCTTGCCTACTAAACTCGCCCTGGCTTAGGGAAACCCACAGCCCACCTCCCTCACCCAGACACCTCCACTGCACGCAAAATCAGCAGGATGAGATTGTACTCATCACCTTGTGGCTGCTGTGATGCCCCCAAGCGCCCATCCAACTCCGGGTACCCCACCGCCAGGATCCTGAACTTCAGGGGGGTCATGGTGAGACGGGCACCCCTCCCACGTTGGGAGGCCATCCCCATCTGGGCCTCTGCCGTCTTCTTGCTCCAGCGGCGAATGTCCTCCCATCTCTTATGGCAGTGGGTGCTCCGTCTGTGGTAGACCCCCCCAGGGTCTGGGCGTCCTTTGCGATGGCACTCCAAATATCTTTTTTCTGATAGGCGCTGACCTACATGTATTGTACAGGGGGAAAAGAAAAGTTATTACCAAATGCACCGTCACAGTCATTGGCCCCCATCCCTACCCTTGCCATGTGGCACATGCACTCATCGTCATTTCATGCACGCCTCAATCTCCCCCCCACCATCTTTCATCCACCCCACTCCACACAGGCATAGCCCATGCAGCATGCTCCCAGTGTACTTACCTGTTTGTCTGGAGGACCGTAGAGTAGCGTGTACTGGGGAGGACCCCATCCACAAGTTTCTCCAACTCCTCCGATTTGAAGGCAGGGGCCCTTACCCCAGACACTCAAGCCATTGTCTCTTCCAGACCGAGGTCACAGCAGCACTTGCAGTGTAGGTCCTCTCCTGTCGAAGATCAGGTATCGAGTGATTGAACAGATAGAAAATGGCTGTCACGTACGTGGCAGTGCGTACCGTCACCGCCGCCGTACATCATCATTGGCTCCTGGGACCCATAGGGTCCAATGTTAACCAATGCAGCATTGCGCCGCGGTCTTCGACCGCCTAACGCGACGGTGTACAACGCCAGCGCAGTTACCTCACATCCCATTATCCCACTTTACAGGTCAGGCAGCCGCCATTTTAGGGGCCCACATGGCTTAATTTTTTACTGCGTCACACATACCTAGGCCTAGCCTCAACACACATACAGGCCAATTTTCGGATTATGATTAGTGTTCTTTGTAAGTTGTGGGTACGTACCTCTGAGTTGGTTGACTCTGTGCTCGCTGTTGTCCTTCATAGGCACTGTCTGCTGGGGCAGGTGAGGAGATGGCGGCATCCTCCGGTGTACAGACCACTGGTGGACCTGTCGACAATGGAGGAAAGACATGTGATCATCACCTACAGACTTGACCGTGCCACAATCCAGGAACTGTGTGCCCAGCTGGAGCCAGACCTGATGTCAGCTATCCGCCATCCCACAGGAATCCCCCCTCAAGTGCAGGTGCTGTTAGTACTCCATTTCCTTGCAAGTGGGTCATTTCAAACAACAGTGGCCATAGCATCAGGGATGTCCCAGCCTATGTTTTCCAACGTGTTGTCCAGAGTGTTGTCTGTCCTGCTGAAACACATGCAGAGCTACATCGTTTTCCCTCAGGTGGAGGATTTGTCTACCGTGAAAGGTGACTTCTATGCCCTGGGACATATCCCCAACATCGTAGGTGCCATTGATGGGACCCATGTGACTTTGGTACCCCCCCGCAGGAGTGAACAGGAGTACAGAAACTGGAAGAGTTATCATTCCATGAATGTGCAGATGGTGTGTTTGGCAGACCAGTACATCTCCCATGTTAATGCCAAGTTCCCTGGCTCAGTGCAGGACACCTACATCCTGCGGACTAGCAGCATCGCTTATGTGATGGGTCAACTCCAGAGGCACCGTGTGTGGCTATTAGGTGAGCACCTGGAAGCAAGTCAGTGGGAATGGTTGTCTGGGTCTGGGGATATCCCTACAGGTTAGTGTGTGTCTAACAGTTGTCCCTCACCATTTGCAGGTGACTCTGGATACCCCAACCTGTCATGGCTACTGACCCCAGTGAGAATCCCAGGACAAGGGCAGAGGAACGCTACAATGAGGCCCATGGGCGAACTAGGAGGATTATAGAGAGGACCTTCGGCCTCCTGAAGGCCAGGTTCAGGTGCCTCCATATGACAGGTGGATCCCTATTCTACTCACCAAAGAAGGTGTGCCAGATCATCGTGGCCTGCTGTATGCTTCACAACTTAGCTTTGCGACAACAGGTGCCTTTTCTGCAGGAGGATGGTCCAGATGGCAGTGTTGTTGCAGCTGTGGAACCTGTGGACAGTGAAGACAAGGAAGCAGAAGAAGAGGACATGGACAATAGGAACTCGGTGATCCTGCAATATTTCCAGTGAGACACAGGTAAGAACACAGACCTGCCTACTACATGTACTTTAACACTACTACCTCTCTACTGTCTGTCGTTTTCACCCAGTGTATGGTCACTGAGTTGTCACTTTTCCTTACGATTTCACAGATGTGTGTCCCACAGTGTGACATCTGCTTTATTTCCTCATGGACTAGAGCTGTGTGACATAGGTATGTTGACATTACAATTGAAAGAGCATTTTGTCACTGTAATTGCTAATACACTTTTCGAAATCACAGACTGACTCCAGATTGTTTTGTGCTTCTAGGGTGTTTATTTAAGTACTCAATATTGGAGGGGGTTGTAAAATGGTGAGGGGTGATGGTGGAGGAATGTCCGTGGCAGAGTCCAGTCTATTAGTCTCACAGGTGCATTGCCCAAATGGGCATAGGAAGTGGAGCTGGGGCAGTTTGAGGATGGACAGGGTGACAAAGTGGGACAGAAAGATGACATTCAGGGTGGTCTCATTTCTTGGCGGGGGTCTTGGCATTGTTCTCTGTCTTTGTCCTGGATCTCAGGGACCGTTTGCGTGGTGGTTCTACCTCTGCAGGGGGTGGGGTGCTGGTGTGGTGGTCCTGTGGCGGTGCCTCCTGTCCACTAGCGCCGGCGGAGGTGGTGGGCAGTTTATCGTCCAGGCTAGTGTCAGGGGCCCCTTGTTGTGCCACAGTGTCCCTCCTTACGATGGTGCCCAGGGTGGAATTGATGGTTCTGAGTTCCTCCCTGAAGCCCAAATACTGTTCCTCCTGCAGGCGCTGGGTCTCCTGAAACTTGCCAGTACCGTTGCCATCGTCTCCTGGGAGTGGTGGGAGGATCCCATGATGGAGGAGAGGGCCTCGTGGAGAGTGGGTTCCCTTGGCCTGTCCTCCCCCTGTCACACAGCAGCCCTCCCAGTTCCCCTGTGTTCCTGGGCCTCCGTCCCCTGGACCGTGTGCCCACTGTCACTGCCCCCAGGTCCCTGTAGTTGTTGGGTTGTTGGGGTGGTGGGTTAGCCTGGGTTCCCTGTAGTGGTGGACACACTGCTGCTTGACGTGTCCTGGGGACAGAGGTATAGGCCTGCTGGGTGGGTGCTGTGCTGGTGTTTCCAGAGGGGGTAAGGTCTGTAGTGGCCTGTGACTGTGTGAGGGGAACTGACTGTCCCGAGATCCCCGATGGGTAGGGCTGGTCATCTAGATCCAGTTGGACAGAGCTGCTGTCATCACTGTGGGCATCTTCTGTTGGTGGTGTGGACATGTGTGGACCCTCCTGTCCGGTGACGTTGGGTCGGGGTCCTGCAGGGGTATAAAAGGATGTTTATTACCTCTGTGTGTTCCATGGTGTGCAATAGGTTGGTGATCGTGTACCCCAGTGCTTGCATTCCTGTGTGGGACCTTGTGTGATGGTGGTTTAGGGGGGTGTATGGGTATGTGCAGTGGCCATGCTTTGGTGATGGGTGTCCATGCTTTGTTGTTGCATGAAGGGCTTGGTGTTGGGATGGGTGGGTTGTGATAGTGGGACATTTGTGAGGTGTTGGGGTGATGGAGGTGAGGGCAAGGGCGGGGGTATGTGATAGCAGGCAGGTAGGGTGGGGCATGTAAGAGAAAAGATTTGACTTACCAGAGTCCATTCCTCCATCTACTCCTGCGAGGCCCTCAGGATGCAGAATCGCCAAGACCTGCTCCTCCCATGTTGTTAGTTGTGGGGGAGGAGGTGGGGGTCTGCCGCCAGTCCGCTGAACCACAAGGTGGTGTCTTGAGACCACGGAACGCACCTTCCCTCGTAGGTCGTTCCACCTCTTCCTGATGTCATCCCGATTTCTTGGGTGCTGTCCCACTGCGTTAACCCTGTCCACTATTCTTCGCCATAGCTCCATCTTCCTAGCTATCGAGGTGTGCTGCACCTGTGATCCGAATAGCTGTGGCTCTACCCAGACGATTTCCTCCACCATGACCCTGAGCTCCTCCTCCTGGGGTGTCTTTGCAGTGCCATGGGGTGGTGTGGGTGATGTGTGGGGTGGTGTGTATAGTGATAAGTGGGGTGATATTTAGTGGTGTGTTGTGTGAAGTGCGTGGAAGTTATGTGGGTGATGGTATTGTGTGCCTGTGGATGCTTGGTAGTTGTTTGTGGTGTCTCTCTCTGGCCTTCTTTCGGTATTTTTGGTAGCAAGGGTTTGTGGGTGATGTGGGTGTGTGTTTTATATTGTATTGTGTGTGTGGGAGTAGTGTGTGTATGTGTATCAGGTGTGTGTATTTCGAATTGTCCAATGTGGCTGTGTTTTGTAAATGTGTGTGTATTTTGAGCGCGGCGGTGTGTACCGCCAATGGAATACGGCGGTTGAAAGACTGCCGCGTGGATTCGTGTGTCGTGATAGTGTGGGCGTATTTCTGTTGGCGTGATGGTGGAGGTTTTGTTTTCAACAGTTTATCACTGACCTTTGGTGTGGCGGACTTGTGCGGGTGTCTGAATTTTGGCAGATTCCGTGCTGTGGGTCATAATAGATGTGGCGGAATTCCGCGGCCGCGACGGTGTGTTGGCGGTCTTCTGCACGGTGGTAAGCGCCTTTTACCACCAATGTTGTAATGAGGGCCATAATGTCTTGATTGCCAACTTGTCCAAGAACAGGAATATCTTGGTCCGGGTCAATGTATGCCTCTCCAGCACGAGACATAATTTAACAGGAAAAATGCAAAAGGCTAATTAGATAGAATTGAGAAAGAACTAAAAAAGGAAACTTGCCAATCGGTACAGGCCAGGCAAAAATAGGAGTAAGTCTCTAAGTATGGAGTTGTAGTGTGCATTGAGTCAGTATGTGGTATTGCACAAACAGAAGTCCTATCCTCACCGTCATATCCTCAATGCACCATCATATCCTCAATGTTAGAAGTGCCTGCCAGGAGGAAGTGTCGGAAGGGTGCTCAGTGGGCCCAGAGAACCCATTTGGGCCTGTGGTGAGGAGTGGGGTGCCATCATTGTGTGGAAGCTGACTTCTGGTTTCAGTGGAGCAGTCAGCGCAAGCTGCTTGTCGGAGTTGGACTTGCAAGGCCAGCATGAGCGCAGCTGGGAGCATATCAAACCGTAGCGGAGCCAGGGCCTACTCACTGCCCGATGAGCAGTCGCCCAAATGGCTAGTGTGCCTTCTCAAAGAGCAACTGAGCACGACCACCAACGATCTCAAGGTGAGATAGAGAGGGTCCTGTTTCCCCCCTCCACAGTGACAGAGCACTACACGACTGGTGCCCCCGTCTTAAGTAACCAACCCAAGAAGGATGCTTCAACACTGACCCCCGTTGTCTTTTGGGTTTGGGGTACCTGGAAACCTTCCCCAATGCTGTGTGGCCCCCTTAGTGGCGCTTGGGAGTTCGAAATTTGATTGAATGCATATCTGACTCTGGAGGGGATATTAAGAATAATCCTGCTGTCAGTGCACCATTTCAGCTTGGACATCTGGTCGATCAGGCCTAATAGCACAGCAGTTCCCCAGCCTGCTAGCGGGGAAATCGATCCATTGGCATCATCACACCTAAGCTGCAACTGTTGACACACCCTCCCCTTTGGGGTGGGTCTTGTGGTGACTTTAATAATTAACGAGCAGCACCCGCCGGTGTCCTCCTGGTCGAGCCGCTTATGTTGAGGGGCACTGCAGCCACCCATTGCTTGGAGCTGGTGCAATCATGGTGGGCCCAGGCAATATTAGAAGATGTGCTTCCATAAAAGACCTCCTCACCAAGCCTTCAAGCAAAAAAACGGAAACCATGGAGAAACCTAACCCTTGAGGTAATCTGCAGTGGACGGCACCAGCTCTGCATCTGCCTGGGGGACGAACCGGTCACTTGCACCTTTCTAGAGACCCTTTTTGGCACCCTGTGGGCAGATATTGTGACCTTTAAGCAGGATGTGACTGCAGACATCAAGGTCTCACAAAAGAAATGAGTGAGCTGGGTAAAGAGTTGCCAGCATTTAACAAACCAGAGTTGCACATGAAGAGGAACTTGATGCATATAGTCGTGAACTGCTGGAGCTGCAAGATAAGAACGCAGAGCTGTCCTACCAGGTAGAAGACCTTGAACATAGGTTACAGAGGGCCAATATAAGAATCAAAGGTGTCCCGTTGCAGGCGGCAGTGGGAGGCCTGGAAGATTATGGGGGTCATTCTGACCCTGGCGGTCACCGACCACCAGGGCCAACGACCGCGGAAGCACCGCCAACAGGCTGGCGGTGCTTCCATGGGCATTCTGACCGCGGCGGTACAGCCGCGGTCAGAAACGGGAAACCGGCGGTTTCCCGCCGGTTTCCCGCCGGTTTCCCGCTGGTTTCCCGCTGCCCCAGGGAATCCTCCACGGCGGCGCTGCTTGCAGCGCCGCCATGGGGATTCCGACCCCCTTACCGCCATCCTGTTCCTGGCGGTTTTCACAGCTGGGAACAGGATGGCGGTAACGGGTGTCGTTGGGCCCCTGGGGCCCCTGGGGCCCCTGCAGTGCCCATGCCAATCCTGCCAATGGCATGGGCACTGCAGGGGCCCCCTAACAGGGCTCCACATTGATTTTCAGTGTCTGCCAAGCAGACACTGAAAATCGCGACGGGTGTCACTGCACCCACCGCACGCCTTCAACTCCGCCGGCTCCATTCGGAGCCGGCTTCCTCGTTGAAGGCGCTTTCCCGCTGGGCCGGCGGGCGGCCTTCTGGCGGTCGCCCGCCAGCCCAGCGGGAAAGCCAGAATGGCCGCCGAGGTCATTTGACCGCGGTGCGGTCATTCGGCGGCTCCCGCCGGGCGTGCGGTTACCGCCGCCGGCGGGAGTCGGAATGACCCCCTATGTCTGCAGGCTTTTCCGCCATGTTGCATCAGACCTTACACCACAGGATATCCTGTTGAACTGAACACACATAGCAGGCAACCCACTAAATCCCCTGGTCTACCCCAAGACACTTTAAGATGCCTGCACTATTACAACCAAAAGATAACCATTATGGCAGCAGTGCAAGACCGCAACACCTTAGGTTTTGAGAGTATCAAAGTCTGGTTGTACCAGAACTTGTCTAAAATTACCCTACAATTTCGTCATCTGCTCTGACCTATCACTGAATTCTTGCAGGAGAAAGGAATACACGACTGGTGGGGGGCACCCATACTGCCTCACCATTGTGTGGAACAGTGAGACGTGAAGAGTGTGCACCTTGGAGGAAGTAAAATCGGTTTTGAACACTGATAATCAGCAAGAGGCAGAGACCTCTTGATCCACCCCGATGAATCCCTGGCACTCATCACCAACCTCCTGATATTCCACCTGAAATAGGAAGGCAAAATCAGCCATACCCACCGAAATAGAGAGCCGTTAGTAGAGAGCAGCTCTCATTTGCCAGCTTCATACTGCCCCAGAACATGAAAATGATTGACTCACAACATTACTGCAGTATGAGCACCATAGACCCTCTACCCTGGCATGCCCGAAGTTGAAGACTCTCCTGCCATGATGAGTGGACTGATTCAGAACCTAATTCCACTGTGCTGGTTTAACTTGTGGGGCTCTATGCTCTGTGGTTTGATGCATAATGGACCTTGGCTGCTGCAACATGAACCCCACTCAACTTGATTTTTACGATCTCCAGGAGGGACTACCCTGGGTCTGTTGTTTATTATAGTTTTTTCTGTCTCTTTTCTCACTCTCTTTCCTCCTTCTATCTATTTATTGCACAGGATGCAACATGACCTTCACTCACTGTCACCATGCAGGTCGCAATCCAGACCTGCTATAGCTACACCTTATGTTAGCTTCTGGTCCACTAAATTAGTTATAATGTTGCAGACCTCAATGCAACAGCGAAACGCTTGGCATTCCTGTCTATGTTACGGGAGTCTGGGTGTGACATCTGTCTCATCCAGGTGACACATCTCCTGAAGGCAGATTGGAGACGCTTGCCACCTCGATGTTTGATCGCCAATATTTTTCATATGTCACAGGGAAAAGGGCAGGAGCAGCGATTCTCTTAGCCACCCACCTCCCTAGCAGGGTGATTCAGACACAAGCTGACGTCCCTGGTAGACTTTTGTCTCTGCGTATCAAAATGCAGAAATACACATTTATGCTTGCCACTCTATGTGCTCAAAACAACCACCAGGAGGCTTTTTTTCCTCTATGCACTAGATCAGTTGATGGCCACCACAGCTACTGATGTCCTAATTGGAGGGTATATTAACTCAGTTCCATATACCAGCACAGATAGGGCCTTCCAATGGATGAGACAAATAGGTTTGTTTTCTATACAAGGCCAGGAACAACTGACCACACACGGGCTCATGATATATGGCGCAAACATCACACCAAAGAGAGAGACTATACCTTCCTTTTAGCGGCCCACAAAACCTACAGTAAGTTAGACCTTTACCTATCGACCCCAAGACTACTGGCATCCACCACCACAGTTGATATTGGAGAAGTAGCACTATCAGACCACTCTCTACTCACTATCACTATACATCTGCCAGGCTTGACCCCCAACACTGCACTTAGCGCCTTAATTATGTGCTCTTAACATACGTGGCCCATATCATAGAAATAAAGGGAGTATTTAATGACAATGATAACTATGACACACCCATCTCACTGTCAAGGGATACCTTCAAAGCAGTGCTCCACAACTGGCTGATCACTTTAGCAGCACGCTTGAACAGGCATAGAAGGGATGAGAAGACCACACTTGAGGGGCAGGTAAAGGAACTATAGGAAGCACACAAATAAACGGAATCACACAAAACATGCCACTAATTCACTTCGGCGGGCAAACAGCTTAGGGCCCTAGACATGGATAGAGCAGAATATTGCCTAATACGCACCAAACAGAAGTACTATGTAGGGGGGTAACAAAGCAGGATGCCTTTTAGTCCATCGCTTATGGTCCCAAGCTGTTTGAAGATGGGTGACTGAAATCAAAGGGACACAAGGCGAGCGATTACTCCAAGAAGAACATATTGCCCAGTCTTTTGAACACTTTTATGCCACTCTATTCCGCTGAAGACTTGGCAGAGGAACACTTAACACCACAAGATGTCTCACACTTGGACCATGATGTTTAGTTGCACAAGGTGCTGGCAGCAATTTCTCATTTGCAATTTGGCAAGGCTCTGGGTCAGAATGGTTACACTCCTGACTTTTATAAGCTCTTAGCTACCTCCCTTGAACCTAAGTCCTTGCCCTCTCTCATGGAGGAACTGGAGACTTTCGGAAAAGCTTCTGGGTTCAAAGTCAACCTCGAAAAATTGCAGATACGTAGTTTAACAATCCTGACAGCCGACCAACTTACTCTCAAGTACCTCATTCAACTCTAATGGGCCAAACAGGGAGTGATATAATTAAGACTCCAAATTAACTCCACACCAGCACGAACTGTGGAGACCAACGATGGCACCTTTCTGTCAAAAATGCCCTCTGACCTACAGACTTGGAAAGTTCATACACTCTCATGGCTTGGACGCCTTGCAGTTATTAAGATGACCTTGATGCCTAAGATTATGGGGGTGATTCTAACCCTGGCGGTCGGTGATAAAGCGGCGGCCAACCCGCCAACAGGCCGGCGGTCCAAAAAATGAAATTCTGACCCTGGCGGCAACCGCCAACACAGCCCGCCACATTAACACTCCGACCGCCACCGCAATACAGACAAACAGCGCGGCGGTCACCGCCAACAGGCAGGCGGCAGACAATGTACCGCCCACACTATCACAACTCACCAATCCGCCACCTTTTCCGGGGCGGGAGCCCCGCCGATAAAAACACGGCGGAAACAGACTACGGACGGGAAAACGCTCACCAAAACACACTCCACGAGTACGGAGGACAGCATGGAACCCAAATTAAACATCCTACCTGCACTCGTCTACCTGCTCATCTACCACGAGTACGAACTCCGGTGCAGACGACAACGGTGAGTACTGCACCTACGACATACGGGAGGGGGGAGGAGGAAAGGTTACGGGCACACACATATGCGACCCCCACCCCCCCAAACTATGTACACACCAATGCAGAGCAACAATGCACAGTGACACCACCCAAACCCCCCTGAAAAATGCTAAGACATAATTAAATCGGGAACCAAAATTTTATATAAAAAATAGACTCTGAGATGTATCGGCAACTATGCAAAATATCCATAACAAAATAATACTATACACACTGCCATGGAGAACCGAGGCAATTAGTCCGCTACATCAAAGTCAAATGGAACAGTCCGTGGGCTACAGTGTAGCGACACAAGGGCAAAGCCCACACAGGAGACCTGAGTCCTTTGGAGAGAACACTGCAGGGGCATCTGATGAAAATACTACAGGCACCTCAGGGGGAAGGGAAGGGGGGGGCACCACAGCCACATGAGTCCACGACGCAAGATCCACGAAGGGGCCACCATGCCCACTGTGCCATCCTGGGGAGTGCAAAGCCACAGTCTCTCAAGTCTCCACAGTGGGTGGGTTGCCCACTGCTTTATCCTGGGGAGTGCAAAGCCACAGTCTCTCAAGTCTCTACAGTGGGTGGCTTGCCCACTGTGCCATCCTGGGGAGTGCAAAGCCACAGTCTCTCAAGTCTCTACAGTGGGTGGGTTGCCCACTCTGCCATCCTGGGGAGTGCAAAGCCACAGTCTCTCAAGTCTCTACAGTGAGTGGCTTGCCCACTCTGCCATCCTGGGGAGTGCAAAGCCACAGTCTCTCAAGTGGATAACAGTCTCCACTGGTCAAGGAGGAGGCATGGAGGGCACAGTGAACCATAAACAGTGCTTGAGACGGCGGGGCCCAGCGGAGCGGTGCTTGAGACGGCGGGGCCCAGCGGAGCGGTGCTTGAGATGAAGGGGCCCAGCGGAGCGGTGCTTGAGACGGCGGGGCCCAGCGGAGCGGTGCTTGGGATGAAGGGGCCCAGCGGAGCGGTGCTTGAGACGGCGGGGCCCAGCGGAGCGGTGCTTGGGATGAAGGGGCTCAGCGGAGCGATGCTTGGGATGAAGGGGCCCAGCGGAGCGGTGCTTGGGATGAAGGGGCCCAGCGGAGCGGTGCTTGGGATGAAGGGGCCCAGCGGAGCGGTGCTTGAGACGGCGGGGCCCAGCGGAGCGGTGCTTGAGACGGCGGGGCCCAGCGGAGCGGTGCTTGGGATGAAGGGGCCCAGCGAAGCGGTGCTTGGGATGAAGGGGCCCAGCGGAGCGGTGCTTGGGATGAAGGGGCCCAGCGGAGCGGTGCTTGAGACGGCGGGGCCCAGCGGAGCGGTGCTTGGGATGAAGGGGCCCAGCGGAGCGGTGCTTGGGATGAAGGGGCCCAGCGGAGCGGTGCTTGAGACGGCGGGGCCCAGCGGAGCGGTGCCTATCTTCACGGCGGGCCCTCTTCAGCGGTGCTCTTCTGCACGGCGGGGCCCTGTTCAGCGGTGCTCTTCTGCACGGCGGGCCCTGTTCAGCGGTGCCTATCTTCACGGCGGGCCCTGTTCAGCGGTGCCTATCTTCACGGCGGGGCCCTGTTCAGCGGTGCTCTTCTGCACGGCGGGGCCCTGTTCAGCGGTGCCTATCTTCACGGCGGGCCCTGTTCAGCGGTGCTCTTCTGCACGGCGGGGCCCTGTTCAGCGGTGCCTATCTTCACGGCGGGCCCTGTTCAGCGGTGCCTATTTTCACGGCGGGGCCCTGTTCAGCGGTGCTCTTCTGCACGGCGGGCCCTGTTCAGCGGTGCTCTTCTGCACGGCGGGGCCATTGTTCAGCGGTGCCTATCTTCACGGCGGGGCCCTGTTCAGCGGTGCTCTTCTGCACGGCGGGGCCCTGTTCAGCGGTGCCTATCTTCACGGCGGGCCCTGTTCAGCGGTGCCTATCTTCACGGCGGGGCCCTGTTCAGCGGTGCTCTTCTGCACGGCGGGCTCTGTTCAGCGGTGCTCTTCTGCACGGCGGGCCCTGTTCAGCGGTGCACATCCAGTAGGTTCAAGGGAGCCAGACCTGGCCTGGACTCCGTGCTCAGACGCCCTCCGGCCGTGATGTTCCTGGGCCCTTCGGTGACGGAGTCCTGGGCCCTTTGGTGTCCTCCTTTACAGCTGGGATGGGGCATGTGGGGCCCACCTGCTCCGCGCTCCTGCTGGCTGACGTCTCCGCCCTGCTGGCCTTACGCTCCTTAGATGGGGCTCTCGGGCCCTTGCTTCCCCTAGACATTGTGGCTGGTGAAGTGGGCGAACTCTGCTCCTTGGGGGCAGCCATGTCAGTCTTTGCACGGCGGCCCTTGTGTTTCCTGGTCCTCTTGCCGGGGGGGGGGCTGGATGTGTCCTTGCTGCTGATGGAGGTGTAACTGCTGGCAAAGGGTGGGCTCCAGAACCCATGCACAACAGTGACACCCGAAGTTGGGCTGGTGGTGGCTGTGGTGCTCTTGGGACTCTTTGCAGATGGAGGGGGTAGGTCATCGGAGGGGAAGAGGTCAAGATTAGCCAGGAAAACTTTTTTAGGGCCAAGGTAAAAGGTAGGAGAAGTGGAGATGGAAGTGGAGGAAGAGGATGTGGTTGTAGGAGAGGCAGGTGTGCTGTCATTGGGTGAAGGTGCAGGTGCTGTAGGCTGTTGTGAGGTGGATGTCTGTTGGGTGGGTGTCTGCCTGCGTTTGTGTGTCTTGGAAGGGGTGGTGACAGACACAGTGGGAGAGGACACAGGGGACGTGTAAATGGCAGTGGGGGTGGTGACTGCACGCGTGCGGACTGTACAGGAGGGTGTGGTGGTGATGGAAGCACTGGCTGATGTTGGTGTGCATGCAGGTGTGAGTGGAGACGTCACAGGGAGGGAGGAGGGAGACGAGGAGGAGGGGGACACAGGGGTGGTAGTGACTGTTGGGATGTCTGCATCTGTGTGTTGCTTGGGTGAGTGTTTGTGGGATCTGTGGTGCTTGTGTCTGGATGAGCTGCCCTTGGGTGTTGAGGTGTGTGCAGGCTGGTCAGATGGTGTGGATGGGATAGGCTGAGGAACAGGAGACAGAGACAGGGTGGAGGCAGTCAGAAGAGGGAGGCTGGAAACAGGGACAATGGCTGCCGTCAGTGCTGAGGCCAGAGCATTGAACGATCGTTGATGGGCAGCCTGACCCGAATGAATGCCCTCCAGGTAGGCATTGCTCCGATGCACCTCCCTTTCTACCCCCTGGATGGCATTCAAAAGGGTAGTCTGCCCAACAATGAGTGTCCTGAGGAGATCAATGACCTCCTCACTGAGGGCAGCAGGGGTAACAGGGGCAGGGGCTGAGGTGCCTGGGGCGAAGGAGACGCCCGCCTTCCTGGGTGAGCGGGCACGGAGCGTAGGCTGAGGGGCTGCTGGGAGGGCGGGGCTGGTGCACTGGGTGGCGGCTGTACCTGTAGAGGCGGGGGGCCCGGATGTTGCCGCCACCGCTAGGGAGCTCCAATCCGAGGACGTGTCGCTGTCGCTGCTCTCACCAGCGGTCCCCGTCGTGGTGCTCCCCTCGCCCTCCGGCTCACTTGGGCCCTCAGTGTCTGTTCCTGTGCCCACCGGGGCCTTGTGGCTTGCAGCGCCCTCATGCTCCGATGCCAAATCTCCTCCGCCTGATGATGCTAATGCACACATGCACAAAAAGATGAAGAAGAAGGGTGGGGGGAGAAAGAGAAGACCTGGTTGAGTGCATGCAATGTCAACACCGTTGGCGGAGAGGACAGACACAGGAGCCGCATGCACTAAGCCGCGCATTCGGGGCACACTACTCAGTACTTCTGACTTGGACAACAGGTCAGGAGACGACAAACGCGCACATGTGTGAGGCTGGACCATCAATAGCTGGACTTGTCACCCTACGGAGGTGGGGGCCGGGAGCACAGGCCCATGCCTAAGGGAGAGGACTACACTACAGAAAGCGCCCTGGCCTAATGTCACCCCCAACCCTCCTCCCCACCCAGACGCCTCCACTGCCCAGAGAGATAGCTGAATGTGCTGATACTCACCCCCTTGTGGCTGCTGTGATGCTCTCAAGCGCCCATCCAAATCAGGGTAGGCCACCGCCAGGATCCGGGACATCAGGGGGGTCAGGGAACGACTGGCACCCCTCCTAGGTTGGGAGGCCATCCCCAGCAGTGACTCGGCGGTCTTCCTGGTTCCGCGGCGGATGTCCTCCCACCTCTTGCGGCAGTGGGTGCCCCGTCTGACGTGGACCCCCAGGGCCCGGACTTCCTTGGCGATGGCACGCCAAATCGCGACTTTCTGATGGGCGCTGACCTATGTGACATGTACAGGGTGGGAAGGAAACATTCATCAACTTACTGCATGTTAGATGTGATTGGCCCCCCCTCCCCAACCTTGCAATATAGCACATGCTCTCATCTGTCGTGCGTTGCACTCCTCATTCGCCCCCCACCCCACCAACTTACATCCACCCCACTCCACACAGGCATCGCCCATTCCATGTGCACCCGGTGTACTCACCTGTTGGTCTGGAGGACCGTAGAGTAAGGCATACTGGGGGAGGACCCCATCCACGAGCTTCTCCAACTCTTCAGACGTGAAGGCAGGGGCCCTTTCCCCAGTCGCAGCAGCCATTGTCACTTCCAGACCGAGTTCACAGCAGCACTTGCAGTATAGGTCCTCTCCTGTGGATGATCAGGTCTTGAGTGATTAAGCAGATAGAAAATGGCGGTCACGCCCGCGGCGGTGCGTACCGCGGCGGTGCGTACCGCGACCGCCGGCACATCGTCATTGGCTCCTGAAACCCATAGGCTTCAATGTTGTCCAATGCGGCTCCGTATAGCGGTCTTCGACCGCCTACCGCCACGGTGTGCTCCGCCGGCGCAGTGACCTCACATCCCATTGTCCCACTTCACAGGTCGGGCAGCCGCCATTTCAAGGGCCCACATGGCCTAATCTCTACTGCGACACACAGGCCTAGGCCTCGCATTGCCACACATACACGCCTTTCAATACCTAGATAACCGTGTGCCATGCAAGCAGTGGTGAACGTACCAGTGATTATCTTAACTCTGTGCTCCATGTTGTCCTTCCTAGGCACCGTCCGCTGGGATTTGCGAGGAGAAGGATGAATCCTCACGTGTACCGACCGCTGGTGGACCTGTCGACAATGAAAGAACGCCACATCATACTACGATACCGACTTGACCGTGCCACTATCCATGAACTGTGTGCCCAGCTGGAGCCAGCCCTGATGTCCCCCATCCGCCAACCCACAGGAATTCCCCCTCTGGTGCAGGTGCTGTCAGTCCTCCATTTTCTTGCAAGTGGCTCATTCCAGACAACAGTGGCCATGTCATCTGGAATGTCTCAGCCAATGTTTTCTAAGGTTTTGTCTAGAGTGTTGTCTGCCCTGACGAAACACATGCGGAGATACATCATATTCCCAGAGGAGGTTGATTTGCCCACTGTGAAGGGTGATTTTTATGCCCTTGGACATATTCCCAACATAATTGGTGCCATTGATGGGACCCATGTAGCCTTAGTCCCCCCAAAAGACGATGAGCAGGTGTACAGAAACAGGAAGAGTTACCATTCTATGAACGTCCAGGTGGTCTGTTTGGCTGACCAGTACATCTCCCATGTGAATGCAATGTTCCCTGGTTCAGTGCATGACGCGTATGTGATGCGTAATAGCAGCATCCCTTATGTGATGGGACAGCTACAGAGACAACGTGTGTGGCTAATAGGTGACTCTGGTTACCCCAACCTGCCTTGGCTATTGACCCCAGTGAGGAATCCCCGGACCAGGGCTGAGGAATGGTACAATGAGGCCCATGGGCGAACTAGGAGGATCATAGAAAGGACCTTTGGGGTTCTGAAGGCCAGGTTTAGGTGTCTGCATATGACAGGGGGATCCCTGATGTACTCACCAAAGAAGGTGTGCCAGATCATCGTGGCCTGCTGTATGCTTCACAATCTGGCATTGCGACGTCAGGTGCCTTTCCTGCAGGAGGATGGTCCAGATGGTGGTGTTGAAGCAGCTGTGGAGCCTGCGGAGAGTGAAGAGGAGGAAGACTCAGAGGACGACACAGACAACAGGGACAGTATTTTCAGTAGCACACAGGTAAGAATCAAGCACGCCATTTTACTTTTCCTGCAAGCCTCCTGCTTCTCAGCTTTGTCTATGACCCCCCAGTTCTTTAAAACTGATGTTTGATTTTCCCTTCCCTTTTCAGTGCTGTATGACCCACTCTGTGACTACTGCTTGGTTAGCCCATGGACTAATGCTTATTGATCTCGGTATGTGTTCAGCACAAAGTTAACAGAACATAATTGATCGGTAATGTGTTATACATTTGTAAATAATACAGCCTGACTCCTGTTTGATTTAAGTGCATTGAGTGATTTATTTTTTGTGCTAGATAATGTTACATGATATAAACACGGTGATGGGTGGGGGTGGAGTAATGGCCATGGCAGAGTCCAGTTCTCAGTCTCACAGGTGCATTGTCCATATGCCTGTGGAAGGATGGAGCAGGGGCAGTTCAAGGTTGGACAGGGTGGCAATGTGGGACAGTGGGATGACTTCAGGGGGGGTCTCATGCTGGCGGGGGTCTTGACATCCTACTCTGTCGATTTCTTTGATCTCAGGCTCCTCTTGCGGGGTGGTTGTTCTTCAGCAGGAGGTGGGGTTCTGGTGGCCTGTCGTTGTGGTGGGGCCTCCTGTCCACTAGCGCTGGCGGAGGTGGTAGGCTGTTCCTGGCTAGGGACAGGGGCCCTGTGTGGTGCCACACGGTCCCGCAACGTGTCTTCTATACGGTTGAGGGCCTGGACTATGCTCCCCATAGCGGTAGAGATGTTGGTGAGTTGATTGGTGAACCCCATGTAGCGTTCCTCCTGCTGTGCCTGGATCTCCTGGAACCTGGCCAGTACCGTCGCCATCGTCTCTTGGGAGTGGTGGTAGGCTGCCATGATGGTGGTGAGGGCCTCTTGGAGAGTGGGTTCCCTGGGCCTCTCCTCCCCCCCCTGTCGCACAGCAGCCCTCCGAGTTGCCCTGTTTCCCTGGGCCTCTGTCCCCTGGACGGTGTGCCCACTACCACTGCCCCCAGGTCCCTGTTGTTGTTGGGGTGGTGGGTTAGCCTGGGTGCCCTGTAGTGGCAGACACACCGCTGATTGACCTGTCCTAGAGACAGAGGCATGGGCCCGCTGGGTGGGAGCTGTGCTGTTGGTCCCAGAGGGGGTTGGGTCTGCTGTGGCCTGTGTGTGGGGAACCCACTGTCCAGAGGTCCCCGATGGACCGGGCTGGTCGTCAGGTTCCAGGTCGACAGAGCTGCTGTCATCACTGGGGGCCTCTTCCGGGGGGGGATGGACATTTCTGGACCCTCCTGGCCGGTGTGTTGGCGTTCGGGTCCTGCATGGGGTAAGAGAGTATGGTTATTGTTTCTGTGTGTGCTATTGCGTGCCATTGATTGGTGCCCTTGTCCCCCAGTGCTGCCATTCCCTTGGGGGAGGTGTTGTGGGGGTGTTTGGGGGGGGGTATGTGCAGTGGTCATGCTTGGGTGATGGGTGTCCATAGTTTGTGGGGGCATGCAGGGGTTGGTGTTGGGTGGGTTGTGCTGGAGAGACATTCTCAGGGAGGATGTGTGATGGGGGGTTGGGGGTGAGGGTGGTGGTGGGGGTTAGCATGCTGGGGGGGGAAGTAGTTGAGATTGTACTTACCAGAGTCCATTCCTCCGTGTACTCCAGCGAGGCCATCAGGATGCAGGATGTTTAGTACCTCTTGCTCCCATGCTGTGAATTCGGGAGGAGTGGGTGGGGGTCCCCCGCCAGTCTTCTGCACTGCGATGTTGTGTCGCGAGACCATCGAGCGCACCTTTCCCTTTAAGTCGTTCCAGCATTTGCGGATGTCGTCTCGATTTCTGGGATGCTGTCCCACCGCGTTGACCCTGTCCACGATCCGCTGCCATAGCTCCGTCTTCCTGGCTATGGTGGTGTGCTGCACCTGTGAGCCGAAGAGCTGCGGTTCAACTCTTATGATTTCCTCCACCATGACCCGGAGTTCTTGGTCCGAAAAGCGTGGGTGCCTTTGGGGTGCCATGGGGTGGTGTGGATGAGGTGTGGGGTGGTATATATGGTGATGAGTGTGTTGGTGTGTGGTGCTTTGTGCTTCTATGTGGTGTGTGTGATGTTGTAGTGTGCCTCTGTGTGATGTAGCTCTCTATTCTGTGATGTGTCTCTCTCTCCTTCGTCTCAGATCTTCGGTCATAGGGGTTTGTGGGTGATGTGGGTGTGTGTTTTATACTTGTATGGATGTGTGGGAGTGTTGTTGGTATGTGTGTCAGGTGTGTGTATTTCAAATTGCCCAATGTGGCAGTGTTTTGGAGCTGTGTGTGTATTTTGACCGCGGCGGTGTGTACCGCCAATGGAATACCGCGGTTGAAAGAGCGCCGCGTGGATTGGTGGGTCAGAATGGCATGGGCGTATTTCTGTTGGCGTGGCGGTGGAGGTTTGGTCATCTCCAGTTTTCCGCGGACCGCTGATGAGGCGGCCTTCCTTGGATGTCGGGTTTTTGGCGGATTCACAGTTGGTGGTCAGAATGACCGTGGCGGTTTACCGCGGACGCGGCGGTAGTATGGCGGAGTTCTGACCGGCGGTATGGCCCTTTTACCGCCAAGGTCAGAATGACCCCCTATGTATCTTATGCAGACGTTACCCCTGCAACACCCCCCGCATACTCTGAACAAACTACAACATCTTATAGTAGATTACATTTGGGTAGGTAAGAAGCCATGCATAGCCAAAGTCCAAACATACTTATCCCTGACAGGAGGGGGCCTTCGGATCCCCCATCTCATGCATTATTACCAAGCTGCGCAACTGTGGTACACAGTGGAATAAAACAGGCCCCTTACAGAGAATCACTGGTGCGTTCATATTTGGAAGATGCCTTGGCTGCCTAAACACCATAGACACCCTGGGGTATATATTTCACCAGTTAACAGAGCGACACCGAGGATCTGGGACAGGGTGCACATCTCGAGGAAATTATCCACGCGCATCTCACCTCAAACACCGATCATTGGAAATCCTGATTTTCCCCCAGCATGCCAGAGCTACAGGAACATACAATGGCAACAGGCAAACTGCAAAGGAACAGGTAATTTCTTTCATCGCACGGGGCTATTAGAGTTTTCACAGAACCAATGCCATTCAAGGATCCCCCACCACCCACTGGCAGTATTTAGCTATACACCATTTGGTCACTCAGCCCTCCATCCGCCCCCATGCTAGCCTTCTTTGATTAACATTTAAGAAATTGCTTCTTTTTTTTGCTTGCATCTTTTTATTTAATTTTCATAGAGAAAATACAAATACATATCATGTACATCAGTTACTGTATGGGAGCTAGAGTTACAACATCTATTATTTCTGTGTTCCTTTGCTCCCCAGTCATTTTGGTTGGTAGTAAATCCAGCATTTATCAGCAGTTAGGATATACAATCAGGGCTAAGGTGGTGGCATAGTAGGATTACGATATATCAGTGCATCTTTTCAGTGGGTGGAGATAAGATTCATCATAAATTTTATATACAACAATACAGCAACATAACAGGAACCTTGGCTAGAACCCGCTCCCTGGTCACCCGCTCCACCCCGCTCCCTCCATATACCATTGCATCTTTGCTCAGTCATTCAATTGAAGCACACCGGTTCACCACTGCAAGACCCCATGCCGCTTGCTCCAGCAAGCCGTAACCCCCCACAGGGGGGGAGGGCTAGGCATCTCACCCAGTGGGGGCACTATCGATCCACCACGCCTAACCAACGCGGCTCCCTGCCGCCACCATGGTCACCCCATGTGCAGCATCTGTATCAGTTAATTACTCCTGTTCCTGGAGTTCCTGCAACATTACATCCCAGCTGGAGGCCAAGGGAAATTGACATAGTCCCAAGGTGCCTTCCCTCCACAATGCCACCCCCTCTGCCTCCGTTCTTTCGAAGGGGGCTCTGCAGATTTCCCTCTCTTGGTGATGAGTCGCTTAGCCATCAAGAGGCCCAGATCTAGAAATCTCGTGGACGCCTTACGCTTTTTAGCTCTTGGGGAAAGGCCCAAGATACATGCCTCCCACATGATTAGCTGTGGGCGTGTCGTGCAAGTCGATAGTTGCGCCGACACTGCACGCCAATGAGTACCTAAAGAGGGACAGAACCATAACATATGCAACAAATCGGCCGGCACTAATGCGCAGCAATGACATGCTGCATCTGTGTGCTGAAAGTATTAGTTAATCTTCGCTGGCATAAGGTACGCTCTATGAAGGATATAGAATTGGATCAGATGAAAATGTGCATTACAAGGAATATTAATGTGCCTTTTCAAGGCAGCTTCCCATTCCTTATTCGGATAGGGCCTATCCAGGTCATCTTCCTAGCCAGCCTACAGCAAGGCACAAGTGTGTACTGTGTGTGTTCGGAGTGCATCTGTGAGCCATCGTACTAAATGGCTACCACGCCCCATAACATGCAAGTATTGTATCAAGAGGTGCATTGGTGGTTCCGTGGAAATGTCCCCCCAGTGCCAAGACAGCAACACTATCAGGGAGGTATATAATAAAAACTGTCCCAGCGAGATGGCTGCCTCCTCTGCTAGTGTATCAAGTGGGATTAGTACTCCCTCTGTGTATAGGTCTCCCAGCGTATGCAATTCTGCAGCATGCCAAGACTCCAGCTCCACTAAAGTTTTACATTGTGCTCTGCACGGCGTGCCCAGTAGGACCAGAACTGGTGCATAAGGAGTGACTGCATCTACCAGAAGAAAGATTTGTGCTTTAGCTCGTGCAGCCGGGTGGAATATATGCAACACCTCCGAGAGCGACCAGGGCTGTGTCCCCGCTGCTGTGTCTGAAAGCTGAAGTCCAGAAAGCCACTTGGCTATCCATTGCAGCTGGGAGGCCAGATAGAAGGACTCCATGTTAGGTACCGCTAGTCTGCCTTTTTCCAGTGGGGAATATAATTTTATTAGTGCCACCCTGCAGCAGCTTTTGTTCAAAATAAATTCCCTAATTCTGGACTCCAGTTCTCTAAAAAATGTGGCTGGAACATATAATGGTAGGTTGGAGAAATAGTAAAGCATACGGGGAGGCCAACCATTTTCAGAAGCGCTATTTGCCCCATCACAGAGAGCAGCAGCGTCTGACAAAAAGTCATTTGGGCACCAATAGATGACACTGCTCGCTTAAGGTTTCACCCGCAGGTCATCATAAATGTGGTAAACATTAATGCCCAAGTATTGAAACGTCCTGGGCTGCCAAGGGATGAGTACTCCTGATAAAGCGAGACCAGGGTCTATTGGATTGGGACTAAAAGGGAAAAGGCACGACTTCGCCCAATTGACATGCAACCCTGACATCATGACAAAGTGCTGCAGTATATCTGCAACTTCCTCAGGAATATTGGAAATGTCTCTGAAATATAGGAGGAGATCATCTACGCTCAGGGACACAGTAATAGGATAGTCCTGGCAGTTCCTAGTCGGCGGAGTTCTGCCACCAGGGGTTCTATCTCCAGTGTGAACAGCAGCGGGGAAAGGGGGCAACCCTGCTGAGTAACCCTGCCGACCTCAATCGGCTCAGAGATAGTTGAGCCAGTTCTAACCCTGAACTGCGGACGTGTATACAGCAGCTTTACTAGTCTCAAAAAGCCTGGGGCAAAACCCAACTGGCGCAGCACCGCCAACAGGAAAGGCCATTCCAGGGAGTGGTAGGCCTTCTCCAAGTCCAGCACCAGGCAGCCCGCTCTAGGCCAGTCCTGCACGGAGTACTTCATGACCCGGAACAGGCCTCTGATATTCAGGGAAGGGTTTCTCGGCGGCACAATGCCTTTCTGGTCATTGTCGCTCAGGTGAGGTACCAGAGGCAACAGCTGCATCTCTAACAGTTTAGCCAGGATTTTATATCCTGTATTAAGCATTGCTAAGGGTCTGTGTGATCCCAGCACCATTGGGTTTCTGCTCAGTTTAGGGAGGGAAATCAACAGCGCTTCCCGTTGGGATGCTGTCAAGGGTGCCGCTGACAGGGCCTCTTCAAAGAGCCGCAGCAGGCGAGGTGCAATCATAGAGGAGTATGCCTTATAGAATTCCAACGGTAGGCTGTCAGGACCCGGGGTTTTGCCAGTAGCTAATGCACGTATACTATACTGTATCTTTGCTAAAGTTAACGGGTCAACTGATTCCTCCCGCTGCTCCTCTGTGAGGCAGGGCAGCGGAAGCAGGGAAAAGAACTCCATTAAGTTTAAAGACTCCGCCAGCACCCTCGACTGGTACAGGATTGCGTAGTAATGTGGCAGCTTGTTGTGTATCTCGCCCTAGGTGTACAACATATCGCCCGTCGCCGAACGTAGCTCTAGAATAGGGGTGCGCTCATGCTCTTGGTGAATCAACCAGGCCAATAACCTGCCCGATCTATCAGCTGCAGCATGCGTGTGTGCTGAATGAGCTGCATAATTGAGACAGGGAACCCCAGGGACGGATGTGTCCCACCCATTTGTAGGATTTGGGGATTGTGATCGGAGTGTCTGCGGCCAAGGTAATCTGTCTGTAACATCGTGAAGCACAGGTTATCTGAACAAAGTATTCTATTGATTCGCACATGTAGCTGGTTTGGGGGCTGAGAAAAATGAATAGACTCTCGCCTCGGCATTGCGGAGCCGTCATAAGTCCACCAGGCTCCAGTGCTGGAGTCACTCTCACAGTGAACGCGCAGCAGCCACCGTGGACGCAATAGGTAATGGTGGGAAGGACCGGTCAAGATCAGGATCCAGGACACTATTAAAATCTCCTCCCACAAGCCACGGGAGGCTGCTCCAGCAGGAGAGGACTCCAGACAGTCCGTGGAGAAAAGAGGCCTGGTCTGTATTTGGTGCATAAATAGACCCCCAGCAGCAGCACGCACCCTTCTAAGTGCCCACGCACAAACACAAACCAGCCCTCTGTGTCCGCTTCCCATTCCTCCATCACAAATGGGTGCCCGGCCTAATCCGAACAAGGGCTCCTGTGGCATATGAGAAGAAACGAGTTGCAAATAGTTGTCCCCGCCAGCGCCGCTGCAGACTGATGCCCTCCAACAGCGTGTGGGTCTTATGCCTCCTAATGTATGAGCAAATGGAATACCTGCTCACTGGCTTGTGTATACCTCTCACGTTCCATGTGAGAACGTTCGTGGGAGCCATAGTTGGGTAATTGGAAGAAAGTCCCTGAGCCCACGTCTTCTCAAAGCAGCGAGCACTGCAGGATATTCCAGCAAGCCCTCGGTGGGAGGGGCACAGCAGGGACTGGGACCCCAGCCAACAACCAATAAACCCTGTATAAAACAGCTGCAACATTAACACAATGAAATTCCATTTGAGCAGAGGGACAACAGGTATCTATCCAAACCATCTAACTCGCCATTCAGCGTAACTAGTGCGGGGAAATAAGTTGCCCGCAAGCAAAAGGGTGAGAGGGGGGTTTCACTTCATCCAGTATGCTCAGTGGCAAACGCCCTTGGCACTTCTTATGTGCAGACAGAGGCCAGGCCAAAGCACAGCACAGTCCGCAGCCGCACCACAGGCCATCCCCCCACCCCTGCCAAAGGAGGAGGGAGGACCCTGTAGGGCGTATGTTCAGTGGAGGGGCAAGTCTAACCCAAGGACACAGCGCAGTCACAAGCACGCAGCACAACCCAAGTCATCAACCCTCCATGGCAAGGACAGTAAGTATCAGAGAAATTAGCGTGCAGCACCATTATAGGTCTAAATCATGTCATCTGCTGTCTGAGGCGTCACAGTAGGAAGGGTCATGGACCAAGTGTCTGAGACGTTTCCGCCAAAAGAATCACTGTCTGCATCAGTCATCTAGTTCTTTTTCAGTATCTGAAATAGTCATCGACTCCCTGATAGCCGCAGCTGTCTGCAACGCACAACGCTGTTCCTGGATGATCTGCTCTAAATCTGGAGCATGGCCTTGTCGCCTAGGGGATATTTTGCAGCGTCGGCGGCTTCTACGCCTGCAAGGTTTTGGGTTCCATTTTTCCTTCCGCTCTGCTGTTAATTATTGTTGGTTGACCAATCCTGCCAACTTCAGCCATTCCCACGCCGCTTCTGGGGTGTCAAAGAAACGTGTCTTCCCCTGCATTACAATGCTCAATCTGGCAGGGAAGAGGAGGGAGTATGTCAGGCTGAGTGCCCGCAATTTACGCTTCACAGATAATGGTGTAGTCTGGAAACATCATCACTTTAGCATTGTCTACCTGAAGGTCCAGGTGTGGGTGCACCACTCGCAGTATGGATCCGCACATTCGGTCGGGGTGTCATCGGGCCTCGATGAGCACGTTTGACTGAGAGGAATTGCATAAGTGTTTCAGGTGGAACCAGTTCCATTTTTCTACATAGGCGACAGCATAAGCACCTTCTGCTCTTCCGGAAGGCCCACCACGCGAATGTTATTCCTCCTTGTGCGTCCCTCCGTGTCCTCCTCCCGGTGCTCCAGTGCCACGACCCTATCGGCTAATTCCCGTAGTGAGGTGTCCATCTGATTAGTCTTGGGAGTGAGATCACTCAAAGTGCCCTCCAGCAGGCGAGTTTTGTCTAGCAGTTTACAGTGGTCTCTGTGTGACAGATTGAGGTCACTTGTTACTTTATCGATTTTATTCTCCAGCGGCATTAGTGTCTGATCAAGGGCTGCACCAATGCGTTCCACAGCTGCCAGCACCGCATCCAGTTTGTGACCACTGGAGGTTAGGGCATCAGGCCTCGGTGCCTTTGAGATGCTCCCCGTCCCAGAACGAAGGCGACCCAATGCGGGGGCGGCAGGGGTCCGGTTACCTCAGGCCGCAGTACCAGATGAGCAAAATTGCAGCAAAGCTGTTTTAATTCATTGGGCGCACAGCTTCTACCGCTCTTAAACTCTCAGTTTGTCCCTCTGTGGCTACTGCACGGTGGCAGGTGGTTCACAGATATTTTCTCGCTGAAGGTGCACGCCAATAGGGAGGCGGGCCTTACAGCGTGGGAGGTCCAGAGCGTAGGGAGCCCGCTTGTCTGCACTGCACGATCATCAGCAAGTGCAACAGCTTTAGCAGCCCCCCTCTCCAGTTGCCCCAAACTCAGATCGGACCTTGCATTCTCCACGTTGCTCTCTCCAGCCGAAGCAGTCGCAAGGCTAAGGCCCTACTCTGCTGTAATAACAACTGCCCGCTAGAGTCTTCTCCTACAGGAGCCACCCTCGCCAGCCCAGGGGATTTCTTAGGGTCACTGGCTCTTCAGTGGCTTCTTCGCATCTCATCTGCCCCTCAAAATCGTGTAATCAAGAGTTCATTCAGCGGGGGGCAATCGGTGGTGAAAGTCATGCCACTGTAGCCACGACTGCTAACGTCGCAGCCAGCCAATCAGCCCCTGGTGTCCCCCTCACCATCAGTTCACAAAGTAAAGGGTGGGGGGAGGGAGCAGAGGCACAGGGCCTGTGCATGGGAGCCCAGAGCATTCCTCAGCTCCTCAGTCTGACAAGGCCCCAGCACGCAGGCCCCACTTCAGGCCCACACCCGCTGCACACCACCACTCCTCCCAGAGGCCCACTCACTGTCTCTCTGCCATCCACTGGTCACCCGTCCTTCCGCCGCTGGTCCGGATCAGGGTCACAGCGGGACCGCGTCCAGTTACTGCCGCGCACGGGAGCCCAGAGCAGCCTTTAGTGCTGTCCTCGCTGGCTGTGTGCGTGCAGGTCACGCCGCTCCTCACAGTCAGCAGCTCTATCCGGCTCCTCCTGTCTGCAGCTGGCAATGATCCGGTCCCGGGGGTACCACCGCGCCCGATATCGCTCTCACAGTTTCCCACTGCCCTTCGATAAATGTCAGATTAGCAGGGCTGCACCGCGGAGCTGTTCTCAACCACAAACGCCATCTTGGCTGGCCAAGCCACGCCCCCACCATTTAAGAAGTGGCTTCTTACTAGAAATATTGGTAAGCATCGCCTATCTGACATTTATGCCTTTCTCATTGCTCCAGGCCAGACCAAAGACTGATTCCCGCTAACACTGCTACTGAACTCATCTTCAGGATCTGAATAGGTGACACCCCTCGCCCATATGTTGAAGGCCATCGTCTCAACTTAATAAGTAGTTTTCTTCCCCCGTAATTTATATCTCACTTTCTTTATGTCTCTTCTAGTTCCTAACTTTCACCACCTGCTGTTCCACACAGGCCAGTGGTTGTAAGTGAGCTGTTTTTTGTACTGTTTTACTTCAATATTAAAACCAATAAAAAGATGTAAACCTAAAAACTCAGCTACTGATGCGGCCCCTGGGGCAGGGAGGCATTTGCGCATCTATAAATCCTTAGTCACCAGTACACCAGATCTGTACAACCCAGTGATGGCCAAATGGGAATCATGGGTGGCTTTCTTGGAAAACAGCGAGTGTAAGTAGGCCCTGATGGTGCAGATGGACCTGGCAATTTTCTGAACGTTCAGATTGATTCAAATTAATTTCCTGCGTATCTCCCACCTGACCTCAATGCGCTTGTAGAGAGCTCTCAGTGCTCCTATCCTGTTTTCTCCCATTGCAGAGACAAAGGTGCTGACTTCTTTCAAGCGATCTAATCCTGCCCTATTATCCAACACTACTGGTTTGCCATCTTCAACTCCCTTTCACAGATTCTGGAGCAACTGTTAAAACATTACCATGTGTCTCTTCTAAGTTTATTGGAATATCTGGGAGGGAATGGAGGGGAGAACTTCTTAATAGGGCTGGGAACACTGATTGCTAAAAGCTACTTTGCTTAGGCTTGGAGCTTAGCTAACCCACCCACTGGTGCAAGGCAATGGATTGGTGTGCAAAGGTGGAGCAAGTAACATGTTTGGCGCAAGGTTGCCAACACAAACTCAATAAATTTTGGGGCAAGTGGTGGGGCTACTATGGGCTGGAAATATCTTTTGGTTAACAATTATTGTGAGGCTTTTCCATGTGCTGTGCTTGAGTATGCGTGCTGTAAGAATGATTTTCTTTCTGTACAAGATCGATAAAATTTGGTTTATTAAAAATTACTTTTACTCTGAATTTGCTAAATTTTAGTGCATATTAACAATCTTTTTTGGATGCTGTTTTAGAAATTAAATAAATAATATGTTTTAAAACATTTTTTTAAAGTTTCCCTTGAAAATTAAACTATTCTTAATAATATTAAACCTTTTCTTTTAAAGTTCCTTGCTAGTCATAAATCTATGAGCTGATAATACATTTTCTAAATCATTGGTTTTGTGAGGTTTCTGAGCATTTGAGATTGGCCAGAATTAATCTGGACATTGTCCATGAGGATCAAACTAGACATATGCCTAGTCAGTTGTTGCCTAATTGAAGTGATAAATTAAGCAGAGATCAGTAAGACACTCTTGATGCTTCTTTGTTTGATCCTGAGGAGGATTTTGCCCTGGTGAACTAGGACGTCTTGAAAGATGTCCAGATTCTTATGCGTTTCTCCTTCCAGTTCACCAGGTTATTTAGATCTTTGTGTGAGGGTACCAAATCTAGCCCGATCATTGAGGGAAGTATAAGTGATGGTTTTTTGACTGGGCAAGCTATATGGTTGACCTGTCCCTTTTCACCTCTCTTATGTGAATTGAGTACCTAGTCAGTAAAATAAGGGATAATCTTATAATCCTTATTAGTCCCAATTTGGATGACGTGGCTGTCTTTCTAAACCCCCATCAAGAAAACTTACCTAGAGTATTTAGTGTGCTAGATTAATGCTTCTCTGTTGCTGGCTGTAGGATAAATGTGCTGAAAATCAAAGTGACCCTCTTAAACATGCTGAAGGCTGCATTTCTGCTGCCCTCTTATTAGATTACATATCTCCCAGTCTGTCTGATAGTTCAGGTTGTTATGATCAACAATTGATTCAATATTTTTGTACAAATTAAGTCACCACAGCCTCTTGACAGATGTCTCTAAGTAGCTGCAAACTGAGAATACTATTTCAATATCACTAAGAAACAGGATAAATCTGATCAAAATGGCCATTAGACAACAATGCTTGCTTCTCGTCCATGCTCTCTGTCTACATTAATCCTCCTTTTTCTTATACGATGAATCAAATTACATGGAGTTTTTTGGTCAACGATAAAGACTCATGGGAAAAAATGGAGGCAAGGGCTAGTATTAAAATGACTGAAGAATGATGCCAAGTCCTACTGGAGCTGCATCAGTTTGCAACTGCTCCTGATAACAGAAGAATGCAATATTTCAGTATCATTTTTACTATATATTTATATGTAATATGTATATGTAAATTACAGAAGATGCGTGGAGAACCATTCCGAGATTAATATCTGTGCAATGGGGACGCATGATTTAGGATTGTCCCCAGGTAATGATATCCTGGCAATAGGTGTTTGGGATTCATCAGAATTATTGGATCTACAATGAAACCATACATGAAGTTATCCCTAACTTTAGACTGTGGAGTATAGGCACACCCCACACATCACATAAATTAATTTTCTTGGAGTCACTGGCTGATTGGTCCTTCATTGCACAAATTTAGAGATTCTAACAAATTCATGATAATGAAAACTGAAAAATAAAAATGCAATAGATCATACAAAGCGAGACGTGTACCTAAAAGAAGGTAGGTGAGGTCAAGAAATCTGTAAAGACCTTGGGGCACATGTGTGGAATTCAAGGGAGATTGAGTAACCAATTAATCTGATTAATTTGCATAACACGTCTTGTTTCCAGAGTTTTACATGATTATTGAATTACTAATATTGGCATATTTAATGAATTGCAAAACTATGTATGGTGTTTTATCTGTTTGCTATTTTTCTACAATTATTACAACTAAAAAGAATGGAAAACAGTTGTGCAATGTTTGTCTTAAAATAATGTTCAGGTTGATTCCATTCCCACTCGCAAATGCTAACTATGTTATTAAATATCCAATTAGGGGAAGTTGACACAAAGAAGAAAGAAGGCACAGAATCAGTCCATAAGGTTGGCAGAATAATCACTCATCAAAAATTTGTCTTGCAAACTTATGATTATGACATTGCGTTACTGAGGTTGAAAGAGCCCATAAATTTCACTAAGTATGTTATCCCAGTGTGTATCCCAGAGGTGGACTTTGCTGATGATGTACTCATGGCTCAAGAGACTGCAACAGTGAGCGGCTTTGGGGTCCTCCATCAGAGGGGGCAGCAGGCCACCAAACTACAAGTTCTCCAGGTTCCGTACATTGACAGACAGCAGTGTATTGAATCCAGCACCTTCGCCATCACAAAGAACATGTTCTGTGCCGGCTATGACACAGAGGTCAAGGATGCATGTCAGGGGGACAGTGGTGGACCTCATGTTACCCCGTACCGAGACACCTTTTTTGTTACAGGAATAGTGAGCTGGGGAGAAGGTTGTGCGCAGAAAGGAAAGTATGGAGTTTACACAAAGGTGTCAAAGTTTTACAAATGGATAAGAGCTGCAATGAAGGTTAAGTCATAAAAGTAGCACGAAAATAATTAAGAGAGGTAAAATACCTGCCTGATAACCGCTGCATGTAAACACACAGATCGAGCATACAATAATGGTTTGTGTCTCATGATGAGTCTCAATAAATCAAGTGCCATAGACCTTCAAAAAAACGTGCCACAGTGTAAGACACCAGGAAAATGCACTTTTAAATGGGAGGCTTGGCCCATCTGTATACTGATATTGTATTTTTTAACTTTATGTACTTGGAGAGTATTATACGTTTATGAAATAAACTGAAATAAAAAGCATTGAAAGCCTGTTTTTTTCTATCGGGGTATGTTTTTAAAAGGACAAACACTTTTCTCTGATCATTAAAAAGCGATAACATAGCCTGAGAAAGCATACATTAATTTAGATGTGCTACTTGAATTAAGCAATATTATGCAAAGGGGAGGGCATTCCCAGTTAAGTACTGACTGGGGTGTAGTCTGAGGTATATCAAAAGGCTCTGCTCCACACTCGTGAATACCTTCCTGGAAGTGCTCTACCCCTTGGATAATACTGCTATTGTAACTCAGACCCTTTACATTTAGGGTGAAATCTGCATAACGATTTGTTTAGATGTTGTGTTTTCATGTGGCTATTTATATTCAAGGTAACAAGAAAATAACTGTTGTTTTTTTGTTAGTGAGGCTCTGATATTTTGCCCCTTTAAAATGCATTGTGTTGAAGGCCTGGTTTTAAGGCTTTGACAAAGGTGCATAAATAAAGGTGAGAACAAATTTTAGTCATAACATAAATCATTCGTTGGTGTAGCCATACCAATTTTAAGGATTGTGGTGAGTTCTAAGGTGATAGCACTATCTAAAAAAAATGCTGACAACCTGCTGGGATTTGATGAACTGTGACGAACCATGTTTTAAAGAAAACTAATTTCTCACATGATATTCTCACAAAAATGATGGCAAATGGTACTGAATTTACAATGAGGACACATGTTATCTAAATTCACTGATACTTTTCTCAGCCTTTAGAAGAAAAAGTCTGACATGCCAATTAAAACATACATACAAGAAGCAGCAGTCTGACAGATGACAGATGATTTCTCAGTGTTCTACTTCACCACAGATTTGCAATGAAAAACTAGAGCACTGTCAATCTTCGCTCATGGCAAAAGTGTGGAACACCTGAAGGCCATGTTGCTGAAATAGTAGCTGCAGAACTCAAATCAATTCCATAGAGGAGACTGCAGTAAATTAACAAAACGACCGGTTTTCTTACAAATTTTGGTTATTTCTCTGAAACGAAAAAATAATTACACATTTTCTATAAGTTCTCAAATATTTTTTTCATCCATGTCAGGTAAATGCCTGGAAAGCTGAGCGCAACGTACTTTGGACAGTAGAATTTTGTCTGTTGAATCCCTAGTATTTTATTGCAGCTTCACTATACATTTCTAATGAGCCACTACAGAGCTCATATATTATACTCATGACAAAACGAATACTATATTATTAAATAGGAGAAGATGGGTTTAAAGCCTTTCCTTGGGAGTGGCCGGAAGTAAATTATCAGGTTAAAATATGTGAGAGGAGGTACAGATTTTAGTCATTTATGGCATGATATACTTTTCAAGGGCTACATATAGTTAATGAGAGATGTCAGCCTCCATCCAGCATCACCTTTCCGCTCCTCTTTCTTCAGACTATCCATCCTCTCTCCCTTAATATTTCCTTAATTTTAACATGCTAACACTTTGGTAGATATAATAAGTTTTTTAGTCTTCCATTTAAATATGTGGTAGTAGGTTTTAGGAGCTGCAGCAAACTATTTTCAGACTGATTTCATATTTAAAATGAATAGATTTGAATTCCTATGAGTAGTTAGACCCTTCAATTGAGTTGCTGGTTTGATATTTAATTTTATTTTACTTTGTCCATCTTCCTAACTATAACTACCTACTGGCGACCACCTGTAGGTTTTTTAAATATATATCTATAGTTATTTGAAAGGACTCTGACTATAACTGCTGAATTTTCAACTTGATAGCATCTCTAATGGGGCAGCGATTTTGTAATGGTGTTGAGACTATCCTAAGACTACTAAAGGACTATTCTAGCCCTTATACATGTGTACCAATAACCACCTTGACTCAGAACAATTTAAACTCTAGCAATAGCCTGATGTAACTGGTGGGCCGTAATGCATTTAAAATTAAATGCCCCCCTAACATATTAAAACACAGCCAAGAATTTCAAACATAAACTACTCAAACGGAACCCCGAAATGTTCATTTCAGATGCCTACTTTGTACTTCTAAATGAGTTGTGGTTGATGACTGAGGGCCTCATTACGAGTTTAGCAATCAGCCCACCAGACTGCCATAGTGACGGACAATAAAAGGCCACCTTGTTGGCGGTCATACAGACCGCCGTATTACAAGTTACACAGGCAGGACTGCCAAAAGTCAGCCAAAAACTCAAGACCACCAGTCCCGTGGAGGACGGCAAATAGGCAGTCCGACTACCAGCACCGAGAGCTTGTCGTCCAACCACAGACTGTATTACAAGTCAAAAGTCTCAGTGGCGGTCTTCCAATGGTGGTTTGAACCACAGCAGTTTGCGGTCACCCCAGTAATACAGAACACCACGTTGGATGGATTTGAAAACAACACAGCTGACACACATTGCCACATTGGACACACCTGCAAAGTACACTATAAAATACATCCCTTCACTCAACACAATCCTTTGCATCTACAGTGCAACACACTGTAGCTAGAATAGGCATCCCTGCAATTTTTCTCACATACCACACCCTTCACACTTTTTTCCAGTCGCATCCATTTGCATTTTCCAAATTCACAAACTCACTATCATCTGTTAATTTCAATGCTTTCCCTTAGCACCACCATGTCACCTCAGAAAAATTCCCCATCTCATTTACAATAAGTTAAGAGTCATGGTGGATGAAATCATAATAGTGGAGCCACAATTATTTGGAGCACAAGTCTCTACTATTGCTAGGAAAATGGAAATGTGGCAAAGGATAGTCAATATAGTGAATTCTGTAGGCACCACCCTGCGCACAAGGGATGACATCAGGAAGAGTTGGAACAACCTTAGGGAGAAGGTCCGTTCTATGGCCGTTCTATGGCATCCAGGCAGCAGCTTAGGTCCAGAAGGCTGGCGGTGGTCTCCCACCTCCTCCCTTACAACTCACATCCTGGGAGGAGAAGGTTTTGCCGATCCTGCATCCTGAGGGCTTGACAGGAATACATGGGGACGTGGAGTCGGGTAAGTCACAACAGTAAAATATCTCATCAAAATATATTGTCATGCATGCTCACTGATCACCTTTGGCCACCTTCACTGTCACCCTACTCACCAGCCCAGTGTCCACCTGTCCATAGACCACTGTCTGGCATCTCACACGTGAGCTAGACGGACCTGGGGGAACAATAGATGTGCATATTGTGTAGTACAGTGTTTGACAGTGCTACAATTCCCAGAGGAGCACTGTTCCACAATTCCAAAAACCAGAACAGTGTATCATATTCAATCCCTAGTAAAGTGTACCCACCTGGGAGGATGGCATTTGTATAGTGTGTGGGTAATACAGATACTGACAGGACTGCTAAGGCCAGGAGGCACTGCAACGTCACTACAAACACCAGAACTGTGGCTCCTTCCCTGAAGACAACAGTATTTCAAGGCTCATATGTTGTGTCCTCACTGAGGTAATTGGCAGCTGACAGGTATTGTGAAGCAGTGAGAGTGACAGGACGTGCTACTTACAGCAGGCACTGCTCCCCCAAACGAAAGACTCCAAAACTGTGTCCTCCCCAAAATACCCCTGTGTACCAAATCATCACTGAAGTGTACCTACCGGGGAGGATACCATCAGTATAGTGTGTGTAATACAGGGAGTTACAAGGCTGCCACTCACAGGAGGCTCCCTTACTGTCACTCCAAAAAACAGTCCAGTGCACACTTGCCAAAATATCCTTCTTTGGTAATCCACACATGAAGTGCACTCATCTGGAGGGATGACTTATAACAACTGCATAGAGTACAGGGACATGACTGCTAAGGCCAGAAGGCTCTGTCCCACAAAATCCAAACACAAGCTCAGTTCATCTGTCCCAATATCCTTGTTTGTGAACTCACAAAGGCAGTGTACACAATTTGGAGGATAACTTATGTATACTGTGTAGTACTTGGAGCAACATGACTGTAAATTCCAGGAGGGCCAGTCCCTGTAACTCCAATCACCAGTCAAAATGCATCTGTCTGTGAACTCACAAATTAACTTTACTCACCTGGGGGGGACCAAGAGATAAATCATGGTACACTCTGTGATGTGGGTAAATGCCTAGATCCATTCTGAGCAGCTAAGCCAATATGAAATTATAGTGGACAGGAAGGACAGCTCAACCTGTGTGTGCCAAAAAAAAACAAAGAACCAAAGGCCTCAAGATGCGTCACCTGAATGGTATTGGCAGCAGGCACATTCACAATAAACAGACCACATGATGACTACATTCACATATATAACAATGTATAGGGCCTGCCTGCATAACAGTCAACTAGGACTTAAAAGGATCAAAGCCACATCCTGCCCAGCCACTGTTTTGCCTGCACGGCTGGCAAGATGTACTTCTATGCCAATCCTCCCAAGTGTTAGCGAACGGAGACATTCTGCAGATGGTTGATTGAAATGGAATTGGCATAAGTCAGAAATGTCAGGTCTATACAATTAATTGCATGTGTACCAGTCACATGAGAAAAACCTGCCAATCTAATGTGTACACGGCCTTGGCTAAATGTCACTGCAATCTATTGGAGGCAGATGTCTCAGTACAACCTGTAACATTGTATCTCTCACATCAACTCAACAGGTTGAGCTGCAATGGGGTCACCAAGACCACTGAAGAGACTGTCACTACCCCCATGGATGAAGCCCTCGGTGACAACACAATTCCTGGACATTGAGGACAGTTCTGGCCCATCAGGGCAGCCTGGTCAGATGATACCAGTGAGCCTCACCGTTACCAAAACAACTCCTCCCAGCCCTGTTGCATCTATATCTAAGGCAGCCATTCGCCCCCCCCCCAACCTGTGTCCTGAGGACAGTGACAACTATCTTGTGCCTCCCAGTCTAGACACAAGATGGCCTGTTCAGTCCACAGCAACCGTGGATGGTTTGGGTATGCAGAGTCCCCTGTTATGGAATGGAACATATGTGCAACTATGAGTCATTTCATTGGATTTATTGCAGCAGACATTGCTCACACACAAATAGGACAGATTTGACTTACCAACCAGTCAGGCCCTCTCTGGGTACAGTTGTGACATCAGTTGGGGGATTGCGCACAATGAAGGCACCATGGACTGAACCCGGATAATGGGCACAGACTTGTGAAATGCAGAGATCCCCCAAACAAACAACTTGGACATTGATGGAATGGAAACACGCTCTTTCTGTTGTTTTACACTTGTTCATTGCAAAGCAGTGGGGCCAAGGCAACACGTGTACCATCAATGGCTCCCACCACACGTGGGATGTGTGCCACACCATAGAAGTCAGCCTTCACATGGGTCAAACGCTCACGTTGAGGAAAGTGGATATAGCTGTTCAGATTTTTCAACATTGCTGAGAGTACATCCTTCAAAACCAGACTAAACATAGGCTGGGACATCCCAGCAAATAGGGCCACTGTATTCTGGAAGGACCCTGTGGCCAGGAAGTGCCAAACTGCCATAACTTGTGCAATGTTGTGGTATGCTGTTTGGATGACTAGTGGCAGGCATCATACCTGGGTTCAACTGATGACATAGATCCACAATTGTTAGCTGATTCAGACTTTAGATCTGGATGATGTGGCTTTGTTCCATGGTGTGAAGGTCTGGCCGTGGACGATAGGCAGGACGTTGTCTGATCCTTCCCCTCCCTGGATACCTATGTATGACAAGAAATGAGTATTGCCATTATTCGATGCAGGATGCATTTCAGTGTTAAAATGTGACAGGGCATGCATTGAGGTGAGGCCATTATACACAGTACACATCACAACTGATAATCACACAGCAGTCACATGTCACACCCTTCCTTTGCCATACTTGTGTACACATCATTTAACTGGTCATCACCAATTGTGCAGCTAAACATGCCCCTCGACTGTGACCTGATGTCCCAAGCATTAAAATTACCTTTGTTGGGAGGGGGGGGGGCTGTACCCCATTTCAAATTGCCATTTAAGCCTCGCAATGTACAACAATGGTGTTTGAATAGTAGGAGCTACATGACAGGAAAAGACAGGCAGTTCATCATGCAAAACCTAACTAACTTGGAGGTGTGGCGCATTTGTCAGAGCCATGAAACACATTTCCGGCCTCTAAAATGGCGGATGCCTGACCTATTCCATAGGACATTAGGAACCACCTGCAACCACCGGCGGAAGTCATCATGGCAGTAGGTGGTTGCAACTGTGGTAGACACAGCCATAGGCTAATGATGCCAGTGGCACTCGCAGGTCAATGCCTGTGTCCGCCAGTGGTGACGTCTGTATATGTGGCAGACGTGACCGCCATTTCCGGCAAAATCTCTCACTTGACTCCTGACACTGCTGCCAGCAAGACCTCCACTACCTGAGCTTCTGTGTACTGCCTCTGGGAGCAATCATGCCACGCCCAGCAGGTGATAGGGCCCCAGCTTTCTCACCAGAGGAGTTGGAGAAGCTGGTGTATGAGGTCCTATCCCTGTATGGACAGCTCTATGGTACACCAGAAGAGCATCAACATATATTCCCTCCTCACAAGCTAGAGTGTGACCATGTGTTGCAGAATGTGAACTCAAAGCCCAGTAGGTGCAGTCAGTGTGCATCAATGGGAGAGTCCATGTACATGTATTTGTGTTCAGTGCCAGGTGTTGTTGTTCTAATACGTTGTGGTATGTGTGTATTGAGTTTTCTCTGATCCATCTTGTGTTGGTTGTGCATGACTTTGTGGGGTGACATAACAACCATCCCTGACATCTCTTACCTCATGGATGTTATCATTGTGAGAGCACATGTATTTGCATGACAGCAAGAGCTGTGTATGCATGTTGTATGTGTCAGTTGGATGTAATGTGAGCTATGTGTATGGTGCCACAGACATTCAAAACCACATTTGCCCTTGCTAATTTGTTGTTTGAAAAGCATATCCTGACTTGCTCTGCCCTTCAGGTTGGCAGAAAAACACCACATGCCAATTGACTGTTGGCTACATGATGAACTGTCATGCATGGAAGTGTTGGGAATGGAGTTTCATGTAGGTCTGTCTGCTCAGCCTGCAAAGACTGGGGCGTGTAAAATGGATCTCACTGTATTTGTCCAAGTCTGGGCTGGTGTCAAATCACTTTTGTTGAGCAACTCTGGCACTGTCCCCACTCCCTGTATCCCAGCACATCATGTTATAAGGCCACATCTTGCCTCAGTACTAATATGCAGCGTATTGAGGCTCTATCATCTGATAAGAATGTAAGAATGTAAATGGCATTAGGAGAGAGCTTATGATCTGTGGCTGATGTGCACTTGGTATATTGTCAATGTGTGTTTCAGAGCCTTGACAGGTCCCTTGATCCCACATCCTTGTTGTCACCTTCATACAGGTCACATGTGTCCTGTGCATGCTGATTGCATTTCTGGCATTGCATCAGTGCAAACAGTGTGTTGTTTATTGATAACCCATGATATGTGACTCAGTTGTCAAGTGACATGTATTTGACTAAGCCATTTTGGATGGGACTTGTTGACATCATTTCTTGTCTTGTCTTTTGCATCCATGCAGGTCAACGCCCATCAGAGGAACGGGATTTGGAGAGCCATCACCAAGAAGGTGCAGACCCTTGGAGTCCACTGACGGCGGAGCACCCACTGTTGCAAGAGGTGGGAGGATCTGAGACCCTGGGTCTGGACAATTGCGGAGGCCCAGCTGGGACTGTTGTCCCAATGTGGGGGGGGGGGGGTGCCCGTCAGACCATGACCCCCCTAATTGCCCACATTCTGGCAGTGGCCTACCCGGAGCTGGATGGGCATTTGAGGGCAGCACAGCAGCCACAATGGGGTGAGTACACGCAAATTCCTGCCTGTCCTATTGCCAGGTGATTGAGTGAGGTACTGACTGCTCCCACTGACACTGAGGGGTGAGCCATGTGTCACACAGTAGGTGGGGATTGTTTGTGTTGACATGTCACGTGTATCAAAATGGTGTGCCTTGCCTTTTGGACCAGGGACCTGGGACAAAACTGGGGGGAATGCTCAGCAGGGACCACAAATGACTCTGTACAGTGATCAATTATTTACTGATTGTTGTTCTAGTGGGTGTAATTTCTGTCCAACAGATCACTATTCCTAAAGGTTACAGGCCAAAGGTAAGTAGGTTGTGGATCACTGTACTCTGCCATGTGTCTGGGTATATGTGTATGTAGACATCTGCCACCCAGGAGCTAGTTATCTTCATTGCTTGATGGGTGCTGGTACCTCACTGCAGTCTGTGATGTGTAGGTGTCCATCATACATACGATGTGGCTTACATAACTATTTGTTTGCAGCTGTAGCAAGCTACTTTCCCTTGAAAAGTGGGGAATGTCTATTGGCATGAATGATGTGTCATCACTGTTTCCAACATTCCTTGTGCCTACATGTCAGCATGTGTTCCATGCATGTTCTACCTATGTTGATGGGATGACGTTTGTATTCCCTCACAAATATGTGCATGGAAAACTGTTAGTGGAATAATAAATCTACAATGGGTGCCCGTTTCATGTGGTGCCAGAGACAGGAGTGTGTCACCATTGTTCTTTGTTTGACATGTACCTTCATGTGTCATAGTATGTTATTCGGCATGTATTACTGCTGTAGCAATGAGGGACACGACAGGTAGGCCCAGAGTATGGAACCACTTTGTGTTTATCTAAGTTCTGGATGTGAAATCATGTGGAAAGTGTACTGCACATGTGTAATGGTAGAGGATTGTGCCCTGACAGTTTACATGCATCATTGAGTGAGTTGCAGTGATGTTAACATGTGTTTGGGTACAGGAATTCATCCACAAACATACACCAGGATTGGCATGTTCAAGATGAGGTTAGTGATGTTGGTGCTCATTGCGCAACAGGTTGAGGGGCTTCTATTATTCTTTTAAATGTCTGCGTCTTTCAATATGCAAAGGACAGATGTCTACTACAGAAACACTGAGAAGATGTCATTGCAATGGGTGTCAGACATCAGGTGTGACTATCCTGGGTATCGCTAATTCATTGTTTTGTTAATTCTGGGGACATCTTTCCCTGACATTTTGAACCTGACGTCAACGGTGTTCCTTTCAATGCCACATGTGAGGCCTGTCTGAGTTACATTGATACTACCTCCTTGAAGCTATTGTGACAGTTGTCACTTGGTGAAGTGTACATTGCTGAAACGTTTCCTGTGTTACATGGTTATTTCTATGTCACCTGCTCTAGGATATTGAACTTTTGTGATCCAGATAACAGCCTTTCAGGGCAGCATTTCTAATTGTTGGTCCATTATGTATGTGCCAAATAGATGTGTTCATGACCTTGTGTGGTACATGTGGGAATGGAACTTACAATGGGATACTGTTGTTTGCCATTAGTTAACTGAGGTCTGCTGCATGTGGGATAGCTTTGAGGATGAAGAGGACTCCTAGCTGTTGTATGGTTAGTGTGGTTCCAAGTCTTCACCCTTGCAATTGTAGTTGTCTGATGTTCTGATTTTACTGTGGGCCACTTTAGTAAATCCAGATGGCATGCGTGCATATGTCATGGCACATGTATGCACCACTTGGATGAGTAGTTTTGCTGGGGTCTACTTGACGTAGTGATATTGTTAGTCAATCTGAGTTGTGGTTCAGGTGTTATCATGGACATGTGATGATCATATTCCTCTTTGACCTTGCAGCATCAGCACAGGCAAGCGGAGGAGACAGGGCTGAGCCAAGTGGGGACGCATCTGGCCACAGGACCTTGGGTCAAGAGATAACTGACATGGAGGGACCCAGTGGCCTGGAGGGCAAGTGACTGCCACAGGGTAGACCGAATCTGCATCATCATCATCATTATCCTTGGATTCCTCTTCTAGTGGCCACTCCCTAGTGATGGCGGATACATCGGAGTATAGCCCAGCACCATCCTTGTCCGCCACCCCCGTTCTATTCTATCACCGCCCTCCCTGTTGCTCCCCACCCATTTGGAAATGCCTGCTCGACCAAGAGGGTGGGCATCTCCTAAGCCACAGACACCTCATCCGTAGCCTCTGTTACCCCTGCTGCCCTAAGTGAGGAGGCTATTGACTTCCTGAGAACAATCTCTGTGGGGCAGTCAGCCATTGTGAATGCCAGCCAGGGACTGGTGACCCAACGGGAACAATCAATCGCATCCCTGGAAGCTATTCATGGTGCAATGGCTGGCCTACAGAAATCTTTTCAGGCTCTGGCCTCTACACTGATGGCAGCCAGTCACCCCCCCCCCCCCACCTTCCACCCCCTCCATCTCCCTCTTTCCAGGCCCTTCCTTCCACCTTTATGGCCTCCCTTGCCCCCCCTGCAAGTGCCCATACCCCTCCTCCCACCAAGAAGGAGCCCATCCCTCCTAAGAAGAAGCACACCCCTCCCAAGCCCAAACGGACTCCCAATTCCAACCTTCCCCCTTTGTCTACCTGTCACCTTGATGCCCCTCCCTATGGAGGTTTCATGTCAGCTGGGAAACACATTTAGGGACTGTGCAATTTGTTGACTAATTTGGACTCGCCAATGGTCTTTGGACTTCAAACACTTTCAAAGTTAATAAACCCAAACAGTTGTTTTTTTGGGTACACATTTTCCTGTGATTCCTTCAACATCATTATGTTGGTCCTGAATAATCTGTGTTGTGTGCCTGCAGTTGTGTGTTTGAGCCTGTTTGCTGCACCATGTGCTGTTGTTTGCAATATGTGAGTTTGTGGGCAGTGCTGGTGTCCCCCGAGAGAAGGGTATATGTTGTGTGTATAGGTATGTGTGTGTGTAAATACAATGTTAGTGTCATGGCATTGTGTAGTATTTACTGTAAGTAAGTGTGTCCATTTAGGTGTTTGTCCCTTGTAGCTAGTTCCTGTAGGGGTATGTCCCATAGAGTAGGATTTGTATGTGCTTTGATGACTTGCCCTTCCCCATTGTGCTGATGTGCATGACATTTGGGTTTAGTATTGTTTGCCCCTGGGACCCATGTAGGACCATTTCCTGTGCACATGTTGTTTCAGGGGCCTGTTCGAGGTGAAGTATGTCCTAGTGCAGTCCCTTTCCCTGGCTATCTCAGATGCCTCCCCTCCCATTTGTGCAGGTATAGTTGTCATGTTGTTGTTTGCCTATTTGTCTCTCTATGTTTTGTGCATGCTATTGCAGTTCCTTTGTGCTGTGATGTTTGTCATGTGTGTCCTTTGCAGGGTTGTTTTATGGTGGTGTTGTTTGTGTTCCATGCTACTTCAATACATGTGTGTGGACAGTCCCTCGCCAGTGGTGTGACAATGTTGTGCAGCCTTCACTGTCCCTGTACTTGAGCTGTGTGGCCATGTGTATTTCTATAGTGTTGAGGTGCAGTGTGAGTGTGCTGCACAAAGGGGGTGTGTAGTGATTGTGTGCGTGTCTTTGTTGATGTATGTTTGTGGGTGGGTGTGGGTCGAGACGTGTACCTGCTGCCTGTTGAGTGCCCCCCTATGATGTGTAAGCAGGCGCAACATGCTGTTTTTAAGGGTTAATGGTACAGGTAGGTGTGTGCGTACTTATGGTTATTGGCATCCATAGCAGCGTGGATTTTGTTGTCTTTTGATGAGTAGGAGCAGCGGCATGACGTTTGTGAAGGGCTTCATGGTGGCACCGGACTTGTAAGTCTGCCACCAGATGAGTCTCTCCTTTTGTACTGTCTGTTTCCTCCAGCTTGTAAAAGGTGGTTGGACCGCCATGGTTACAATGGCAGTGTGCAACCTCAAAATGAGTCCGGCGGCAACACAGGCTCTGCTGTCATGTTTGCTTCCTTGTGACTGTGGCTGTCTGTGCAACCTGGCGGTACCGGCGGACCATTGGCATACTTGTTATACAGTAGCTCCAACCACCAGATCAAATGCGGTTGCACTGCTGCTGCCACCATAGCTGTCCATGGACCGCCAAACTGGTAATGAAGCCCAATATCTTCTTTACAAGAAGAAGTCAATGGAGGAGAGCCATAACCTCTATGCTCTGGGTTAACACAACTAGGAAAACCCCGCATGGTTTACAAATCTCCATAATATCCTCACCGGACTTCCACTGATGAGATTTCCTCATATTGGTTTTATTACAAAGATTATGCTACATGGAATACCTTTACACTTTCAGATGAAGCTGAGCTACTCAAAATAATATAAATAAAACCCTCAAAAAACTTCAATGATCCTCTGCCCACCAAACTCATCAAGGAGCTTAGATCTTCCCTACTCCCACTTTGGTCTAAGATTGTAAATGCATCTCTCTCCCAGGACATGATTATTGACAGGCAAAGATAGGACAAGTTACCCCAATCCCAAAAAAACCTAATGCTGACTTGTCTGACCTCATTAATTTCTGTCCAATCACTAACATCATGCCACTAGCAAAAGTAGTAGAGAAATGCATATACCTACAACTCAGCAACAACATCGAGCAGTTTCAACTCCTTGACCATTGCAATTAGTTTCAGACCAGGTCATATACTGAAAAGGATCTAACACACTGTATAGATGACACCCTGAAACTACTTGATCAGAACAAGCCTTGCCTGCTATATAATTATTGATCTCTCCTCAGCATCCAAGATAGTGAAACATGACAACAAGATTGACCTTCTTGAGAAAAGGACGGAGTTATCTGGTCCCGTTTTAAGCTGGGTTTCCTTGTTCCTTCAAGACAGTGCCCAAAGAATCAAAGTCAATCATTCCCTTTTAGACATTACGCTGATCTGAATTGGAGTGACTCATGGATCTGCACGCTCACCCACGCTTTCAACTTGTTCATGGAACCTCTCACCAAAACTTTGAATCACTCCAGCCTACATTATTACATGTATGCTGATGATACTAAATTGTACTTGTACCTGAAAATCTCCTCATATGTAGATATTAAAGGTACCAAAACTCTTAACTGTGCACTACTGAAAACCCAACAATGGCTAACCCACAATCACCTTATGCTGAACACACACTCAAAATGGGATTTCTACTGATCGCCCCACACAATCACTCTGCCCCAACAGAAGAATAGCTCAAACAACTGACAGTGCTCAACTGCCCACCACATGTTGTTGATCATTAGGCATAACATTGGTCAAATACCTGAATATGCACAATCACATCAGTGCAACCACCAGAGGAGGCAATTTCCAACTGAACACACTAAGGAAAATCAAACCATTTTTGCCCTGGATGACTTTCAGTTAGCCGTCCAATCCCCAGTTATCTCCATTTAGATTACAGGAGAGCTACTTTGGCAGGATTACCCAAAGCTAGGCTGGCTCTATTAAAAGCCACACTGAACTCAGCTGCGAGGCTCATCACAATCAAATAACACCAGATCTAAAAGACCTCTGTTAGAAGTGGGATCTTTGGTTGGCAGTCAGGTTACCCCCTCTCCAAGCAAGGACCCTCACTCTAGTCAGGGCAAAGGAGAAACACACCTGATTAACCACCACTCACCCCCTTGGTAGCTTGACACGAGCAGGCAGTCTTAACTCAGAAGCAATGTGTAAAGTATTTGTATGAACACACACAGAAATACAGTGAAAACACTACAAAATGGGCACCACACAAGTTTAGAAAAATAGGCAATATTTATTTAAATCAAACAAGACCAAAATGACAAAAATCCAACATATAAAATAGGAATTTTCAAAAGAATAAGTCTTACTCCATAGAAAACAATTCAAACAATGATGTTGCACAAAGTACCTGGTTAGCATAAAAAATAAAGCCGCACAGGCGAGCGTGCGTCAGAAAAGGCAGCGATGCGTCGATTCTTTCCTTGCAAGGGAGGCTGTGTGTCGTTTTTATTCCCTCGCAAGAGAGCGATGCGTCGATTTCCCAACAGGGCACCTCAGATCCTTGCAGAGTTAGGTTGACTTTGATGCCCACGGACAAGGTGTGGGGAAATCCTGTTGCACAGTGTTAGAAAACGGCTCTGCATGGGGTTTGCGTCATTATCCGCAGCCGCAAGCGGGTATTGCGCGGCATTTCTCCAGCCGCGATGCATCCATCTCCCAGCCGCGATGCAGGTGAAGCACCAATTTAAGTCGTTAAGCTGGCGGTGTGTCATTTATCAGCCATGTTGCAGATGGTGCATTGGATATTTCCCCGCACGGCGTTCTGTATGTGGATTTTCAGCTCTTGTCTGCTAAAGTCACCTTTCAAGGGCCCAGGGACTGGATAGAACACCACTTGGCAGGGCAGGAGTCTCAGCAGAGAGTCCAGATGTTAGCAGAGGAAGTCCTGGCCTTGAGACTTCAAAACAGGAGGCAAGCTCAGTTCAAGTCCTTGGAGATTCTTCACAAGCAGGAATATACCACAAAGTCCAGTCTTTGTCCTCTTTCACAGGCATAAGCAGCAACTGCAGGATAGCCCAACAAAGCACAGTCACAGGCAGGGGCAGCACTCCTCCTCAGCTCTTCAGCTCTTCTTTTTGGCAGAGGTTCCTCTTGGTTCGAGAAGTAATATGATTTTCAGGGGTTTTGGGTCCAATACTTATACCCCTGTCTGCCTTTGAAGTAGGCCTACTTCAAAGGAAAGTCTCTGATGTACACAAGATCCTGCCTCACCCAGGTCAGGCCCCAGACACACACCATTGGAGACTGCATTGTGAGAGGGTAGGCACAGCCCATTCAGGTGTAAGTGAACACTTCTCCCTCCACTCTAGAACAGATGGCTCATCAGGATGAGCAGGCTACACCCCAGATCCCCTTGTCTCACTGTCTAGAGTTGATTCACAAACAGCCCAACTATCAAACTGACCCAGACAGGCAATCCACAAACAGGCAGAGTCAAGAATGGTTTAAGCAAGAAAATGCTTACTTTCTAAAAGTGGCATTTTCAAACTAACCTCACTAAAAGATGTATTTTTAAATTGTGAGTTCAGAGACCCCAAACTCCATACTTCTATCTGCTCTGAAAGGGAGTCTACACTTTAATAATAATTAAACACAGCCCCCATGTTAGCCTATGAGAGAGATAGACCTTGCCACAGGGAAGACTGAAAACCACACAAGTCCATGTCCCACCTTTAACATATATTGCATCCTGTCCAGGGGGCTACCTAGGGCCTACCTTAGGGATGCCTTACATGTATAAAAAGGGAAGGTTTGGGCCTGGAAAGTGAGTACTCTTGCCAGGTCGAATTGGCAGTGCAAGACTGCACACACAGACACTGCAGTGGCAGGTCTGAGCCATGTGTACAGGGCAACTAATGTGGGTGGCACAACCAGTGCTGCAGGGCCACTAGTAGCATTTGATTTACCGGCCCTGGGCTCCTCTAGTGAACTTTACTAGGGACTTACTAGTAAATCAAATATGCCAATCATGCATCAACCAATTTACACATACATTTTACAAAGCAGCACTTGCACTTTAGCACTGGTTAGCAGTGGTAAAGTGCCCAGAGTATCATAAAAGCAAAAACAGAGTCGAGCACACATCAACAACCTGGGAAGCAGAGGCAAAAAGTTAGAGGAGACCACGCCAAGGATGCCAAGACTAACAAGTGTCCCCCCAGCTGAAAGTGGGGAGCAACTACCCAACCTCATGGGAGTTTTCATCATTAAAGAATCTGGACAGACCACTGGTCAGTGAACTGCTCTGCCTCCCGTAGCTCCACCTCTAAGTAGAGCCCTTGTTATTCTGAACTCCTGACCCCTTCTGCCTGCGCCTCATTCCTGGTGTCTAGTGGGAGAGCTCTGCTTTCCTACTAGGCTGCCCTCTGCCTCTTTCCTCCTTTTCTCTTTTCCACTCTCTGTGTGCTCTCTCTCCTGTGTCTGCCCCTCGTGCCCCTTATGCCATTCAATCCCCTCTGTGCTTCTTCTGCCTTTTTGCTTTCCAATTTTTCTTCGCTTTTCCCTCCACTCCTTGCTTTTCCCTCCACTCTGCTCTCTCTCTCTCACTCTCGCTCTTCCCCTCTCTCTCTCCCCCACCGCTGCTGCCCCTGCAGCCCCACCCCCTCTTCTCTCTCACACTGCATTCCCTCCGCTGCTGCCCCCACAGCCCGCTCCCTTTTTTGTGCCATTTTCAACCCCGCTCCCGCCTCCCAGCTGTCCTCTCCTCCCCCCCCACCCTACTTAATAGCGGCCACTGTGCGGTAGGTCGAGCAATACCACTGACCTGGTCAGTGAACTACTCTGCCTCTCGTAGCTCCACCTCTAAGTAGAGCTCTCGTTCCTCGGAACTCCTGACCCCTGTCAGGAGTTTGAGGCCCTCCTCCTCCCGCAGGCCCCTGCCTGCGCCTCCTCCCTGGTGTCTAGTGTGAGAGCTCTGCTTTCCTACTAGGCTGGCCTCTGCCTCTCTCCTCCTTTTTCCTACGGCGCTCACTGTGTGCTCTCTCTTCCATGTCTGCCCCCTTGTGCCCCTTTTGCAGTTTGCTCCCCTCTGTGCTCCTTTTGCCTTTTTGCTTTCCACTCTTTCTTCGCTTTTCCATCCACTCCCTCGCTTTTCCCTCAACTCCGCTCTCTCTCTCTCACTCACCCCCTCTATCTACCCCGCCGCTGCTGCCCCTGCAGCCCCGCCCTCTTTTTTCGTGCCGTTTTTGACCCCGCTCCCACCTCTCAGCTGTCCTCTCTTCCACCCTCCATACTTAACGGCACCCGCTGCTCAGCGGCGCGCAGCAGGCACACCAAAGGCAAGTCCATTTGCGCCCGTCTTCACCTGGATCGCACCCAGCGCCTGAACCCCTGGTTCTCGCCCTCCCCATCACCGCTACGCACATCTTCGCTATGACGCCACCACCCTCCACACCCACAACACTGGCCGCTCACCCACCTGCCATCAAGCCACCCCGCAACTCACCCGCGGACCCTTCTCCTGCCAAAACTGAACCTTCAACAGCCTCCACGCGGACGACCCACCCATCAAGGCAGGACACAACCACCTCAGATGCATACTGCTTAACACCAGTCTGTCCACAAACACGCCGTTGAACTTTGGAATCTGCTCGACACAGCTTCCCCAGACGTCCCCTTCTTGACTGAGATCTGCATGAACCCCCCCTCAGCACCCGACATAGGCATAGCAATCCGGACGGCTACAAGATCACCCGAAGGGACCGCTCTAACAAACCAGGAGGATGCATCTCCATTGTCCACAAGAACACGCTCAAGATCACGACCAGCACCAAAGACACCCTCGCCACTGCCGAACACCTGCACTTCCAGATCCACACCGACACAAACACCACCCTCAGAGGGACCCTTGTTTACAGACACCTTTGGCCCCCAACAGCAGTTCAGCGACTCCTTCACGGACGTCATTAGCACATATGCTCTTGCATCCACAGACTACATTCTCCTTGGGGACTTGAACTTCCACCTCTAGAACTCCAACGACAACAACTCTACCACCCTGCTCGACAACCTCTCCAACCTCGGCCTCAAGCAGCTCATCAGGACATCCACCTACTCCGCAGGATACACGCTCTACCCCATTTTTTCCGCCAGCAAACACGTCTCCTTCAGCCACACCAACGAACTCCATTGGGCCTACCACCGCTGCATCCACTTCTCCTTCAAGAAACCCACAACACACCATCACCCGCAATGGAGTTCCCACCGCAGATGGAACAAGGTCACCGAAGACCAACTGATCACTACCCTCTCCCGGAACCCACCATTCGACACCACCAACACTGACACAGCAGCCTGCAAGCTCAGGCAATGGATCAACGACTGTGCCAACACTCTCGCCCAATCAAAAATCCTTCCAACAGACGGACTGACAAAAAGCCTTCTGGTTCGCGGCCGACCTCCAAGAATCCAAGCAAACATGCCGAAGACTCAGAAAGAAGTGGCGCCAAGATAAGACACTGAACAACCACACAGCCTTCAAGAATGCCATCCGCAGACACCACCAACTCATCCGAACCGCCAAGAGAACCGCCTTCAAAGAACACCTCGACAACAACGCACACAGCCACAAGGAGCTCTTCAACATTGTGAAGGATCTCTCCAAACGAAGCCCATGGGAGACCATGCCCAGCCAATGCACTAACTAGTCAATAAGGCCACAAAGCATACCAGATGACAGGAAGGGGACCCCCCATGGGCCTATTGGGACCACCCCAAACTTGCCCTCACACCATTTCAGGGAGTTTAAGGGGGCAGGACTGCAGGAACACACCTGTCCAAGTGCCTGACACTAGAAAGCATACATACCACAGCACCAACATACATCCATCAAAGCAATATAACAACAGTGTTGGTACTCACCCTCTTGTGGCTGCTGTGCTGCCTTCAAGCGCCCATCCAAATCTGGATAGGCCACTGCCAGAATGCGGGCCGTTAGAGGGGTCAGGGTCTGACGGGCATCCCTTCCTCGTTGGGAGGCCTTCCCCTGCTGGGCCTCTCTGGTCTTCCTGGCCCAGCGCCTCAGGTCCTCCCACCACTTCCTGCAGTGGGTGCTCTGCCGGTTGTAGACCCCCAGGTTCTGAATCCTTGGCGATGGCTTGCCACAGGCCTTTCTTTTGGTGGGTGCTGACCTGCATGGGACACACAGAGCAAAGAAACAGACGTCAGTATGTGTGCACCGAATACAGATGACATGTCGTTCCCTATGGAACGGCCATTGTTGAAAGCCATGTCAACAACTCACATACAGTACATGCCAGACAGTCAACACCTGGGCAGTCACTAATTGAACCCACATGCATACAGACATCCGCCACAATCATACACATCTAAGGATGACAGACGCCAACTCACCTGCTCCTCCAGTCGCCCATACAACTTGGCATACAGGGGTAGGACCCAGTCCACCAGCTTCTCCAGCTCCTCTGCGGTGAAGGCCGGGGCCCGTTTTCCTGTAACCTGCACCATATCAGGTACCAGAGTCAGGACACAGCAGCACAAGTAGTAGAGTACTACCCTGCACGGGAATCAGGAGTCAAGTGTCAAGGGTCTGACGACATGGCATAGGTACCGCGGCGGTGTGCTCCGTCACCGCTAGTGGCGATCATGATTGGCCCAGGTTCCCCATTGACAACCATGTAATCCAATAAAAGGGTGCACGGCGGTGAACACCACCTTCCGCCATGATGACTAACACCAGCGGAATGAAGTCACTTCCACTCTCTCATACCTGGATGGCAGGAGGCTACCATTTTGCTACCACCACGTCACCATAGCTTGGCCCGGGGCCTCATCCAGGCCCTAAATATCTCCGACCTTAGTCACTTCCTGACATGAGTTTAGGATCCTTACATGCACCCATCTATGGAATTGTGTCCACACTGGAATGCCATTATCACAGAGTTTACTCAGCACACATATGCCTGACGGTGTACTTCATAATGTGCGTCTGTGTGTGTTACCTACGTGTCGCACTTACATTAATACAGTGACATCATGTGATGCAGGTGTATGTTTACACTCAATATGTGCTCTTTCCTCCACCATAGGTACAGACCCATGTGGCGAAGTAAGGCCCTATCTGTTTACATACCTCTGGTTGATTTGGAAACTATGGAGGAACATCACACAATTGTCACCTACAGACTCAATAGAGCTACTGTCCATGACCTCGGTGCTTTAAAGGATCCTGTACTGAAACCAGCTAATTGGTATCAGCATGCCATCACTAAAACTGTGCAAGTGCTATCTGTACTCCATTGTTTGGCTACAGGCTCATTTCAGGTGACAGTGGGCATGGGTGCAGGGTTTCACAGTCAATGTTCAGCCTCATCCTGTCAAACTTCCTGGATGCATTCGTCCAACACCTGCAAACATATGTCCAGCTCCACCAAAGGGCAGAACTTCCTGCCATCAAATCTGGATTTTATGCCTTTGCCAACATCCCACATGTGATTGGTGCCATTGATGGAACCCACATAGCTCTCATACCCCCAAGAGTGAATGAACAGGTGTACAGGAATCGAAAGAACTATCACTCCATGAATATACAATTGGTGTGTACTGCTGACTAGTACATTTCACACGTCAATGCCAGGTTCCCAGGCTCAGTCCGTGATTCCTTTGTCCTGAGAAACAGCAGTGTACCACACTTGATGGAACAACTGAAGGGGGAAAGAGGATGGATCATAGGTGAATGTGTATAACACTGGATCTGTACGTAGCTGACAGCCAGCCAATATGCATGTTAAGTCAGTTTCTTAGGGTCCTGTTTCACCCAATTTTGCAGGTGATTTTGGCTACCCCAACTTGCAATGGCTCCTGATACCTGTGAGAAATCCCAGGACAGATGCTCAGAGGGATTATAATGAGGCCCTTGGACTTACTAGGAGGGCGATATAGGGCACTATAGGTCTCCTGAAGGCTAGATTTTGTTGCCTCCATCTCTCTGGGGGATCCCTGGGCTATGTCCTTGACAAGGTGTGTAAGATAATGGTGGCCTGCTGCATGCTGCACAACTTGGCTGTGAGGAAAGCTATCCCCCTTCTGGAAGAGGAGGGTGCTGTCCAACCAGCCCTGCAACCTCAGAAAGGGGATGAGAGTGATGGTGAGGAAGAAGATGGGAAAGATCTCAACTCCAGGTACAAGCTGATCCGCCTATACTTCCAGTGACTATGAGGTACTGTTCACTGATGTCTTCACTGCATAGTTTCAGTCTGACACATGTAATTGGTAATGTGGTGTCTATAGTCATTGACACTGTTAACTGATGACTGAAGTGACATGTGCCGGTAAACCAAATAGTGGGTACAGTGTGACATACTTCAGACACTACAGTGCGTTGAATCCCATGCTGCAATAAAGGTATGATTATGAAATTGACTGGTTAATGCATACACACTCACATTTGATATGTCATATTGACGGGGACATGCAATTTGAGTGCATAGTGTATTTATTAAATGACAAAATATACATATTTCATGGAACAGTGATAGGGACACATGGTGGCACATGCTGCATATCCATACTCAGGTACATATGCTCAGATGTTGGTAGCACTGGATTTTGTTCCTTGTGGCCATTGGTAGATGGTGTGATGGCAGTGGCAAGTCAACAAGGGAGCACAGTGGCACACAAGAGAGAAGGTTCAGGGCAGAGTCACTTCCTAGCGGTGGTCTTGGTCTTGGCTGGTGTTTCTGTGACATGTCTGGGTCTGAGGGCATGTTTTTCATGACTGGAGGTGGGCTGCAGGGGTAGGGGTGCTGGTTTCCTGTGTGACCTCTGTCAGTACCACCAGTCCAGTAGCTGCTGCAGATGTAGATGGCAGGGCAGTGTCTTGGCTAGTGGTAGGGGCTTGCAGGTGGGTGGAGGTCTCAGATTGGCTGTGGTACTGGTGCTGCAGAACCCCTGCAATGGTGGCCATGGTGGCAATGAGCTTCTTTCCATTGCTCCATGCCCTCCTGGTAGTGTGCTACCTGCAGCCTCTGATTCTGCTCCGAGGTGGCCAGGATGTGGCTCATCCTGTCCTGGGTGTGGTGGTATGCTCCCAGGGCCTCCTGGGCTGCTGCATCCATCCTTTGGCTACCCCACTGGGACACTGAAGTCCTCCCACTGGCCCTAGCCCCCTGTGCCTGTGTCGCCTGCACAGGTCTGGCAGTCGCACTTGCACTGGGCCCTTCATCATCCTGCCTGTTGGTGGGTGGAGACTGTGACCTCTGTACATGTGGAACACCAGTCTGTGGCTGGGAGACACTGGTGTGGGGTCGTTTGGCCAGAGCTGATGAGGGTGTCTGCGTGGTAGGGCTGTCAGTGGTATCCTGGGTGTGGCTGCTGGAGGGTGACAGTCCAGGACTGTGTGATGGGGCAGGGTATTCCTCAATTTCCATACATCACTCTGCACTCTCCTCTGTGGGGCCTCTGTCTCTGTGTGGGGCACTGGCACTCCTTGGCGTTTCCGTCCGGGTGGCATGGGTGGTGGTGCCTGTGGGGGGGAATGGACATGTGAGTGTCTGGTACTTTTTCGGCAATTGATGCACAGCTCTATCCTTTTTTGTGCTTATATTCCCCTGTCGTGGCATGCAAGGTCCCTTTGTGTACATATCTTTGCATTTTATGTGGGGGGTGAAGGTGCATTGTGGGTGCTGTAGTGCCACTGGGATCCATGCAGGGGTTGGTGACTGTGCACAGGGGGCAGGATGGAGGTCTGTTTGTGGGATTGCAGGCATGCAGGGTAGTTGGATGTGGGTGTTGTGGACTGGGTGGGGATGGGGTCCTGGTGGTAGTGAGAGAGGTGGGGTGATGTGTGCATTATAGGTGTGGTGACTATGGAAATATTGTAGTTGACTTACCCAAGTCCAGTCCTCCAGTGAGTCCGGTGAGGGCCCTCTGGGTGCAGGATAGCCAGGACCTTCTCCTCCCAGTCGGTGTAATCGGGGGGTGTAGGTGGGGGACCTCCACCAGTCTTTTGTACGGTGATGTTGTGCCTGGATGCCATTGACCGAACCTTCCTGTGCAGGTTGTTCCATCTCTTCCAGATGTCCTCCCTTGTGCGTGGATGGTTTCCCACTGCGTTGACCTTGTTGACTATCCGCTGCCATGGCTCCATTTTCCTGGAAACGGGTGTCTGCTTCACCTGTGACCTGAATAGTTGTGGCTCGACCCTGAGTATTTCATCCACCACAGTCCTTAGCTCCCTATCTGTAAAGCAGGGGTGCTTAGGGGGTGTCAAGGGGTGTGTTGTGGGTGTATTGGTGAGGGTGCTATTGTGTGGTTAAGTGTGTGGCTTGTGAAGGTGTTTTGGGTTTGTATGTGTTTTGGTGGTTTATTTGTGTTGTGTTGTGTTCAGTGTATGCGTGTTGTGTTGTCAATCTCAGTTGTACTATTGCCAATGCAAAGGATTGTGGGGTGTGTATGTTTGTGTTTTATAGTGTTGTGGATGTGTGTCAGGTGTGTGGGTTTCGAAGTTGCCAATGTGTGCATTTGTTGTTGGTGGGTGCCATTGCTGGCTGTGGTGATCCGTACCGCCAATAGCCGTTCGGCATCCACTATCCACCACGCTGATTTGTGCTTCGTTATTTTGTGGGCGGAGGATTTGTTTGCATGGCGGTGGCGGGGTGGGGTGTACTGCCTTTCCGCTGTTGTTGGCCCTGGCGGTGTGTGGAGGTTGCAGGATTTTTGGAGGTTTATCTTTTTGGCATCATTATTCGGCGGTGTGCAGTTCACCGCCACTGGCGGTCTTTGGTTCACCGTCAGCACGGCGGTCGGAGGTGATTACTGACAAGTTCATAATGAGAGTCTTAGATTGGAGACTCTTCCTGCTAGAGGCGCATCAAAGAGACATGAAAGACAAAGTGGAAGACTTAAAAAATGTGTTTCAGGATAAATAATATCAGTGTGTGAGGTGTCTTGAAGGACAACGCTGCTGCAGATTTGGAAGATTATGTACTGACAATCTTTCTCCACATCCTCCTGACACCTCAGCCCCATTCTTTGGGCTTGACCACATATGCAGGGTGCTCTCATTGTTTGAGCGACAGAACATCCTAACCTGCGATGTGCTCACCAAAATCCACTACTTTAAAAACAATGAGACTATCCTTTCTGCAGACCCTAAACAAGAACCAATCATTTTCAGGGGGTTCTACCCTTAAGTGATTCCAAGATTTGTTGCCGTTCACCTTGGCATGCTGCAGGGGGGTTGTCCAGGTTAATACATACAGTTGTGAAAATATCCCTTACAGATGGGGATTTGCCTTTCGCCTGCTCTTCAACTACAAAGGCAAGCAACATAGAGTACCTGAGGTAGCTGAGGGATTGGAGATTTTGGGATTGGCAGACGGGGGAGAACCCTCTGGCCAACGGGGGTGACCTGGGAGAAATTTGGCAATGACTCAACTCTAACAGGGCATGTAAGAATGCAAGTGGCAGCAGGAGCGATGAGAAAGGGAAGAACGAACAGCAACAACATGTGCAACATTCCTAAGGTGCATCCATATCATGGGTAGGGGCCTGGGATTCACACGCACATGGCTTAGACTGTCTAATGTACTCCTCTGAAGATTGCAGGACTTTGTCTATTGTCACCAAAATTCAAACTAAGGCTTACATAAGCAAAGAGGGGGTACAATGCTTACTGTTCGGAGCCTTCCCTACAAGTCTCTTTCAATCCCAACTCCCACAGAGGGTTTCTAATGGTGATTCTATGATGTTTTTGTTATCTATGCTAGTTTTCTTCTTTCAGTTTTTGTTTTGGTTAGATTTAACTGTTCTAATTGTTGCTCACAGTGCGAAATACTTCTGCATCAGCCACACCTGATATTGCATGGCCTGTTGCCATTCTAGTGTGGTGCACACAGGGCACATTGACATCCACTGGAAGTAAGAACCATGGCATGCCTCTCCCCTACTAGGGCTCTATTCCTCCAAGAGATCTCACCCAGGGTGGCATGGCCACTATCACATTAAGGGGCATATTTAAAAGCTCCTAGCGCCATCTACCGACACATTAGCGTCATTTTTTACGCTAATGTTTCATTAGATGGCCAAAATCCCCAAGACATATTTACAAAGTGGCTCAATGCAATCATTGCGCCAATTTGGAGCCCTTTGCACTACATTAAGCCTACGCCAGGCATAATGTATGTAAAGGGGGCGTTCCCCCGTTGGGGGGGGGTGAAAAATGGTGCAGGAAAATCTAAGAGATTTCCTTGCATCATTTTTTTCAGAACGTTTACTGCCCACTCAGAGCAGGCATTTAAAGGGGGCACACCATTGAATAGAATGGGCCCCATGTACTCTGCAGGAGTAGCACCAAAATTGTGGAACTACTCCTGCAGAGAACATCAATAGCATCAATAATAATTATGCTATTGCCCCCTACCCTGTGCCATGGTGCGCTGCATCTTAGATACAGTGCACACATGGGGGCAGTAGGGGGCGCTAAGGGGTGCAAGGAAAACCTTCCTTAAATCTGCCCCTAAATGTCCCAGAGCTTAGCTCGCCACTTAAAAGTAGGGTGTTGTTACAATGGCTAGCAAATAAAAGAGATCGGTGTGGCCCTCTTCCAAGAAACCAACTTAGTCACCTGCATGTACTTTGACTGCATTCCAATTGGTTCCTAACCCAATTCCTTGCAACCAGTAGCACAAAAACAAAGGGTACATCAGTACTTGGGCAGAGGAAGCTGACCTTTGATTTAGTGCACAGACATATTGACAATGGGAGTGACGTGGGTGGGAGTACTGGGGATCCTGCTTCTGCCACTGTACTCTGAGACACAGCAAAGAAATTGCTTTCCAGTAAATAATCCTGCTATAAAAAAAGGACAAGCTGGCTAGGCCACTACCCTATAAACTCAGACAGGCCTCCATGAGAAATCACATCCACAAAATAGTGGGTACACAAGGCACCTCACACTCAGATACCAGAAATGCCCTTAGATGTTTTACTGCCAACTACCAGCCTCTGTTCACAACCAAACAGTTACTTCCGGCTGCACAAGAAGGCTACTTAGCAGATATCCTAACCCCGCAGACCGACACTGACTGCCTCCCGCTGGGGTAAGGGATATAGGCGAAAGAGGTCAAAGCAGCCATTTGCAATATGCCTGTGGGGAAAGGCCCTGAGACCTGACTGTTTCCTGGCTTCCTCTTACAAGGTCATCATACATCTTCATGGAACACTCACAGCAGTCAGACAACAATACTTTAGTCGATTAAAAAGTATAAGCATAAAAGTAAGCATAAAGGCATATACATAATAAGGCTAAAAAAGCTGGAAATAGCGTACTGTAATAAGATGAGTAATAAAATAAAAAAGTTAAAAGGAACAATTTGTAAAATTTCATAACCGAATTTAAAATGGAACTCACTGGAAAACAAATGTCGTTCCAATTTAGTTGAAAACACAGAGCTAGCCTACCTGAACAAAGTTATATCTTTTCAACAAAGAAATTAAAACATGTTTTGAGTATATACAACATTTGCAGAAAAATACTAAGTGCAGAAGTGTCTGCTCAAAGAGCCCGTAGCAAGGACAAATGCGTATTTTAGGATTATAACACTTGGCCTAAAGAAAAGCAAATTAGAGAATAAATAATCCCAGTCAGAAAATGAATAAGCAGTGACCTATCTCAACACCCAGTCACCTTCAGTAAATAGGATACAATTCCGAGGGATGTCTTAATGGTAACCTAAGACCTAACAGAGGGTTTAAGTAGTTCTTCTTTCCTTTTCATACCTGTTTACTTTTATGCCTGTACGATTTACGAATAAAAGCTGGATCTGTCAACAGATGAGATCTTCCCAAGATCTCCAAAGCTTCCTTAACATAAGGCAGCCAAGGAATTTTAAGACTCTTCCTACAGTTTAGACAGTCCATAATAATGGTTTGATTAACGGTGTCGGGAGGACTGGACCATGCAGAGAGCCAGAGTGATAATGGAGCTGGTTTAACAAGATCTTCACTATACAGAGGGTTGAGCTCCTCATGACAAAAACAAGTGGAACAATAGGGAGAAGTCCCAAAAGGCAATGAAGGCAATAACTCACAGCATTTTTAATGACATTGTAACATAAAGGGGTGGTTACAGACACAATGGTGCAATCCCACTTATTACTTGTCCTAAAACCTGAAAAAGATTTAACACCATGTTCTGCATACACCCAATTGCTTTGTGCAATAGAGACATGAACATTTTACCTCTGTGTCGGTTTCGTAACTACACGGGAACTGGGTGAGATTAATCTCCAAACGACAAGCTGGTTTTATCAGGGAAATCAAGGAATGTCACATAAGGAATAATATCAGGTTGGTGGTCTTTTTGCTGAAGTACATTGAAAGAGGCCGCAGTCTACTGGTTCCCCTCTTTCTCAGTGCAAGAAGGCCTTCAATAAGTTGAACTGGCAGTATATAACCAAGATCCTAAATAAGACCACCCAATGGCTCTGAATGAAATGATTTATACTGGCAAACTTTAGAAAACTGACCACATGAATAAAAGTGAATGGTGTGTACTCGTCCCAGGTCCCGGCACTAGGCAGGGCTTCCAAGTGTCCCCATAAATTTTTGATCCCACAACAGAGCCTTTCATCCAAAACACAGAGAGCAACCCAGCTATAAAATGGATTCGGGTGGGTGCACAAGAGTTTAAATTAGCTGGTTGTGCAGATTATGCATTACTGATTTTCACACAACCTCTATTCCTGCACTGAAAGAGGATATAACACTCTTCGAGAAGGCTCTGTTTTCTGTATAAATTACATAAAATCCTGCGGCATGGGCATAGTGAGCAATGTCAAGAACATTCAAACACTTCTAACCCAATAGAGCTTTGTATGTACATCGGTGCTCTTAAAGAATTTCATCATCAATCTGCCATACAATACAACCAATCACTTTCTGGGCAACATGTCACCCTTACTACCAGTCCTGTACAAGGACCATTATCAATGGGGCAAATGTGAAATTAACTTCCTACATCAGCTTCTCTTTACAACCCAGGCCCCCCCCCCCATTGCACTTCCTTGCCCTTTAACGGATCCTAAATAAAAACCTTTCCTTTGTTTAGACAACTCATTCTTTTAGAGCCACTGGAGCTACTCTGTGTAAGCGGACGGTGGAGGGAGGATTGTACTTTCCAAACATGAAGACCTATGTACAGGCAGTCCAACTCTCCCCTGCCCTTGACTGGAGCCATAATTCTGGTGGCAAGGGCTGAGTGCAGGTGGAATACAACGTCTCCAAGGTACCACTACGCATGTTCCCCTGGCTCCCACAGAGGGCTCTCTCAGGGAGGCAACATCTACTCCCACAACAAAGATCTTATTAAATTACTGGCACTACATCACACACAAGAAGGGTTCCACCACATATCCTTTACTGCTCACTCCCATCATGCACAACCTAGATTTCCCATTCAGAGTTTACCAATCACCATTTTAGAGACTAGAATGACTGCAACACCCCAACCCAACACTTGGTGAGCTTTATCAAGATGGGGAGCTGCTCTCCCATGGGGAGACCCGGGAGGGGCCGTGCCGTACTGGGTCAGATGAGTTTAGACTGACCCAACTATACCTTTTATGACGGTCCGGTGGCACATACTGGAGATCCATACCTACAAAGCCACATAAAGCCACACAGTGCAGCAAGAAGGCACGCACTGCTGCCTTGTGCCAAAAGTTTGTAAATGAGACCCCCTCGCTCCATAAGAAAACTCCAATAGAGACTATGGGGTTTATTTACAAGGAGTTTGTGCTGATGTTGCACCATTTTCTTTGATGCAGCGGCAACATTGTGCCAGCTCCATATTTTCAATGTGGCACATTTCCTCAAATGTATCACTTTTCCTGTCCCTGCATTAAAAAAAATCTGTCCGTGATCCAGCTTCAACATGAACATTTTATTGTATGCAGAGTCGATGTTCTGTTGGAAAAAGTAAATTACAACTGATGCAGTAGTATTAACAAGATTTTCCTCATTCAATGCTGCTTCAAGATGTGTCACGCATAGCGTCTAATGCGTCAGAATTCCAACGTCACCAAAACCCAGGAGTAGGAACTGTCGCAGTGGCTTTGAAACAGGAATCTGGCCATTTGTAGTCACTTCACACCATGGAAGATGTCTGTTTTGCACCTCCCCACTGTTTGTAATAGATCTACACACATGCCTATCATGTTGTAGGACCCCTGGTTGACCAGCCTGGACTCAAGGCACCTATGATCTCACCATCCACTGAAGACAATGTGATGTTATCCAATTTGTGCACTGCGCAGGCCAGGATTGTCTCTTCTTCATGGAGCAAGGGGTCCCCAAGTCCAGGCCTGCATACTCTGAAAAGACAACAGGTAAGTGCACACATAAGGTAGGTAATACATATATTGTCATTTCACATTACAACATATATTTGTATTCACTTACATTACAATGTCACTCACTATGTCACACACACACACACACACATAGGTTTCTACATACACATCAGTAGACTATGCGCACTGTAATGTCACACATAGCCATACTTCATCCATTAACTCTTGCATCCAGGACCAATGTAAAAGTGTAGAAGGTGGCATTCCACCATTTTACAGTCTTTTACATTGGTCCTCACACATTAGGCTCCATGCAACAATCTGAACTGATGCATCACCTTATATTTTTGACACATTGATGAAGTTGCAATACTTCTGACACCAACTTCTGCAATGTGTCAGTTTATGAGTGGTGGCATGGTGGCATCCTTCCCTCAGATGCATCAGTACTTCTGATGCATCCTGTAACCCTTCGCTATAGAGTGCCCTATTGTAAATACGATGCATCCATGGCATCATAAACTGTTTTCCCTCAGCAAAGCGATGCGTCAGTTTTTGTAAATGAGGCCCTCTAATTATGAATAAAGTACTCCAAACCTAAACACAGCTACACTCAGTGCTGGGAAGAGGATCTACGTCAAGAGATATGTGATGCTATATGAAACTAAATATGTCAGAGGGCTGCAAAGTCTTACATCTGTACATCACACAAAGAAAAACTCTACAAGCTCTTCACAACTTGGTATCTTTCCCTGGCACAGCTCCAAGCGGTGTTTGGTAGCTCTGAGTCGTGCTGGAATAACTGCAGTGCGATGGACAACATTTCTCACATGTGGTGGTCCTGGACACATAGACAATATTACTGGTCGACGATCACTTCCGACCTCTGGGCTATTACGGGCATAACTCTTGACAACTTTGAGGAGATGAGCATTTACCCATTGACCACTGCATAGGAAAAAGCCCTCACGCTACTCTTGAAACAATCTTCCTACCACCCCTATAATATTCTTCTCATAGGGGAAATTATTGTTAATGTATGCACTCGAGAGGCTAACCACACTGCTGTGCAACAGGATAGATACATTCATAGCACTTTGCTTCCCTTTCAAACTTTTATGAGTAATATGCGTTGTACTTAATGAGTATTGTTATTGTAATAAGTGAAGATTTCAAAATAAAGTTGTTAAAAAAAGAATCCATCTGAGGAGAATTGTCTTGAGGAAGACTGAGTTAGTCAAATTCCATGGTGAAGAGATAGCCCTTTACAACTCATCTGAGTGTGAAGCAGTCATTTCCCAGTCTCAAATGTAATGGAACATGAAAAGATAAATCACCCAAATCTCTTGTATCTACTTGGTCAGTTAGACAAAGGACACCTTTTGACAGACCTGAGGCATTTGGTCTAAATTTGAAGGGACAAATAGTTTTGCAATGTAGATCAATGACCGTCCATAGAGCACCTTGTGTAAAAGGTAATGTGTTTTAAAGGTTGCCTTTTCTTTTAATGAGAGCCAAGGGAGGTATTTCAGGACTGGGGTAGTGTTTTGTATATTAAATCGAACAATAGGTGAGCTGCATAGTTTGGAAATATCTGGAGTTTTGAGAGATATGTTGGGGAGATTTGTGTATATGTGGTTGCAATAATCCAAGTGAGGCATGACCACAGAGACTGTGAGAGTGATTTTCTGAGATCTATGGGTCAACATTAGAAACCCTCTTAGACGACATAGATGATGGAATGCTGTTTTTAAAGGCACATTCTGGGGGGCAAATAGCAGGTGAAATCCATTAGTAGAACACTACAGTTGCCTATTCTCAACGTGCTCTCATAAACTTTCCTTTGCTGTACAGAGAGAAACATAATTAGAGGGACCATTGTATGAGATCTTTAATTCTTGTAAGACGGCCTTAATGCTTCTTTTTACCCAATGACCATCCTCTTATTCTATGCCAAGCACAGAACATCACAACATGCTGAGACACAGCTTGTTTCATTGCACATACATTGCTTGTTTTTTTTTTTAAAACCACATATACATCTAACTTGGCAGTTAGTATCAGACCATGCAAAAACACATCTTAATAAGAGTCACTGAGCAGATGGTGACTACGTCTGTGGGGTATAAGCTTCAAAATCCAGTGTTACTCAAAGATTGCGGGCCTTACCAATGACAGTTATAGTGTCAAGGGTCTGCAAGAACTGGTGGGAAGGTATTCAAAGGGAAGAGTATATTGGTAACAAGCTGTCTAAGTTCACACAGGGAGTCAAAAGACCAAGGGATCTAACGTGGAGTCTTTGAAAAAGGTAACAAAGAAAGTCAGTGCTTAAAGAACAGACCCCCAAGAGGCAATTTGACATTCAGAATAACTAACACTCAATGTGTGCAAAACAAACAGAGAACAACAATAATAGTAATGGGGATGTTGGGTAAAGTACTCTGGAGCTCTTCTTGGTAAGTTCTTCAATCACAACTGCTGTTACAAATACTGGCTGTGATGCTACAAAAGGTAACACGGAGACAATACTTGCAAAGTAATATTAAAGGAGGAGAACTCAACAAACTGCCCAAAAACAAGAAGATAGAGGGGGACAGTGAATAACAGGAAAGAAGAGAAAAATAGGCAACATTTGGCAGAATACAGTCAAGCAATTCAACACAGAACCTGAACTATGGCAACATGAAAATGAACACTGCACACACTACGGAAGCTGGGAAAGAAAACAAGGACAGAGAATAGGGTGACAGCAGAAAACAATGGAAGATCAAGGAATCAGGATTCATGCCATAGTACTAACTCAGGACAAAAATAAACCCTTGCAGTTCAGCATATTAGTATACATTGCAAATTACTTCTCTTTGAAGAAGCATGGCAGACTGATAAACAGAGCAGACACAGGTAAAAAGAATTTGCTATGGCTTAGGAATCTCTGGTAACAGAGGATCAGCAAAACTGAAATTCTACATTAAAGGCCAACACTAGACTCAAGCTAGCAGATATTTTAAAAGAGCTCACTAATGATAATATGCCTCAGATGTGATCATGCTAACACCTGCTGGCCGTACGCCTACAGATTATTCCACCCATTCTAAGCCGGGGATGATGATTCTCCATTTACCATGACAGGATAATCTAGACACGTAGGGTGGCATTATGCAATAACCTTTTTATTGCTGCATGTTGTCCTTTAAAGAACAATTATGCATCATAAGCACAGTATTCAATTCTAGAAGCTTCACAAGGAGTATATAACACTCAGCCATGCAATAAAATCCCTCTTTAGGCCGTGATGATCAAATGAGCCAAGAAATTTTCAATGTACTTCTTCTAATGTACTTCTCAAATACCATATCTTTCTGCCAATAATGTTTTGTATGATGTTACATCTAAAATAAAACATAATTATAAAAACTATCTTTAAAAACATTGTTCTCTACAAAACAGCACACATTAGTCCAAAATATTTCTTATGAACCCACAGGTTGTTTGTATTGTTTAATATGTTTAAACTATAATAAACAAATAGGAAGAGGTGGATGAGATAATGCTAGCCTCAGTGTCTGTTATAAAATGTAGATTCTCTCTTCATGGTCATTGGAGAATTGTCATTTAATTACAAGTCTGGAGGATATTTTTATGCATATTAAAACTTTGAACAACCTTACTGTTACTGCTGATACATGGTTCATTGGTTTCAAATACAATTTTACAAAATTACTTTAATTCAACCAATCCGTTTTCAAAATGTCATTTAAATTACATTCTGACCAAAAAACCTTGCTTGTCATCCCATCCTTAGATTAATATACACCATTTTCTTAAGTCTGCATCTGACTTTTTCATTACACCTGACTTTTCCATTACTGTCTTAACCCATCTTGCTGTAGTAGATGAGATAACTTTACATGATTTCACCTACGAAATCACCAGTTGTTCCCCACCACTCAGCCTTAATTCTAGCACTCTTTCTTCAGCTACCTTCACACTGTTTTCCACACTTAACTTCATGCAGTTATCAAATATTGGGTAAAAAAATTCTGTAACATTGTTTTTCTTCTTTTTCAAATCTCAAAGCGTACTCCATTCAGACTACAATACTTGTTACAGATATCAAGAGCATGATATTACATACTCTGATAAATGAAATTAAACAAAGTTGCTATTTTTTAGATAATTGCTTCATAGACAAATAAACATAGGTTGGTCATGAAATAAACAATTTTAAAAAAATCTATTCACATCCCATAAGGTATCATAAAAATATCTCAGTGGTATTTTAGGTCTAATCTCCTGATCCCTCTACAGATTAAAACATCACTTCCTGCTGCACAACCATCACCAAAATACTTTGTGCTGAATCACCTGACCTGTAACAATTAATAATTCTGTAACTCAGACCTGTGTCTGAAATAATTCCATTCTGAAATGTGGCACTTCTATTAAAGGAGAGTCCAAGGGATCAAAATCTTTTTTGTGCACTGATCACTTAGGGGGTCATTCTAAGTTCGCCAAACTTACGCCGCCAAATGACCGCTCCGTGGTCAAAAGACCACGGGGGCCATTCAGACTTTCCCGCTGGGCCGGCGGGCGCCGGCCAAGAGAGCACCCGCCGGCCCAGCGGGAAAGGCCCTGCAACACAGAAGCTGGCTTCGAATGGAGCCGGCGGTGTTGCAGGGGTGCGACGGGTGCAGTTGCACCCATCACGATTTTCACTGTCTGCTATGCAGACAGTGAAAATCATGCTGGGGCCCTGTTAGGGGGCCCCTGCACTGCCCATGCCAGTGGCATGGGCAGTGCAGGGGCCCCCAGGGGCCCCAGGACACCCGTTCCCGCCATCCTGTTTCTGGCTGTGAAAACCACCAGAAACAGGCTGGCGGGAAGGGGGTCAGAATCCCCATGGCGGCGCTGCTTGCAGCGCCGCCATGGAGGATTCTCCCAGCCGGGTCTAATCCGGCGGGAAACTGCCGGACCCGGCTGGGCGACCGCGGCTTTACAGCTGCGGTCGGAATACCACATGAAGCACCGCCAGCCTGTTGGCGGTGCTTCCGTGGACAGCCACCCTGGCGGTCTATGACCGCCAGGGTTGGAATGAGGGCCTTAATGTTTCCGAACTCCTCCATATCTATTTCTGGTTTCTGGTGCCCAGGATTCATCCAATAAATCCTTAGCATCTCCTGTAAGTCCTCCGTATCAGTTTGATCCCTGATTTTCTCCAAACAAAAAAGTTCAATGTCCCTTCTACTACCAAAGAACATTCTTCCCCATCTGTCCGTATCAAAAGTGGTTCCTCTATCGCTAATTCTATTACCCCTGGAAAACATGCCAGTGATGTCAAGATGAGAGTCACAAAAATAATTCTGCATCTCTCTCTCACACTTTCTACATCACTGTTTGTACCATTACAAATGAAGGAAAGCATACCTCTTGCCTAACTTCAAATTCTGTTGAACAGTATCCACTGCTATTGCTTTTGTGAACTGGTTTCCAACTGATGTATTCCCTCGCCTGAAAAGTTAATTTGCTTACAAATAAATCTTTCCCTTTGGACCTCAGAGCTGCACTATCTTTCTGAAATAAATAGGGTTCAACTTCCAATCACTGCAGTCTTTGAGATAACTCAAATTCCAATCTGCAATTTGATTCTGTAAACCTGGTAAATATTCTGCTTTCAAATTAATGTTTTGTTCCATACAAAATTATCAAAGTTGTTTGGATAACTCTGCTAATTATTTTGATCCAGGAAATCTGTGGTTTATGTCAGAATCAAAGCACATTGTTTCACATTTACGAAGAAACCTAAATACTCTAGAATGTCTCTTGTATAATCTAAATGTTTCTATAACTCATTTTTCCTGTGATATTAACAGGATGTTGTCTAAATTAATAAACAATTGGGCACCTATTTCCCTTAAGAATAACACTACTGGGCGCAGTGGTGCAGAGTCCCTTCTCATCCTAAAAAGGAAGTAATCAGCTCTGGGTACAGATTTGAGGCATACAAATCCTTTTATCTGTAGCTGGCCTTGAGAACTCTGCTCTTGATACATCTCGAGTTTCTTCATCTAATGTTTGAACTATGAGACCATCTGGTTGAATTTGGGTTGAACTCCGATAGGATATTTAACTGTCTTTGAGTTTAAGGGACATTGTAAGTTCTCATCTAGACGTTCCATTATATTGACTTATTATGACTCCCACTTGGGGGTCAAAAACATACTCATATAATTCATTTTCACGATTCTAATCAAATAAAAGCCCAAATTCATCCTCCAAATCATAGAACTCCATTACTTTGTTTGTGCCACTAGGGCCACCCCACTCTCTTGAGGTGCTAGGGCCACATTGCTCTATTGGTGCTAGGGTAACCTCTCTCTCTATTGCTAAGGACACCTTCTTGTTTCTTATAAATAGATACAATTGTATAAATAGGTTCTCCTCTCTTTTTTGTTTGCTTAAATCTGTTGCTTTCCAATGTGTTTTTTTTTTACTCTGCACCCTACCTCTTTTTTTACTCCTACTCACATTGTTTGACAAGGACCAAAAATCCTCCCCCATGGAATAATGTTTTTTTGTATAAAGCCGCTTGTACTGCATCATTGGTTGAAGTTTTGATGCCTTCCTCAATACATTTTCTAATTACTTATTGATTTAGTTTGTTAGAAAATGTAATGGATGCTTCTACCCTTTCTGTCATGACAATTGAGATATACCACTGGACCAGCTCCAATACAAACAATATGTTAAAATCTGTAAAAACGTTAATGTAAAAATATGCCTTTTAGTAGTATTATGAAGCAGTAGCAGACAAAGCTTTGTTAAAAAGGCTTTGGATCCAGTAATTATCTCCTGGCAACATGTGTGCCACTGCGCCAAAATCAGCTACATAGTAGCACAAGAAGACTATCCTACAGCAAAATAGCAGCCAACCTTGTGAGTTCAAGAGTGATCCCCTTATCACTTCATCCAACCTGTGTTTAGATCCATATTCTCATGCTTGAATCAAGAGAAGTTCTGGGACTGTTGTCCTTCCAACTAAATAAGTCCCAGGGGGTTTGTTTATGGGAGATCAGTTTGGCTGCTTACGCATAAAAGGAAAGACACACTGGAAAAAAAAACAGTGATCAAAACCGGGTTGAGGTACTGCCTGTGAGTCAAGGGAATCGTTTGTTTAACTCCTGGAGGTTTAGAAGTAAGAGCGGGGATAAATACAAGCATTCACAAGCAATAATTCTACATAAAAAGTCACCAGAAGATAATAAAACATGAAAAAAGGTAAACAAAATAGACGATAATTTCATAAATTGAATACAACAAGGAGTATACAAAACAGTGATGGATGGAATGCTTCAATTAAGGAGGCTGAACCTGATGAACAAACAATTGATTTGATAAAAAAGCTTCTTTAAGTTGGTCTATCATCTTTTCCTCAATATTCATCATTTCTTCAAGGTCATAATATTCATTAACACCCCCTTGGAAATGTTCTGACAAGGGTTCATTCAAGGGTGGACAGTATAATAGAGGAAAATGCTTCACAAAATCTGCCAGAGGGAGCATTTCCCATTCCTAATGAATTACACCACTGTAATTCAGTGCAACATCATCAGCTCAGTTGAATGATGTTTCTTACGGCCAGTTATGTTTCAGGGCTCTGATAGCCCTCTAGGAAATTACTTTCTGTAGGTGGTATCCAGCAAATTAAGGATACCCTTAGCTTGGTTTCAAAAGCTCCTCTCATCCCTGAGTCATGGTACTAAAAAGATGTTTGCTTGCTTGCTTTTAACATTCTGAAGATAGGTTTTGCTTCTCAAAATTCCCCCTAAGTTTTACTGTTTTGCACAGAACAGTCAACATTTAATTTTTCTTCAAGCGATCTTGCTTGGCTCCATGGTCCCTGGAACAAAGTCACTGTCCTCTCCCACCAGATGATACTCTGTTATGCTTAGGTATCCTAGCACTAGATACGGTGAGGTAAAATGGTGCCCCTATCTGGTTCATAGCCAGTGCTTCAGGCGGCAAAGGGCTCTGCATCAAGGAACCTTGAAGAAGGTTTACCTGTGATGGACTAATGCTGCCCTAATGCATATATAACTAAAGACGCTGATGTCCTGGGCTTAGATAAGGAACATCTTCTAAATGCAGAATTTGGACACTATCAGACAGACTTAGCCAGTGCTTAATGTGGAAAAGATATGAGGACAGAAGCACAGAGTTTTCCTTGGGTGCCCACTGTAGTTGCCAGGGTTGATGATTACCAAGGCTGCCTTGCCTTGATGGCAGGGGGGCAATAGGGCAGTCGGCACACCGAATGCTGCAAGGAGCACTTTATGCGCTCAGGGGTAGAAACCCTCTGTGGTGCCTTGTGCCTCATTTACTATCTGTTGTACACTGGGGACTTGGATGACCCTGAATGGTTATCAGCATGCTTGTGGTTGCTGTCACTGGAAGCGGTGCTGCCTGTCTGGGGACGGGCCCAGCTTGAGCTTGAAGGCTCTGATCAGCTGACCTTAGGCATGCCTTGGGGGTCCCGGGTGGTTCAGGCTGCTTGCATTCACAACCGGTCTTGGTGTCCCAACAACGGTCGATGGGAGCCTCAGGAGCTCAGGAGGTGGATGTTCCTTTTTTGTCAGGCTGTTGGAAATTGGATCTAAATATAGGAGTGTCTCACTTCTGTAGCTGCAAAGAACCTAGCCCAACAAGGGAAAATGCATATCTTCATTGAACACGACATGTACAGAATACTCATAAAACTTCTCAACTTAATCAACGACCTCCATGTCCATGAAATCTATGTTCAAGAGTAATCTAAAAAAGATTTGGCCGATGAAAACTAGTGCAATAGGTTCTCTCAGTTGAAGAAGAAATTATTACATTTATTGAACCAGAAAGGACGTTGACAACAAAACTTTATACTGTGAGAATGGTGCTAAAGAAAATCAAGAAAAACAAAAAAACTATTGGACATCAAATGAAAACTGTCCAACACAAATGCGAGGACTTAAAAGGCCATTTACTTCACTTTAACCTTTGGTGCAGGAGGAGGCGGCGTCCCGTACCTTTAGGGCAGGAGCCCTTTAAATTGAAATTCGCGCTCCTGCTACCGCGGGAAGCGCTTTGGTGCAGGAGGAGGCGGCGGCGGCCCGTACTTTTAGGGCAGGAGCCCTTTAAATTGAAACTCGCGCTCCCGCTACCACGGGAAGTGCTTTGGTGCAGGAGGAGGCGGCGTCCCGGTGTCCCGGCGTCCTGGTGTCCTGTACTTTTAGGGCAGGAGCCCTTTAAATTGAAACTCGCGCTCCCGCTACCGCGGGAAGCGCTTTGGGGCAGGAGGAGGCTGCGTCCCGTACTTTTAGGGCAGGAGCCCTTTAAATTGAAACTCGCGCTCCCGCTACCGCGGGAAGTGCTTTGGTGCAGGAGGAGGCGGTGTCCCGGCGTCGCGTACTTTTAGGGCAGGAGCCCTTTAAATTGAAACTCGCGCTCCCGCTAACGCAGGAAGCGCTTTGGTGCAGGAGGAGGTGCGTCCCGGCGTCCCGTACTTTTAGGGCAGGTGCCCTTTAAATTGAAACTCGCGCACCCGCCACCGCGGGACGCGCCCAGGCCAAGGGCGGGCCCGTCTTGCACCCATCATCGCCCATCAGAGGCTGGGCTGGGCCACCCCTCTTTCATCTCCAGTGGAGGGTGACTATATCCACTAATATTTGGAGTGTATTTTGGAGTATTTTAGTGTTTTTTTAAATAGTTTTAATCTCTTATTTATTAGTCTGTTTTGTCTGATGTTTTGTTGTTGAAACTTTTATAAATGGGCAGGAAAAGAGGCCCGATAACTGGTCCATTGGGGGGTGGTGGGGGTGGTAGAAGACAGGGAAGTGGCACCACTACATTGGATTCCTTCATCGCAAGAGCTGTCAGGGTTGTAACGAAGGAAATTGATCTGGCAGAGAGGAGGTTATCCATGGAACTGGAGGACTGGGGTCAGGCCCCAATAGATAGTGGTCCCCGTGAGGATGTGGATGTGGAGGTGGCTTATCCGGGGGGGGGCCAAGGTGCTGTTATCGCTGCTGATGAGCCTGCTCAGTCTGAGCCAACAGAGATAATAGAGGGTTCTGGTGGACAAGGCCCCTCCAGAAGAAGTAAAAGACTTTTATTATCCTCTCCCCCGGCCTGCTCCATGGATAAATGTAGCCCTCCCCCGAGGAAAAAAAAGGTCTTAAAGAAATTGATGCCCAAAACGAAAACACCTCTCTTGGGACTCCCTAAGGGTACAAGCAGTGACCCTGCACCTTGCCAGCATCTGGGTTGTGATGTTACTATTTTATTGTCAAAACTTCGTGAAATGATCCAGGAGATTGTATCCCCCGTTGTGGCAAAACTATCGGCCATAGAAAAAGTAGTTTCTCTGTTATCTGTGCAAGGTAATCAAGGGAGGCACTGTGTAGGTGGATATGTGGCCCCGACCAGGCAATCCCATCCCAGTGAGGAGTTGCTCCAGCCGGAGGAAGCTGCGGGTCGCTGGGGCCTCTGGAGAAAACTTCTCAGTCATTGGTTAACCCTGGAAATTCTGGTGGGGCAGGGAGCTTGTTCTGAGATTGCTCCGGCTGCATCGACTCCCCTATCAAGGGCAGATAGGACTGCCAATAGGTCTAGTTGTAGTAGGCAGCCTAATCCTGATTCTGTGGCAGCTGGGGGGGTCGGCCAACAGCTGGTTGGGAACGACAATCTGAATCCGTCAACGGCCAGGCCTTCTTTGGCCTGTTTAGATCTCCCCCCAGCCTGTGCCCCTTACGTGGTGGTGTTGACGAATGTACCTGCTCTTGCTTCTGGGGCAACCGTGTCTACGGCCCAACTCATAAATAAGGCTGGATATTGGTTGAGTAAGAACTGTGATTTTCCATGTAAGGATTTCAAGGATATTCTGTTTGCCAGAAGAATTGGCTGGGTTGGGCCCAAAAATAAGGTGGGGAATGAAGATTGTATTATCATAAATGTTAGATATCCTGCCCTGGCTCAAAGGCTCCTCTCTACCTATCGTCCTGCTGTTCTTAGAGCTGGTACAATAGGTGTGGTCCCTCTGGGTTATTTTTATGACCACATGCGACTGAGTGCTGGGGTGTCTCTTGGCTTTGGTAGGAATCCCCCCCTGGGTCAAAATAGCCTGCAGGCAACTAGCAGAAGAACTGTTACCAACAGTAATTTATCCTTGGAAGGGGTGGACTGACTATGTGCCGAGACCCTGGCTATACGGGAAGAGGTGCCCCCACAGTGTAATCTTATTTCATGGAATATTGCGGGCTATGATGCTAAGTTATCTGATCAGGCGTGGGTTGAGTGTGTGGTTAACTATGATGTCATCATGCTTCAGGAAACCTGGTCAGAGGGGTTGTCTGTGTGGGACGGGTATGACAGATTTGCGATTCCAGCTGTGCAGTCTCTTGGTGGCCACTCGAAAGGTGGCCTGGTTACCCTAATTCGCCTCTCTAAGATAGTGGGTGCTTTTCAAATTAATTGCAACCACCAAGGTATATTACTGGTATGGGTGATTTTTTCTAATAACTTTAATATTTTGCTCGTAAACTTCTATAACGCTGTGTGGGCTTTGGGGTGCCAAATTGGGGCCCTGTTCTCCGTTCATCAGGTTCTGAAATATAGAATGGAGGAGGTGGGGCTAGAATTCTGTGCTATTGTCTCTGGAGATTTTAATGCTAAGTTGGGAAGGCTCAGTACTGTGGTTAATCCCTTTATCTGGGGCTGCGAGGTTTATTCAGAGGATGGTCTGCAGGACTCCAGAGGCAGGGTTCCAATTAAGGAACTCAGGAAGATGGGCCTTCTGAATGTTTGTGATATAGAAGCAGTAGGCACTCATCAACTCACAACCTATGTGGGAAGAGGATTTGGATCCACTATTGATTATATTTTTGTGTCTCCACCTATGAAAGACCTGGTGATTGGGGGTGAGGTGCTAGGGGAGTGTTTCAGTGATCATAATCCCCTTATAGTGTCCTTTAAACTCCCTGGGGCTCTATGTAAATTAGGACGAGGTAGGCCTGTAGCAGTGGAGATAAAGGACCTGGGTAGGCGGCTTGGGTGGAAGCAAGTGGATCCCCAAAAAGTTGTAGGAAGGGTGGTGGGGGAAAAGTTACATTTATTTATGGATACACTCTTGACAGAGGCCCCTAATCCTAAGGCTGTTATGGATGCAATAACAATAGTAAATGCAGCAGTGAGAGACAGCCTTTTTTCAATAGGCAGCCACCCCAATAAACGTAAATGTGGCTGGTATGATAAGGCCTGCTATAATGCAAGGGCAAACCTGAAGATGGTCACTAAGAAACATCCTAGAGATTGGGTCCGCGTAAATGAAACTAGAATGAAGTATAAAAGGGTCCTGAGGTATAGCAAGTTAAAACAAAAAGATAAATCTTGGGAAGAGTTACAGCGTGCCACAGCTCTGAAGGATCCTGGTCTGTTCTGGAAGGTGGTGAATAGAGGTTCCTTTGGAACAGAAACATCTGAGGGCCTTGGCTGTAACATCGCCCCGGAGGTATGGGTAACTCACTTTTGTAAAATTTTTGAGGGTACTCCCCTAAGAAAAAACCAGGAGAACGAGTATGATATGGCTCCGAATCTAGCAATTAGGTTTTCGCTCCAGGAGGTTATGGACGCGATACAGAGTAGTGCGAGTGGTAAAGCTCCGGGCCCGGATTCGATCCCTATGGATCTGTATAAAGCTAACCCCCAGTTATGGGCACCTATTCTCTTAAATGTCCTCAATGTAGCAGTTACTGTGGGCATTCCTGCTTCTTGGAGACTGGCATGTATTGTCCCAGTGTTTAAAAAGGGTGACCAAATTGATCCTAAGTCTTATCGCCCTATTTCTCTCCTGGACTCTTCTGCGAAGATATTGGGACGGATTATTTTAAGGCATCTGGAGGCCTGGATGATAGGAAATTATATTTTAAGCTGGGACCAGTATGGGTTTAGGGAAGGCCTCGGTACGCGAGAACAATGTCTCAACCTATTAATGATGATTGGTAAATACACGCAGGCCAGGAAAGGTACCCTCTATCTTGCTTTTATGGACCTTAGTTGTGCCTTTGATAAGGTGAACCGGTCAATTTTATGGGAGAGGTTAAATCAGTTAGGGTTGGATCCTAATATTGTAGAGCTGCTCCGATATCTCCATTCTGGGACGATTGCAAATGTGAGGGTGGGGCCTAATGGGGAATGCTTAGAGGCTTTTAAGCTTTCAAGGGGTGTTCGCCAGGGGTGTGTTCTGGCTCCTACTTTGTTCCTCCTATATACAAATGGACTGTCTGGATTTTTGATGGAACATTGTAGGGATGTCCCAAAGGTGAATGGTATTGATATCCCTGTGCTGACGCACGCTGACGATGCGGTCCTTATGGCCCGCACTATGAATGGTCTCCGGGAAATAGTTAGAGATTATGCCTCCTTTATGTCAGCTTTGGGTTTAGAGGTCAATTTTAAGAAATCACATTTTATGGTTTGTGGAAGACCCTTAAGCAGGGTGGGGGAGCTAAGGGTGGAGGATCAAATTATCAGCAGGGTCCATGAGTTTCCATACTTAGGAGTTATTTTTGATGAGAAAGGATCTTGGAAACCCTGTATTGCCAGAAGGGGTGTGCTTTTTCATGCAACAGTTGGTGCGACTTTTGACTTTGCTGTAAGGGTAGGTAATAAACCTATCAAGCCTTTGCTTGAAATCTATAGGCGGAAATGCCTCCCTGTCCTGCTGTATGGTGCGGCACTGTGGGGGTATAGGGATACCCGAGCCCTTACGGTGGAAGAAAATCGGTTCTGTAGAAGGCTTTTGGGAGTTGGACAAAATATCCCTGGTTTTTGCCTTCATCTGGAACTGGATCTTGAGTGTGTGCAGGACACTATCCAGTTGGCTCCCCTTCTGCTATGGATCTCAATCTGGAGTAACGAACATGCCACTCTTAATAGGGATATCTTAAGGGATTGTTTGGCTTGCGACAATGCAAAGAATATTCCCTGGTTGACGCATATAAGGAAGATGGCTCATGATCTGGGGCGGCCTGATTTGTTTGACTTCCCTGAGGGCCTGACTAGTTGTGATAAGAAATGGGCTAAGGACAATTTTTTGAGAATCCAGGAGACCAAGAGGGAGGGGGAGGCCTTAGGGAAAAAATCGATCAGGGATTTTATCATGTTGAAGATGTGGGTGGGTCCTGAGCGCTATCTCTTAGAGAGAAAGGATGTGAGGGAAAGGTCTCTTATAACTCGATTCCGTTTGGGGATCATTAGAAGTAATCTGTGCTTCCCGCCAGGTCAGTATGGGGAAAAATCTATTAGACCTTGCCCCTGTGATGGGGTGTCCCAACAGACGCTGTCCCATTTTACATTGTTTTGTGTTTTTTATGCACCGTTTAGAACTCGATTTCTATGACCTCTCCTAAGGCCCAAGGGTTTCGTGCAATATCGTCCTGCTTTTATGTGGTTGCAAATGGCCTCTGATGTATTGGTGTGGAAGGGCCTGGGATCATTCCTGAAGGGAGCTATTACTTGGCGTAACAATGTAGAGTTTTTACAATGATCTTACTGTTTTCTATGAATTGAGGTTTTATATGTTTATATTTTTGATGGATGCTTTTACTATTTATGGTTTTACTGTTATATTAACAATTGTATTGGTGTTAATTTGTTGTAATGGATGAATTTTTTCATACCGAATAAAAGTCTTCTTCTCTCTCACTTTAACCTTAGAATAGTGGGGATATCAGATGGTACCAAAGATACAAATCCAAGTATTATATTCTACTGCTAAAATTATTTTTCAATACGTATTGGGCAGTATGATGGATACTGTTGACCAATCAGTTTGCTTCCTCTGCAAGAGTGTACATCCCTAGGATCTCTCAGACTAGGTAGAAAGCCATGCACCAATGTTCTCTTTTTTCAAGACTGTAACATAAAAGAAAAAATACCCACTATTGCCAAGAAACATCAAAAGTTTTCTACAGTTAAGGAGGACTCCTTACCCATTTTCCAAGATCTTGCATGGGAAACTGCATCTAAGCAACAAGAGATGAGGGCCCTGATCGTGCTCAACAGTATCGTTTGCAACTGAGGCATTTATAAAAATATGTTATCAAGGATATTTTGCAACTTTCTGAGACCCAATGAATGCCAAACAGTTCCTAGCTGAGAGAGCTAAAAGAGGATAATGGAAATCTAACCCAGAGTAAGAAACTCAACTGAGCACTGAGCAATTGGTTTTCAGAGATACGGAGTAGCCAAGGATGGGGAAATCAATCCATTCATATTTCCTGGATGGCTATTGTGACATCCAAATAGCAATGTTTGGCCAAATGTATCAAGATTCAAGTTAGCGATTCTCAAATTGCAATTTTTAAGAAATTGCAATTTAAGAAATTCCAAAAGCGATGTGGCAAAATAGAAAATCGCTAATAGCGATTTCTTAAAATTCTCAAACGCAGTTTGTGAGATGCAAATACTGAATCTCAAAATAAATTGCGATTCAGTAATTGAAAATCACAAATTGCAAAAACAGCCAACCGGAACAGCCTGATGACATCACAACCAGGAAGAGAGCCATCCCATGCTGTTTCCAGGAGCCACACCCACAGGAGCAGGGAGCGAGACACAGCCCAGCACCAGGGAGTCAGCACTGTGAGTAAGCCAGGACAAAACTGCAACATGGCCAATGCTGGAAATGGGAAGAAGGGAGACAGGAAGAGGAAGCAAAAATTTAGTGAGGCAGAATTGGAGGTGCTCATTGAAGAGGTTGTTGGAAACCATGATAGACTTTTTGGAAAAAACTTGCTCCAAGTACCTGAGAGTGAGAAGCGGAAACTCTGGTCTGACATACAGACAAAAATATGTGCAGTGGGTGTTGCACAGTGCTCTGTGGAGAAGATACGCAAGTGATGGTACGACTTGCGGTCCCGTGTCAAGGAGAGGGTGGCCATCAGGCTTGTGGAGGCAAGGAGCACCGGAGGCGGACCATCCACCCAGACACCGTCCACCCCTATGGAAGACCTGGTGGAGTCCACATTGCTGCCAGAAGCTGTCAGTGGTGTAACTGACATTGACACCTCAGGGACACCCAGCACAAGCAAAGGTAAGGCCAGTAATTATGTGTATCCCCACATGTGCATGTACAAATGTCCCTTAGGGAATAGAACATAGCTTGATGCACAGTGAAAGGTAGTCCATGTCACATCTTACATACAACATAACAGCGCCTTATGGGAGTGGTAGCACACAACCTTAAGGTGAATACACAACATAAATAGCAAGATAATGGTCAGCCACATAGAGAAACACCACAAACGACTTAGGGTGACACAATTTAATTGTACATTTCAAGCCATACTGTTGAAATCTGTGAGAAATGCCAGAACTGACATGCTGCACATTGTCCTTGCAGATGACTCGGTCCCTGCTGCTGCAGGATCTGAAAAAGTGGGGGAAGCAGAAACACAGCCACAGTCGGACTCTAATACCAGTGAGTCACACAGTATTGTTCCGACTAGACGCAGGGCAAGGGTGTTACCACTGCCAGAGTATAACATGGACACGGATGAGATGCCAGAACACGAACCCACACCACCACCAGAGGCGATTCCCACAGGGAGACAGCAGTCTCTGCACCAGCGCCAGCACCAGTCAACTCCCCTCAGGAGGCGCCACGATGCAGGCAGACAGTGCACAGTAGAAGGAATGGGCCCATCAATCTTTGGCGGCCTTGAAGCTTCCATGCTGAAGGTGCAGCGCCTGAAATGCAAACAATTGAAGTCACTGCACAGACAGTTTGTTCCCACAATAGCAATATGGGGTTACTACACAAGCAGTTGGAGACTCTGATTGAGGGACAGCAAACAGCTGCTGAGAACACCAAGGAGTTGACACAGGCCTTGGGGAACTCTGCATTGAGATACCGCAGGAGCGCATCAGCTAGCGCAGGCGCCATCACCAATATTTGGGGAGGTTTGATAGCTTCTGTAAATCAGTCAATCGGCCAGCAAGTTCTACAGCCCTGATAACACGGCGTGCCGTTGCAACACAGGTGGAGATGGCACATTGCAGTCGGTACATTGCACAGAGCTTGGTGCAAATTACCAACGTACTGGATGCCATGCAAACAGCACGCAGTGCCACAACCAGAGAACTGGGTGTTGGGGACAGTGAGGAGTCCTCTAGCCTCAGCAGTCTGACAGTCCCTGTGATTGATCTGAGGCATCGCAGTGCCAGACACAGTACTGCATGTGAACCTGCAACTAGAGGTGCCAGCGAGTGTGCAGAGCACTCAAGTGGAGTGCGTGGACGTAAGAAGTGATGCTGAGAGGTACAGGGAACCACCTACACATGTACAAATACAGTCATGATATGATGCTAATAGTGTGACACTGTGAATTGTTCATGTTTTCCCATTGTGAATAGCTATGTCCTAATTACACATTGTTTACCTGAAATCAAGCTAATAAAGATGGTAACTAAAGAAATACATTTCGTTTAAGTAGTTTTGTCATTACTTACATCAAAAATGGTTGCACGTGATGTCAGCACGTCTTTGCCTGCCCTCTGCTGCACTGGTCCTGTCTGCTGGTAGAAGGGGTGGTAAGGGATCATCATTCTCATCTGAGTCAGGCTCCGTGAGTTCCACTGGTATGCCCCTGGTGGTTACTATGTTGTGCAGGATAGCACAAGTGGCCACAATTTTGCATGTCGTCTCTGGACTGTACTGTAGTGTACCTCCACTCTTATGTATGCACCTGAAGCGGCTCTACAGCAGCCCAAAGGTGCGCTCCACCACATTGTGGGTTGTCCTCTGTGCAGCATTGTACCTCATCTCTGCTGGAGTTGCAGGGCTCAGGTAGGGCATTAGCATATAGGTGCGCACAGCGTAGGCACTGTCTCCTGAATGCACAGAGAATAAAATGAGTACATGTGCTGTCTGAAGTCACGCTTACATCAATGCATTATTCTGAACTATCAAATTACCTAGTAGGTATCCTTCCTCAAACTCCCCTGCTAGCAGTCTTGTGTGTATCCCGGTGTGGCAAAAGATGTAGGAGTCATGTGTGCTCCCTGGGTATCTGGCCACGAGATCTGTAATGATGTAGGAGGCATTGCATATCACCTGTATGTTCAGAGAATGATGTTGTTTTCGGTTGCGATACACATACTCGCTGGCCAATGGCGGACAAATGTCTACATCGATGGCACCTAGGACATGTGGGAACTGTGCTATCTGGTAGAAATTAACTTTAGTTTGTTGTAATGCCTGTGGGGTGTTGCGGAATCTAATGTACAGTTGTATTCTGCTCAGCATGGCATTGAGAAATGCATTGAAAAATCTAGAGGGCACTCTGTGATACCCCTCCAACTGCTGCTATGACCCCCTGATAGCTCCCTGAGGCTAGTAGGTGCAGGGAGCATAATACCTGCACATGGGTGGGTGTGCTATTGGTCCTGTGTGTTGTGCGCTGCAGCATGGGTTGCAGCTCAGCCATCAGGTCAAGTATCATGGCTGAGCTTAACCTGTACTTCTCCTAAATTTCCTCCTCAGTCTGATCAAATAGAGTTATGGGCACTCTGAAAATGCCCTCCTGTCTCCCCCTCTCTCTCCTCAAACCTGCCAAAATCCTCATTCTCCTCGCCTTGACGTACAGTGAAGCCATTGTGGAAGAGGAGCTGAGGCATTCGGGGCCTCTATATATAGGTTGCACTGGTTACCACCTGGTTTCAGTTCGTGGTAAATTGCATGTGCAAATGGCCATTCTGCGAATAATCGCAAATTGCAATTTTTTGATGCATCGCATTGCGAATCCATTTTTGCATGTCGCTATCTGCGTATCGCAAATAGCATCACGATTTTGCGGATCGCTATTTGCGATATGCTGATTGCGACACGCGAATTCATGTTAGATTCGCAAAAAATCGTTAGTTTTGCAATTTCTTATTTTCGCCCTGCAAATGCCTTTCATACATCGGAAAAAGCCTTTTTGCATTCGCAAACGGACATTCCCACCGTTTGCGAATGCAAAAACGCTTCATACATCTGGCCCATTGTCCTTTGCTCCCTTGTAAGACTGAAACAGGGCTCATTAGGAAACAAGAGGAATGGGGCAGAGGGGAAAGGGGTGTAAAAGGAATTTGCAAAAAGACCTATCTCACTAAATCAGAAGCAACAACTAGTTATTTACCCAAATGTACAAGAAGATATTGAATTCCCAGAATTTATGATTCAACCAGTTGCTATATTGCTGGACAGAGAGAAGTTCCCATGTTGATACTCAATAACACATTGAACAATAAGGCCCTCATTACAACCTTGGAGGTCGGTGTTAAAGCGGCGGAAATACCACCAACAGGCCGGCGGAAAAAATAAATGGAATTGCGACCGTGGCGGAAACCACCAACATAGACAGCCACTTTCACACTCCGACCGCCAGGGCAGTACAAACAAACAGCGCGGCGGTCACCGCCAACAGACAGGCGGAAGACAATGTACCACCCACGCTATTATGAGAGGCCAATCCGCCACCTTTTCCAGGGCGGAACCAACGTGAACAAAAACACGGCAGAAACAGGACTTGGAAGGGAAAACACTCACCTCTCCACACCTCACGAGGAACCAGGACGCCATGGAGCCAGAACTCCAGATACTCCCTGCAATGGTATTCCTGTTCCTCTATCAGGAGCACCAAAGACGGCGGCGACGACCACGGTGAGTACTGCACCTACAACACAGGGGAGGGGGGGAGGGAAAAGAGTGTGACACACGCACGCAACACGCAAAACCCCCACCCTCACCCACAACAACATATACACAAATACATGCTGCAACATTACATTTACACCCCCCACCACCCCCTGGAAGAACACAAGGACAAAAGGAAATGAGTTGAACGATTGTAATCATGAAAAAAACAGTAGTCAAAACTCGAAATACAGTATATACAAATATGTACACCAACTACACAAGTACTGATAGTGCACCAATTATTGTCTGTGGACCACTGGGCCCAAAATTCATGGGCGAGGCCCACACTAGATACCAGACTTCAAACGGAGAGAACACAGCAGGGGCATCAGATCGAAATGAAACAGGCACCTCAGGGGCAAGGGGGGCACCTCAGCCGGATGAGTGCATGACGCCACTGCTCCACGAGGGGGCTCAATGCCCACTGCTGTATCCTGGGGAATGCAAAGCCACAGTCTCTCAAGTCTCTCCAGTGGGTGGTTTGCCCACTGCATTATCCTGGGGAGTGCAAAGCCACGGTCTCTCAAGTCTCTCCAGTGGGTGGTTTGCCCACTGCTGCATTCTGGGGAGTGCAAAGCCACAGTCTTTCAAGTCTATCCAGTGGGTGGGTTGCCCACTGCATTATCCTGGGGAGTGCAAAGCCACAGTCTCTCAAGTCTCTCCAGTGGGTGGTTTGCCCACTGCTGCATCCTGGGTAGTGCAAAGACTCAGGGGGTCATTACGACCCTGGCGGTCATGGACCGCCAGTGCCGGGGACCGCGGATGCACCGCCAACAGGCTGGTGGTGCATCCAGGCCTATTCTGACCGCGGCGGTAAAGCCGCGGTCAGAAAAGGGAAACCGGCGGTTTCCCGCCGGTTTTCCCCTGGCCTGAGGAATCCTCCATAGCGCCGCCATGGGGATTCCGACCCCCTTACCGCCAGCCTGGTTCTGGCGGTTTTGACCGCCAGAACCTGGTTGGCGGTAACGGGTGTCGTGGGGCCCCTAGGGGCCCCTGCAGTGCCCATGCCAATGGCAATGGCATGGGCACTGCAGGGGCCCCCTAACAGGGCCCCACCAAGATTTTCAGTGTCTGCATAGCAGACACTGAAAATCGCGACGGGTGCAACTGCACCCGTCGCACCCTTTCCACTCCGCCGGCTCCATTCGGAGCCGGCATCCTCATGGAAGGGGGTTTCCCGCTGGGCTAGCGGGCGGCCTTCTGGCGGTCGCCCGCCAGCCCAGCGGGAAACTCAGAATTATCGCGGCGGTCTTTTGACCGCGCAGCGGTGTTCTGACGGCGGTACTTTGGCAAAGTCAGAATGAGGCCCTCCGTCTCTCAGGTGGATGTCTTTCTCCACTGGTTCCGGAGGGGGCATTGTGCCCAGGGTGCTTCATCCTGCCAAAGACTAAGGTAGTGGATGCCTTTCTCCACTGGTTCTGGAGGGGGCATTGTGCCCAGAGTGCTTCATCCAGCCTAGGACTGAGGTAGTGGATGTGATACTCCACTGGCTTTGGAGGGGGCTTTGTGCCCAGAGTGCTTCATCCTGCCAAGGACTGAGGTAGTGGATGCCTTTCTCCACTGGTTCTGGAGGTGGCATTGTGCCCAGAGGGCTTCATCCTGCCAAGGACTGAGGTAGTGGATGCCTTTCTCCACTGGTTCTGTAGGGGGCTTTGTGCCCAGAGTGCTTCATCCTGGTGGCAGGTGTTTTCGTCTTCTCCCTCTGGGATGTGGGCAACTTTTTTACTTTAGCAGGTGGCAGAATGTCCTTGCCCTCGCTCCGTGGCACACTGGCAGCCCTGATGCTTGGCGCACTCCAATAGCCCGCAGTTGCTGGCACCACTGTGCCCGGTGATGTGGTGGCTGAGGTGCTGGATTGGGACCTGGAAAAGCCTGGCCCTAGGGGACGGACGGGGGGGGGGAGGTGTAGGGAAGAGGTCAACACTGGCCAGGAAAAGTTTTTAGACACACTGGGACGGGTAGATGGAGTGAGTTTGAGAGTGGAGGAAGAGGTAGTGGTTGTAGGAGGTGTACGTTTGCTGAATTTGGGTGAAGGTGCATGGGCTGGAGGCTGTTGTGAGGTGGATGGCTGTTGGGTGGGTGTGTGCCTGCGTTTATGTACTTTGGGAGGAGGGCTCACAGACACACTGGGAGAGGACACAGGGGATGTGTGAATGGTAGTGGTGGTGGTGAGTGCATGTGAGCGGTGTGTGGTGATGGGCGTGCTGGTGATGGAGGTGTGAGTGGAGACGAGACAGGGAGGGAGGAGACGACGTGGAGGAGGGTGACACAGTGGAGGCAGTGGATGTTGATATTTGTGCATGGGTGTGATGCTTGTGTGAGTGCCTGTGGGATGTGTGGTGCTTATGTTTGCCAGAGCCACCCTTGTGTGTTGAGGTGTGTGCATGCTGGTCTGATGGTGTGCTTGGGATAGGCTGAGGTACAGGGGATTGGGTCTGGGTAGAGGAAGTTGGAGGGGGAGGCCTGACACAGGAACAATGGCTGCCATCAGTGCTGAGGCCAGAGCCTGAAATGCTCTCTGTTGGGCTGCCTGGCCAGAATGAATGCCCTCCAGGTATGCATTTGTTTGCTGCAAATGCCTCTTGACACCCTGGATGGCATTCACAATGGTAGAGTGCCCAACAGTGAGGGATCTCAGGAGGTCAATAGCCTCCTCACTGAGGGCAGCAGGGCTGACTGGGGCAGGGCCTGAGGTGCCTAGGGCGAAGGAGATGCCCACCCTCCTGGGTGAGTGGCCACGGGACACACGCTGAGAGGCTGCTGGGATGGCGGTGCTGGTGGGGGGGTGGCGGCTGTACCTGTTGATGCGGGGGCACAGAGGGGCCCGCCACTGCAAGGGAGCTCCCGGTCCGTTGTCTCGCGCTCCAGGGCCAAGTGGGATGCAGCTCCCTCCTGCTCCGGTGCCAGTGCTCCTCCGACCTGATGATGCTATTGCACACAAGAACAGGGAGACCACAAAAAAGGGGGGGGGGAGACAGAAGAAAGACATGTTCAGTGCATGCAATACCACTACCATTGGCGGACACTACAGACACAGCCGCCCTCTGCACTACGCTATGCACTTATAGCTCCTAGATTAATCACATGCCCATGGGATACAAGGCCTATGCCCGATTGCTGCACACATGGAAGTCACAGGAGCCTGACTAGGTGTAGATGGCTATTACCACTGGTGGGGTTGGGGTGCCACATAGCCTGCCTCACAAAGGGTCCTTGCCTACAAAGTTCGCCCTGGCCTAGGGTAACCCACTGACCACCTCCCCCACCAAGACACCTCGTAATGCACGCAGAGTCAGATGGATGTGACGGTACCCACCCCCTTGTGGCTGCTGTGATGCCCTCAAGCACCCATCCATCTCCGGATACGCCACCGCCAGGATCCAGAACATCTGGGGGGTCATGGTGCGACGGGCACCCCCCACGTTGGGAGGCCATCCCCAGCTGGGCCTCCGCCGTCTTCTTGCTCCAGCGGCGAATGTCCTCCCATCTTTTCCGGCAGTGGGTGCTCTGTCTGTGGTGGACCCCCAGGGTCCGGACGTCCTTGGCGATGGCACGCCAAATATCCTTCTTCTGGTGGGTGCTGACCTAGAGGAATAGTACAGGGGAAAAAAAAAACTTGTAACCGTCCGGAGGGTCACAGTCATTGGCCCACGTTCCCACCCTTGTCCTGACGCATATACACTCACCGTCCGCTCATGCAGGGCTCAGTCCCCCCCTATGTATCTTCCATCTGCAACACTCCAAACAGGCATTGCCCATGCAGCATGCTCACAGTGTACTCTCCTGTTTGTCTGGAGGACCGTAGAGTAGCGTGTACTGGGGGAGGACCCCATCCACTAACTTCTTCAACTCCTCCGAAGTGAAGGCAGGGGCCCTATCCCCAGACACATGAGCCTCCGTCGCTTCCAGACTGAGGTCACAGCAGCACTTGCAGTGTAGGTCCTCTCCGGTGGAAGGTCAGGTATCGAGTGAGTGAGCAGACAGAAAATGGCGGTCACGTCCGCGGTGGTGCGTACCGTCACTGCCGGCATACATCGTCATTGGCTCCTCAGACCCATAGGGTAAAATGTTAACCAATGCAGGATTGCGCTGCGGTCTTTGACCGCCTACTGCGACGGTGTAGAACGCCAGAGCAGTTACATCATATCCCCTTGTCCCACCTTACAGGTCAGGCAGCCGGCATTTCAGGGGGCCACATGGCATTAATAATAACTGCATCACACCTATCTAGGCCTTGCATACACACAGTAACAGGCACATTGCGGATTGAAAAATGTGTGCTAATGACTTTTTGTAATACCCCAGTGTTACCTGACTCTCTGCTAGCTGTTCTCATCCATAGGGCACGTCCGCTGGGGCAGGTGATGAGATGGCGGCATCCTCCGGTGTACAGACCGCTGGTGGACCTGTCAACAATGGAAGAGAGACACGTAATTGTCACCTACAGACTTGATCGTGCAACAATCCATGAACTGTGTGCCCAGTTGTAGCCAGGCCTGATGTAAGATATCCGCCATCCCACAGGGATCCCCCCTAATGGTGCAGGTCCTGTCAGCACTCCATTTCCTGGCAAGTGGGTCTTTTCAAACAACAGTGGCCATAGCATCAGGGATGTCCCAGCCTATGTTCTCAAACGTGTTGTCCAGAGTGTTGTCTGCCCTGATGAAACACATGTGCAGCTACATCGTGTTCCCTCAGGTGTAGGATTTGCCTACAGTGAAAGGTGACCTCTAGCCCTGGGACATATCCCCAACATCATAGGTGCCATTGATGGGACACATGTGGCCTTGGTACCCCCCCCGCAGGAGTGAACAGGTGTACAGAAACCAGAAGAGCTACCATTCTATGAATGTACAGATGATGTGTTTGGCCGACCAGTACATCTCCCATGTGAATGCCAAGTTTCCTGGATCAGTACATGACGCTTACATTCTGAGGAATAGCAGCATCCCTTATGTGATGGGGCAACTCCAGAGGCACTGTGTGTAGCTAATAGGTGAGGACAAGGACCCTATACTCTGTGAATAGTTGTCTGGGTCTGGGGTTGTCCCTAAGGGTTAGTATGTGTCTAACAGTTGTCCCTTGACATTTGCAGGTGACTCTGGGTACCCAAACCTGTTATGGCTACTGACCCCAGTGAGAAATCCCAGGACAAGGGCAGAGGAATGCTACAATGAGGCACAAAGGCGAACTAGGAGAGTGATTGAAAGGAACTTCAGCCTCCTGAAGGCCAGGTTCCGGTGCCTCCATATGACCAGTTGTTCTCTCTACTACTCACCAAAGAAGGTGTGCCAGATCATAGTGGCCTGCTGTATGCTGCACAACCTGGTTTTGCAACGACAGGTGCCTTTTCTGCAGGAGGATGGTCCAGAAGGGCGTCTTGTGGCAGCTGTGGAGCCTGTGGAGAGTGAAGAAGAGGAGGCAGAAGAAGAGGATATCGACAACAGAAACAACGTTATCCAGCAATACTTCCAGTGAGACATAGATAAGAAGATGTCACTGCCTCACATATCTCATACTATTGTTTGAGCTAGCATAAGTTTGTCACTTTCACCCACTGTATGGACCCTGACTTGTCACTTTGCCTTTCCATTTCACAGATGTGGGTCCCACTGTGTGACCTCTGCTATATTACCTCATGGACTAGAGCTGTGTTACATTGGTATGTTGACAATACAATTGACATTGCTATATTCCATAGTTGTTGCAAATACACATTTATAAAAGCACAGACAGACTCCAGATTGTTTTGTGATTCAAGGGTGTTAGTTTCAGGGCTAATTAGTGGAGGGGGTTGTAAAATAGGCAGGGGTGATGGTGGAGCAATGTCCATGGCAGAGTCCAGTCTATTTGTTTCACAGGTGCATTGTCCAAAGGGGCATAGGAATTGGAGCTAGGGCAGTTGATGGATGGACAGGGTGACAAAGTGGGATAGAAGGATGACATTCAGGGGGGTCTACTTTCCTGGCGGGGGTCTTGGCATTGTTCTCAGTCTTTGTCCTAGATCTCAGGGACAGTTTGCAGGTGGTTCTCCATCTGCAGGGGGTGGGGTGCTGGTGTCGTGGGCCTGTGGCGGTGCCTCCTGTCCACTAGCGCCGGCGGAGGTGGTGGGCTGTTCATCATCCAGGCTAGTGTCAGGGGGCCCTTGTTGTGCCACAGTGTCCCTCCTGGTGTTCACAAGGTCCTTCAGCACCCCTACAATGGTGGCCAGGGTGGTGTTGATGGACTTAAGTTCCTCCCTGATCCCCAGATACTGTTCCTCCTGCAGCCGCTGGGTCTCCTGAAAGTTGGCCAGTACCATTGCCAACGTCTCCTGGGAATGATGGTACGCTCCCATGATGTTGGAGATGGCTTTGTGGAGAGTAGGTTCCCTGGGCCAATCCCTACCCTGTTGCACAGCAGTCCTCCCAGTTCCCCTGTTTTCCTGTGCCTCTGTCCCCTGAACCGTGTGCCCACTGCCACTGCCCACAGTTCATTGATTTTCTTGGCGTGGTGGGTTTGCCTGGGTTCGCTGTAGTGGTGGACACACTGCTGCTTGACGTGTCCTGGGGACAGAGGGATGGGCCCGCTGGGTGGGTGCTGTGCTGGTGTTTCCTGAGGGGGGAGGCTCTGTAGTGGCATGTGCCAGTGTCAGGGGAACCGACTGTCCCGAGGTCCCAAATGGGCCGGGCTGGTCATCTTGATCCAGTTGGACAGAGCTGCTGTCATCACTGTGGGCCTCTTCTGTGGGGGGAGTGAACATGTCTGGAACCTCCTGTCCGGTGACGTTGGGTCGGGGTCCTGCAGGTGTGTAAAGGCAAGATTATTGCATCTGTGTGTGCCATTGTGTGCAATGGGTGGATGACCCTGTACTCCAGTGCTTGCATTCTTGTCTAGGACCTTGTGTGATAATGGTTTGGGGTCTGTGTGGGTATCTGTAGTGGACATGCTTTGGTGATGGGTGTCCATGCTTTGGTGTTGCATGCAGGGCTTGGTGTTGGGATGGGTGGGTTGTGATAGTGGGACATTTGTGAGGTGTTGGAGTGATGGGGGTGAGGGTGGGGTATGTGATGGCATGCAGGTAGGGTGGGGGATGTAATAGTTAAGATCGGACTTACCAGAGTCCATTCCTCCTGCTACTCCTGCGAGGCCCTCAGGATGCAGTAGAGCCAAGACTTGCTCCTCCCATGTTGTTAGTTGTGGGGAATGAGGTGGGGGTCCGCCGCCAGTGCTCTGTACTGCAATCTGGTGTCTTGAGACCACGGAACGCACCTTCCCCCGTAGGTCGGTCCACCTCTTCCTGATGTCATCCTGTGTTCTTGGATGCTGTCCCACTGTGTTGACCCTGTCTACAATTCTGCGCCATGGCTCCATCTTCCTAGCAATGGAGGTGTGCTGCACCTGTGATCTGAATAGCTGTGGCTCTACCAGGACGATTTCCTCCACCATGACCCTGAGCTCCTCCTCAAAGAACCTGGGGTGTCGTTGAGGTGCCATGATGTGGTGTGGGTGACGTGTGAGATGGTGTTGGTTGTGATGTGTGAGGGGATGTGTTTGTGTGTGTTGTCTGAGGTGTGTGGATGTTGTGTGTGTGATGGTGGTGTGTGCCTGTGGATGCTACTGTTGTTTCTGGTGGTGTCTCTATCTGGGCTTCTTTCTCAATTTTGGTCGTAAGGGTTTGTGAGTGATGTGGGTGTGTGTTTTATATTGTATTGGGTGTGTGGGAGTGGTGTGTGTATGTGTATCAGGTGTGTGTATTTCGAATTGTCCACTGGGGTTGTGTTTTGTAAATGTGTGTGTATTTTGAGCGCGGCGGTGTGTTCCGCCAATGGTTTACCGCGGTTGAAAGACAGTCGCGTGGATTCGTGGGTCGTGATAGTGTGGGCGTATTCCTGTTGGCGTGACGGTGGAGGTTTTGTTATCGCCAGTTTATCACTGACCTTTGGTGTGGCGGACTTGTGTGGGTATCTGGATTTTGGCGGATTCCGGGCTGTGGGTTGTAATAGCTGTAGCGGAATTCCGCTGCCGCAGCGGTGTGTTGGCAGTCTTCTGCATGGAGGTAAGCGGGATTTACCGCCAATGTTGTAATGAGGGCCTAAATGTGCAAAACATACAGGGCAAGTAAGTGAGTATTAGCAAAGAAAATAGACTCCCAAACCAATAGGCAATTTGCTTTAGTGTCTCTATATGCCCCTAAATATGAATGATCTAAATTTTTCTCAGTAACAACAATGACAACAAGGTGATAAATGAAATATGTGGATTAATCTCAGCCACTGGCAGTCACTCCTGGAATTCAAGTATGCGAAACAGGAGAGAAGTTGGGGAAGTTACTCTCCTATCTAAGCCACTGTGAGAAAAACACTCAAACCGTAATTAAAATTAGAGATGAAACTGGCAATACTAAACAATTGCCAGGAGATGTTGTTTGTATTTGAAGGATACTAACCCAATTTATATCATTATAACCAGAAAAAAACACCTCTTTGAAGTTCATGAATATTTGGTAAAGGTCGATTTTCCTAAAGTAGGGGCAAGCGGAAATGTGGTGCCGAATGTGGAATTCATCTTAAAAGAGGTTGCAACTGCTATGTCGAATATGCTGTCTGGTAAATCCTTGGAACCTGACCATATTTCTGACGGAATTCTTAAAAATTAATCAATTTTATTGCCCCTGTATTTTTGGAAATGCTCAAAGATATTCAAAGTCCAACTACTAATCAACTGCCTTCTTCGTGGAACAATCCAGCAATATCAGTTTTCAGGAAAAAAATAAAGATCAGCTTGATTGTCAATTACATCACCTACATCAAATTTAAATGCAGACTCTAAAATATATACTAAACAAATCAATAGTGTTATTTCATCATGATCTCGGAAGTTTTATACCTGGCACAGATACCACTACAGATAATAACATTGTTTGACAAGCAGAGATACTAAATGAACTCCTCAATATTGTATACTGTTTAATGTGGAGAAAGCCTTCAATGGGGTACCCTGGGAATTGTGTTGGCATTTAAAAAAATATATATATAGACCCAGAATTATGAATTGATTAGACCAGCATATCAATTATCCACAGCTCGAATCCAAATTAACCACAACGTCTGCATCTTAATGACTATTTCCAGAGGAATCAGGTAAGGGTGTCTGTTTTCACCTGCCTCTTTCGCTCTTTACATAGAACATTAGATAACTTCATATGTGAATAACTTCAATCCCAAATCTTAAAAAGTCTTCTCCATTAGCAGTATGAGCAGATTGCTAATGCGTCCCGTTTTATATAATTTAATTAGTCTGGGACTCTTTTTAGGCCAATGAATCTTTTGACCTTGATTGGAGACTCCTTAAGACGAGATAACTAATCACCATACCGATCAAAGACCAATAACCTCATCAATATTCACAATGGCAAATCAATCAAATTAGTTAATAACATTAGTAAGAATCGGAACCCACCATAACCTTTCAGTCATGAATAACCACCCGAAATTTTGTAAGATTTATGATATTTATTACCTATTGATAACACTCTACTAGCAAGTTTATTAGTCTCAAAACCAGAAAGCACATCAGCAATGTCACAATATGGCAACTCGAATAAGATTTCATCAAAGCAAAGATCCTAAAAATTAAGACAAAGCTCGACGTCAACATGGATTAACCTTAGCAGAGTATCATTAGCGCATTATTCAACAAAGCATAGATTCAGTCATTTGTCTATTTGCGTCTGTCTAGTGAATTCCTTTACTAACCTCAAATCAGCATTGGCATGTTGGGCTTCATGCTAAACAATTTAGCAACACAAATTTAGAAAACATCTATCTATGGTCTCTATCAAAAGAAGCAGTTGGTACCTAGAAAGGAAAGGCAAATAGACAATAACAATTTCATTATCATATAGTTACCCTCCGTAATGGGTCAGCATACAGTTAGTCTTCGTCCTCAGGACATCAGTTGATTCGCCATCGGCCAGGAAACACAGCAAAGTTCAGCAAGACAGGCTATATGGGACACTTCCCTCATAAGGAGGAAGGTATGAATCGGGCATTACAAAGATAAGGATGGGTCGAAGAATCAAACAGCAAAGTCAGAGTGACAAAGTGGCTTGGGGACAACAAAAGGCACGTAATGGCTGATTTCCCCCTGTGTCAGAGGGTTATATCATTCTTGTCGTATAGTCCCCTAATTTCCAATTGTGTAACTTTTGGTGCATCATTTTCTCTCTATCCAATGATCAGGTAGTCACCACATTAGGACTGTCACTTTAGAACAGTTCTCATGTAGTTTATTGGCTCCTGTAATTGACGTCTCCAACGGGTAGAATGTCAGGTACAAGTTTTTATTCTCTCAGTCAGTAGTCCCATTGTCTTTACCAGTTCAGGCTGCCTTGTACCTGTTGCAAGTTTACACTGTTGCATTCGGCAAGAATGTCTCCTTGAGCAAGTCGAGTCTCATGAGAAAGAATTTACTACGGTTACACACATCTTCTAGCTTCTGGAAAAGTACGGCTACATGTCCTTCAGCAAGTCAGCACATTGCACATTAGAAAAACACATTTAATATGAAACCAGGCAGCTAGGCCCCGGCTCATGCTAACTAAGGCCTAATGATTAATTCAGCAAAACCTTAACATATAACTCTCAATGCTAGTACAGAATCATACATTAGTACATTAATAATCCATTATTAGTAAATTTCACTTATCATTGTATACATTAGTGGCCAATCCCCGTGGGCACATTTCAAACACACATTTAGTAAAAGCACATTAATACATTTTCTATGCGGCATCATTAGGCATTAATTTGCAACTATTTCATGTTAATTTTGATTATAATAACTACACTCCAACAATCCCTCCTCTGATGACACTTGTCATCACACAAATCTATTATCCAACAATCCTTTACCTTTTCATTTCCCTCATTTCAATTTCTTCCTTTTGCTTTGCCTTTTCGTATTTTGCTCTGAACATTTTCTCCCTTTTCTTTTCCTCCATCCTCGCTTTATATTTTGCCCATTTTACTTTACTTCTTTCGCAAATTTTGTTCAATAACCAGAGTCCGAATAAACAAGCTAAAATAGTTACTATTCCCTGTACCAATTTACCCAAGAACCCATGCCAAAGACCACTAAACCAACTTCCCACACACGCAAATCCCTCTCCAACCTTTTCCCAGACTCCTGGTTCTTTCAGTTCCTTCAAATCTGCACTATCTCTTGTTAGGGTAGTAAGCATACTTTAAATCTCATTACTATTATCCGGTATGTAGGCACAACAGTGGCGCTCATTAAGCATCTTATAGACTCCACCACTTTTCGCTAAAAGAATGTCTAAAGCAAGCCTATTTTTAAGAGTCATAGCCCTCTGAGCAGCAAGTTCAGTATCCATTAGGAGTATAGCCCCTGTGAAGTTTGTCAGCATGTTATCCACAATAGTAGACAACTTTTGAATCTTTATGGAGTTCAAAACAACTCCCACTGAAGGAATTATTGCTCCAAATATGTCTCCTACTACACCAGCAGCAGTTTTTCTCTTTTGTCTAGCACGAAGTAATTCTGTCACTTTCGGACATTTCTTTAAATTATCTAGTTAATAAATCTTTGGAAAAACTATTCCCAAACAACATGTCCCATACCATTCCTTTGGAAGACGGTAATAAGCACTAAGTCCACAAATGTAATAGACCCCTGGGATCGCTTGATCCATTCCATTCAGCATGAACGTCCACTTATTCTGAAACAAAAACATGCTAACACTCACTCGTTCCCACAAACACATTATCATAATATGACTTTGGTCACGTAATGCAAAGCCTACCTACATGTTTTGCATCTAAAGCTAGCTTCCCTTGTTCCCTAATGCCGTTAATACTGTTACTAAGGAATGTTTGTTGCTGCAAGCCCTTTTCTAATTTTCCCTTTTAAACTCTCCTTCTATCTTAAGTGTGATCTAGAAAACTCTTTTCTACAGATGTAAGCAAGCATGTCAGATTATTGCGGTGTGCATATGAAGTACTAATAGTCATTCTAAGCTCAAAGAATCCTTTAATCAGCTTTATAGCATAATACTTAGCTACACTATTCAAGTCTTCTATAATAGGTACATAAGAGAGTACTAAATCATAGTTCGAGTAAAAATATTGCACTTCCTCCTGGTTATAGAAACGCGTTAAGAGCAGAGTACAACTAATCCCGTAGGTTAATGGCAAACTGTGATATGTAACTCCCTCTTGAACTGAACGAGGAAATTGTATACCCACATAACTAGCCTTCGCATCCATAGTGTCAACATACTCACTCAGCAAGCGATAGAAAACGTTAGTAGGCAGCTCCCCTTTTGTATTAGTTTCATCATGCAAATATTTAGTATCTTGCTCAAACTTATCCCTCGGTGTTAGTGTAGCAGTCTCAGAAACTGTAGCATTGTTAGCTTCACTCTCCTCCACCAAACGCATTTCCACAAACAAAGCTATAATGAATATCACACACATAATACCCAAAGCAATACCCAAATATTTACAGCGCTTATTCCCCTCAACGTCATCTCCTGACCTAGGCATGATCTGTAAAGAATCAGAAAGTAAAGTACTATAGATATAATCAACTAATATGAGGATGGTTAAAAAATTATTTTTCTCTTCGAAGCTAAGCAAAGTCTTTCTTCAGCAGGTATTTACAGCTTTCTCATTCACTCCAGGGTCTTCTGTCAATCCAGTTAGCAGCTTGTCACAATCGTTTTTCAAAAGTCAATTCAAGTTAACAGTGTCACATCCGGTAATTTTTTTATCAGTCTCTTTTCTCAGGTTTCCCTTTACTCAATTTCAGCTTAACACAGTCTCTTTTATTTGTTGCCAACTTCAAGTGCCATAATATTGACCTGGAACTTCACGATCAAAACAAAATGCCAAGAACTCTTGTTGCCACTCGGCTAACGTTGCATACGCCCATTCAGGACCTGCGTATCTTCTGTTTGCTATTTTTCTTTTCAACTTGCGGTCACCCTGCAATTCTCCTTCACTCAGATCTTCTTTCCTTGTGGTATCGATCTCTTCCTCTATTGTTTCATTGATAACCACTTTCTCTTTTGCAGCTTGTGACTCGGGCCACTTATCTCCTTTAAGTGACCTCTTGCTGTTTGGCTTTTCAGGTTGCTGGTCAATGCCCTCCTCTTGTGCTATGATGTTTTCTCTTGATGGATCTGCAAGCGGCTCAGGAGGAGTCTGATCACCTTGACTGTCGTCTGCCTCAACTCCTTCGCCTTCTGGGTCTGTCAGGGGTTCAACTTCAAAACTGTATCTGTCTGCTTCAGGAAGAACCTCTCTTTGGGTCGGTCCTCCTGGTGCCTCAGTTGAGATAGGCTCACTGTCACCCTTCTGGACCTTGGTTGCTGTTTGAGTGACCAAGCCGTTTTCACCGGGCTCTCCTTCAGTCTCAGTTCCCCTTTGAATACTCTCTGGCCCTGAGACTTCCTTCTCTGTAGCTGTTATTTTTGCCAACTCAAGTTCCTCATCAGTTGGACATGTCACCTTCTTTGTGTGACTGACATGGATCCAGTTTGGAATTCCCGCCCATTTCACAGCAGTAGTAGTTGTCAGTATCACTTGATACGGCCCCTTCCAATGTGGCTCCAAACACGACTTCCTCACGTGTTTCTTGACAACAACCCAGACACCGGCTTTCAGATTGTGACCTGGATCATCTATCGGTGGCAGTGTGGTTGCTTCCACCTGGTGAGAGAAAGAGCGGACCACGTCAGCCAGACCCTTGCAGTAGTCCAACCCCATATCATCCGTGATATTCACAAGAGCACTTGCAGGCACTGCGGACAATCTCATAGCTCGGCCCATGAGAATATCATGAGGAGACAGTCCTGTTTTCTTGTTGGGTGTATTTCTCATTGACATTAGCACTAAGGGCAATGCATCTGGCCATTTCAAATTGGTAGCTGCGCACATTTTCGCCATTCTCGACTTCGAGGTACCACTCATCTGCTCCACTAGTCCTGAGGCTTCAGGACGGTAGCTACAATGCAGCTTCTTTTCAATGTTCAATGCGGCACACAAGAGCTTAACCACCTCATTGCTGAAGTGACTTCCTCTATCCGATTCTAAAGAGATCAGAATCCCGAAACGTGGTATCAATTCCCTAAGCAGCAACTTCGCTACTGTGAGACTGTCATTCCTATGGGTAGGGTAAGCTTCAATCCAGTGGCTGAAGATGCACACAATCACCAACACGTACCTCAAACCTCCACACACAGGCATTTCAATAAAATCCATCTGCATTCTGCTAAATGGACCTCCAGCTCTCCCAATGTGGCTCAAATTCACCACAGTCCCTTTCCCCGCATTCATCTGTTGACAGATGATGCACCTGTGACAGATTACTTCTGCAGCTTTTCTGAATTTTGGGTTGAACCAATCAATTTTGAAGAACCTGATCATGGCATCTCTCCCAATATGTGCTTGCCCATGGTAAAACCTTGCAAACTGTGACAAGAGACTGTTTGGCAAAACAATTTTCCCCTCATCTGAAACCCACAAATCATCGGGTCTTTGTACACATTGCATTTTATGCCATGAACGTTTCTCTTCTCTGCTGGCATGTCCCTGCAACAATTTTAACTCTTCCATTGTGTCAACCACCCTCAATGCATAACCTGTGCATGTCTCATTTTCAGTTTCAGGTAGCAATTCTCACTGATCTTTGAACGATATACAGTTCAATCACAAAACCTTGCGACTTGATCTGCATATCTATTTCCCATTGACACAAAGTGATTTCACATGAGCGCTGCATTTCACCACGGCAATTTCAAGAGGTAACTGAATTGCGTGCAACAACTCCTTAATTCTTTCACCATTTTTCACTGGAGAACCAGAAGAGGTCATGAAACCCCCCTGCGACCATAGCTGGCAAAATCATGAACAACTCCAAATCCGTATCTGCTGTCGGTATAGATAGTGACTTTCAGTTGGTCAGCGGCATGGCATGCCCTAGTAAGCACAACCAATTCAGCCACTTGAGCAGAGTACACTCTTTCGAGCCAAGATGCTTCCAGGATACCAGTGATTGTACATACAGCGTATCCGGCTCTCAGTACTCCTACTGAATCTTTCAAGCATGAACCATCAACAATGATAATGTAATCATTTTCCTCCAATTGAGTATCTTTAATGTCAGGTCTCGGTTTGGTGCACAGTTCGGTTACCTTAAGACAATCATGTTCTACTTCCTCAGCCTCATCAACATCTGTGTTTTCATTTGGAAGCAAAGTTGCTGGGTTTAACACAGTACAGAGCTTCAATGACACATTAGGTGACCCCAGTATAATCGTTTCATATTTTGTTAGATGAGCATTTGTCATGTGCTGGGTCTTTGTTTCCGGTGAGTAGTATTTCGACTGAGTGTGGGACCATTACTGTAAAGGGATGTCCCATCACTATGCCTTCACATTGAGTAAGGCTTTGACCAACTGCTGCAGCTGCTCGCAGACAACCCGGTAAGGCTGCTGCAACTGCGTCCAAAGTAGCTGAAAAATATGCTACTGGGCGGTTTGCACCTCCTTGGACCTGTGTCCGGACAGACAAAGAACAAGCATCACGTTCATGACAAAACAATACAAAAGGCTTTGTGTAGTCAGGCATACCTAAAGCTGGAGCCCTGCACATACACTCTCTCAGCTCAATGAATGCCCTCATCTCTTTCGCGGACATAGTTAGGGTATCCGGGCCATCCTTAACCTCCTTGACAGTCAACCTCACCAAAGGCTTAGAGATAATTGAAAAGTTTGGAATCCACTGGCGGCAGTAGCCCACCATTCCCCAAAACATCTAACGTCTTTCTTGGATGCCGGGGGATTCATCTGTAATATGGCTGTCACTCCCCCTTTTGGATATTCTCCTTGACCCCTTCTCAATCAGGTGGCCTAAGTACTTCACCTCTTTCTGAGAGTACTGCAGCTTCTTTGGGGACACTTTATGACCGTTCTTTCCCAAGAATTCAGTAAGGCAATAGTATCGTACCTGCAGTCATCTTTTGTTTTGGACGCAATCAACAAATCATCAATGTACTGTACTAGAGTTGAATTAAAAGGCAGTTCCAATGATTCCAAATCCTTCTTCAATATCTGATTGAAGATGGAAGGCGATTCTGAAAACCCTTGAGGAATTCAACACCAACTGTAAACCTTGTCCAAGAATTTGAAACTGAAGAGAAATTGGCTGTCCTCGTGAAGAGGCACAGAAAAGAACGCTTGAGACAAGTCCACGACTGTGAACCACTCTGCATCACATGGAACCTGGACCATGATCATGGCTGGATTTGGCACTATGGGGCAGCATTTTACCACTATCTCATTAATTTTCCTCAGATCTTGGACAATTCGAACTTTCCCACAAGGCTTTCTCAATCCCATTATTGGTGAATTACATGGGCTGCTCATCACTTCTTTTAAGACCCCTTGCTTCACAAAGCCCGCAATTATCTGCATTACCTGTATGAGGACATCCTGTGCCATCTGGTACTGCGGTACCTGGGGAAACACAGCATTTGGCTTCACATCTACTTTGACTGGTTCTACGCCTTTTATCAATCCCACTTCCTTTCCTGTCAAGTCCCACACCTTCTCTGTGACTGTTCCCTGTAATTCGGTCTGCAAATCGGTCCCTGTGAACATCGGGAAAAAGCTTATCAAAGAGTACTCCTCATCTGTGGTCTCCGTTTCAGGCTCTGATATCTGACCATCATCCCCCTCATCATCACTGTTTGTCTGTACCGCAATTCCCTCATTGGAACAGGTGATCGAACATCTTGTCTTACACAGCAAGTCTCATCCCAGTAGGGACACAGGATTTGAGTCACAGACTACAAATCTGTGCAATCCTTGAAAGGTACCAATCTCAACTTGGACCGGATCAGTGATTGGGTTAGTCAGGAGCTGATTTGCTACTCCTACCACTTTTATAGTATGCCCTGAAAGCAGAAATTTCGGAACCTTTGCACTTCTGACTGTAGAGCATGTAGCTCCTGTGTCAACCAGGAACTAAACCTTGTGACCATCACCTTTCCTTGCACATAAGCGCCCATTTGATCTACTTCTAGGGACGCTGCAAGCCTGTACTCCTCACTATCCGAACAGTCATCCAACCATTCATCGTTTACTCCATTCTCACCAAGCAATGGGAACTGTTGTAGTGCATTATTTTGACTCATTGTTTGGCCTGTGACCTGTTGAGGAACTATCACCTGTTGCTGTCCCATCGGAGCTAAAGGCAACTTCATTTGCTGTCTAGGTACCATGGGAATCTGCTGTTGCACTTGCTGCACATGCACTGGTTGTACACGTGGCATTTGCATCTCTTGCATGGGCTGAAGACTCTGCATTCTGGAAATTCGGATTTGGACCCTTCATTCTCGGACCCCTCATATTTTGAAATGCACCGACATCATTGCTTTGTTGAACAACACCATCCTGCACCATCATCGGGCATTCCTGCTTCCAGTGTCCCATGCCCCCGCACGCATGGCATGGTGACATCTTTTTCATCCCTTGCACATCATTCTGAACCACAACAGTATTCAAGTCTGGACCACGGTTCACAAAACCTCCTCGACCTCTGCCTCTCGTTTGCGTTTGAAACATTCTGTTACCTTGCGGTTGCTGCACCATCTGCTGCACTCCATTTCCCTGCATCCCTACTTGAGCTGCCTTAATTTAATTTGCATCACCATCACCTTCTCTTTCAGCTTTCTCTGCTTCAACTCAATCTCATCACTACAGTATTTTGCGTACTGCAACATCTCATCAATCAGCTTCGCTTGCCAACAGATCAAATGATTCTTAATCATCTGGCTAATCTCTGGCCTTAATCCTTCAACAAATCTGAACACAAGGTGATTCATGTCCTTATGTTCTATGACCTCTGTGCTGCTGTAGTGTTTGAACGCCTTCAACAACCTCTTATAGTAAGCATGTATCGACTCCTTGCCTTCCTGTGACGTTCGATCAATTTTCTGCCAATCAATATTCTGTGGCGACACCTTCTTCTTCAAAAACTCAATCACCTTATAGTAGTACTTCATCACCTCAGGAGACGGTGCTCCTGTAGCTCTGTCCCTTGCCGGTTCTGCTGTCGGCCAATCCACACTTCTGTTGCACTCAAGCCACAAATCAGCTGGAACTATAATCTCAAACAGGGTGTTCAAGTCTTCCCAAAGACATTTAGCAAGCTTCACAAACCTATCCGTTTGCTGATATCACTCTATCGGCTTTTCCCTCAACCTGGGATAATCATTGGTGAATGACAAAATGTCACCTCTAGACCACGATACATGAACTAGAACCCCTCCAGCTGTCTCTCTCCTCGGTAACATCTTTATTGTTCCTGTGTCTGGCACAGCTTTCGCCTGCTGTTGTTGCAGGCAGTCACTTTTCCTCTCATCTCTCTTCTTCACCCATCTGCCTTCCCACTTCTCTAAAGCTCCCCAAACTTGAGCACTCTGTAGTATCTCTTTAAGGTGTGCCTTCATCCCGGTAGACCTCATATGATCATGATCTTTAGGTTCGAAGTCTAGCCTATAACTCCTCTTCAGGTGCTTAGTATTGTCTAAGTCTATACCGTATTTGTCTGCTAGATTTGCTAACCTCTGGTGTACCTTACTCACTTCTTTGGTTATTTTCAGGCACAGATACCTCAATTCTGCTTCAGTGTATGATTCTAATCTATTCACTCCCATGCTTCCTTCACCTAACTTAGCTGCTTCCACACCCAACCTCACAAAATTCAGGTATTCCTCTCTCTCTGACCGATCTGCTGTCGCAGGAGTAGTCTGTGGAGTGTTAAGCTTGTCTAACCATTCGTTCAATTGTTGTGCGGTTAAGCCTTGCAACAAGATATTTCCAGCTTGTGCCATCGGAATTTGCGACGTGTTTGCACTCATTACCTGTGGAGTCAGTAGACCCAAACCTGCTTGTCTCATGGTTTCTAGAGGAACCCTAATCGGACTGAAGTCCAACAAGGATCTAGACCTTTCGGCTGTCTGTTGTCCCGGTGTTATCCCTTGGGAGCTTCCTGTGAACCCTCCTCTTATCACCTCTTGAGTCATTACTCCTTGGTCACAAACACTAGGCTTCGCCTGCGCATACAGCAGCACTGGCGGGCCAACGGTAATTGGCAACGATATAGCAGCTGGTGTCTGTCCATTTCCCATTCCTGGTGGAGCATTAACTCCCTTACCTGGATTCATTGCATGTGCTGTAACTGACTGCGGTCCTGTGACTGAGGTGTAATTCGGAACTACCTGTGGCTGCGGCTGGGGCAGCAAATGTGGAGTTGGCTCAATCTGCACTAACTTTGATCTCGTATATACTGGATCAGGCGGCACCATCAAACTCGTAGTCGTTTCTAATACTGGGACATCAGGGTAGAGCCTCTGAATGGGTGGTGGCTGCAACTGTATCTGCGTCTCGGGTGCAGTGGATACACTAGCACCATTCTGTATCGGAGCAGATGTGGTAACATTATTTGCCTGTGCTGTACCTGTGGCTCCCTGACTCTGTGTCGAACTTACAGGACCTGCACTGGTACTCAGTCTGTTGTCATTTACGGCATATGGTGGTGGTCGATTGTGTAACAACTGATTAAGAAATTCATCTGCCCAAGACTTTTGAGTCTCCTTTTGCTTACTAGAGCCCTTGTCTGTTTTACAAGTGGTCTTTCTCCCCTGTGTTTTGGCTTCTTGAGTTATTGCCGGAAACATCCTGACTCCGTCTATTATTTCCCTTCTCCACATCCTAGTCTCACTATCCCATCTAGCCTCTGCTAGAGTCTTTTTTTTTTGCTTTTCTCATTCCCATCTCGAATTTCTGTTGCCTCTGTTGTATGGCCATTAATTCCCAAATCGCTAACGCCTCAAACTGAGCTGGTCTTGGAGGCGGCTTTTGCTCATTTAATGCTTTCCACAAATTCTCTAGAACCCCTATACTAAAGGTTGCATTCTCTGGAAACACCAAACACCCATCTTTCTCTGTTAATTTGCACCATTGCTTTAGCCAAAGACATGGCACAACTCCCTTCTCCTCCATTACGGCATAAGCGGGAGTATCCTCTGGCGGTGTAGGCTTCCCCACACTCGCTGTAATATACGCATCTCCCCTCAAAGTGCTCTTTAAAGCCTTGAAAAACCTCATTTTGCGTCTTTCATTTTGTTTTAGAATCTAATCAGGAAGTTACTTTAATTCCCAGAACACCCTTCGCCTACGTTCTCAACCAATTGCCTCTCATGGACGGCTGCCAATCCGTGCGCGCCCCTTCTTACTAGCTGACCTGTCCCAGCGCGGCTCCAATGACGTCACACTCACACACCCTGCAGCTGACAAAGTCTTGCAGCTTGTCTTCCTCACTCTGGATCCACACAAAAACTAAGGCAATATATTGCGAGCGCCTTAACTACAAACTCAAATTTGCCGGTTTACTACAGGAAGGGTAACACAATTGCTTCAGAACTTTACAGAGATTTCTCATGAAGCCTCGGCCGCTACTCTCTCTTTCTCAGCTCCCGCACCTGCAAGCAGAATTCGACCCGCAAATTCTACTCTCGACTTGACAATGGCTTGTCCTAGTGCACTTTAGAACTTACCAAATCTCCATCGAAGGTTTCACTCACACTCTTTGACTCAAACATGACTCGTCAACCACGCCCGATTGACCTATTAAACTGCGCAAATTACAACATAAACCAAGTGTCTCATACACTTATCAATATACTCTGGAGTCTTAGACCACGCCGGGTCCGTACATCACCAACAACCACGTGGACAATTTTTGAGCAGAAAGCGCCACACTCACATGTAGTTCGCCGACTTCCCTACTCTCATACTGCAGAGTACGCCCACTCCTACTAAAACATTACCTGGCCTAAACCTCACAATTCACCTGCGATATGCATAAGCTGAGCAAGCGCAAATCCTACTTCACTCATGCCATCACTAGAACGCCGAGAACATACCCAACTCACTTTGGCAAGCTCCGAGATTCCAGGAAAGTCATTTGGGACTTAGGGGCACATCATCTATCCAGTTTGCATTATTTCGAAAATACTTCTAAAACAATAGTCCCTCGCCCTAGGGCCCCAGAGGGCCTAAACCACTCTCTGGTACCAGAGCTGTTAACGCAACTTGTCTTATATAATTTAATTAGTCTGGGACTCGTTTTAGGACAATTAATCTTTTGACCCTGATTGGAGACACCTTAAGACGAGATAACTAATCAACATACCGATCAAAGATCAATATTCACAATGGCAAATCAATCAAATTAGTTAATAACATTTGTAAGATTCGGAACTCACCATAACCTTTCAGTCATGAATAACCACACGAAATTTTGTAAGATTTATGATATTTATTCCCTATTGATTACACTCTACTAGCGAGTTTATTAGCCTCAAAACCAGAAAACACATCAGCAATGTCACAATATGGCAACTCGAATAAGATTTCATGAAAGCAAAGATCATAAACATTAAGACAAAGCACAACGTCAACATGGATTAATCTTAGCAGAGTATCATTAGCGCATTATTCAACAAAGCATAGATTCAGTCATTTGTCTATTTGCGTCTGTTTAGTGAATTCCTTAACTAACCTCAAATCAGCATTGGCATGTTGGGCTTCATGCAAAACAATTTAGCAAAACAAATTTAGAAAACATCTATCTATGGTCTCTATCAAAAGAAGCAGTTGGTACCTAGAAAGGAAAGGCAAACAGACAATTACAATTTCATTATCATATAGTTACCCTTCGTAATGGGTCAGCATACAGAGTCAGTCTTCGTCCTCAGGACATCAGTTGATTCGCCATCGGCCAGGAAACACAGCAAAGTTCAGCAAGACAGGCTATACAGGACACTTCTCTCATAAGGAGGAAAGTATGAATTGGGCAGGACAAAGATAAGGATGCGTCAAAGAATCAAACAGCAAAGTCAGAGTGACAAAGTGGCTTGGTGGCAGCAAAAGGCACGTAATGGCTGATTTCCCCCTGTGTCAGAGGGTTCTATAATTCTTGTCGTATAGTCCCCTAATTTCCAATTGGGTAACTTTTGGTGCATCATTATCTCCATCCAATGATCAGGTAGTCACCTCATTAGGATTGTCACTTTTGAACAGTTCTCACATAGTTTATTGGCTCCTGTAATTGACGTCTCCAACGGGTAGAATGTCAGGTACAAGTTTTTATTCTCTCAGGCTCAGTCAGTAGTCCAATTGTCTTTACCAGTTCAGGCGACCTTGTACCTGTTGCAAGTTTACACTGTTGCGTTCGGCAAGAATGTCTCCTTGAGCAAGTCGAGTCTCATGAGAAAGAATTTACTACGGTTACACACATCTTCTAGCTTCTGGAAAAGTACGGCTACATGTCCTTCAGCAAGTCAGCACATTGCATGTTAGAAAAACACATTTAATATGAAACCGGGCAGCTAGGCCCTGGCTCATGCTAACTAAAGCCTAATGATTAATTCAGCAAAACCTTAACATTTAACTCTCAATGCTAATGCAGAATCATACATTAGTACATTAATAATCCATTATTAGTCAATTTCACTTATCATCGTATACATTAGTGGCCACTCCCGTGGGCACATTTTAAACACACGTTTAGTAAAAGCTCATTAATACATTTTCTATGCGGCATCATTAGGCACTAATTTGCAACTATTTCATGTTAATTTTGATTATAATAACTACACTCCAACAAGATGAAGTACTCATACTTTTTTAAAGTTAGTTTTCTGCAAACTTACAAAAACAAATACAACTCAGCCAAAAATGCAGTATTTTTGCCATCATTGTACCTAAGAATCATAATCAGACAAGAGACAAATTTAACCTGTGTATAGTAACAATTCTCAGCCCAGTCTAGGATAATGCACTCATACTTACTCGTTCTGTCACCTTTTACGTGAAGATAATAGAACAAATGGCTGCAAATGCTAGCAGCCTGTCCAGATACAAATTAAACTCCAGCAAGACAAACATTGTTATAGAGCAGGGGTTCCCAACCTTTTGACTTCTGTGGACCCCTACTTCAGCATTATTAGAACCTGGGGACCCCCACTGAATCACTATTGAAATCTGGGGACCTCCCACTGAGCCATTACTGGAAGCTGGGAACCTAATCTGTTAATGTTATTTAATTTTCTGAGCAGTCGCAGACCCCTGAGGAGGCTTTGTGGACCCCCAGGGGTCCCCGGACCACTGGTTGGAAACCACTGTTGTAGAGAGTGGGCCCACAGATACAGACATCAGCAGCAAGCTATATGGGTGTTATGATTGCGCCGAAACTAAACCTTTCAAATGCAATTGTATATCTCTATTAGAAGGGATCAAATCTTATTAACTAAATGGACCAACCTGCAGATGTATTTAAGATTAACCTGACAGAGATAAATATCTTACCTAAGCTATCATATTTTTCAGCGAATCGCCACTTTTTGTTCCTAACATTTATTTTTAACAGTTTGATACTACTGTTTCCAAATTTGTTTGGCGTTGCAAAGTATCTTGTAGGGCCATCAAACAGTTGAAGCTATTATTAACTCCAGGAGGTTGGGCTCTACTACATTGGGGGCTATATTAGTGAGCTACCACAAACCCTATCACACTTCTGCATGATGATACTCATACACAGCTTTTAACATTCTGAGAGATAATTTGGCAGCACAGGAATCTTCAAGAAATTAGATTAAAAGCCATTCAGTAATTTTGGTTAGATTTGATATCAAATCAAGCATTTTCTAAAGTACCCGTTTCTTCAATTAGCACTAAGAAACCCTGAATTATCTGAATGCTTTGCTATTTATTATTCATCCGACTGACACCAATTGTGACTCACCTAAATAAATGACTTATTTGAAACTGCTCTCTAAAATCTTTCTTAGATCCACAAAATTAATTTTACTTGCACTGCCATGAATTTTTCAAATGTTTACAAATTAGGGCTCAGATTTACTAAGATTTTGTGTCAGAGCTGCTACATTTTCTTTTGGTGCAGCCTGAGGGAAAATCCATTTTGCCATTTACAAAGCTAGGCAAATTATGATTTGCCTGGCTTTGTGCAGCTTTGTTAAAGAATAAGTCATGCAAAGCAGTGCATAGCGCTTTCTTGTGTTACCTTACATCAGGAAGCATCATATGTGTGGTGTGACCCATGTATTTTGGCGCAAACCCATATTTATAAAGACATATGATTTTTAAGTTACCCCAGCCAAACTCACTAACTGGCACAATGTAGCTCATGCTTGCCCTTGATGCTCGTGGATTTCTGCAGATGCCACATACTAGGGCAGTGGTCTTCAAACTGGGGGGGCAACCCCCTCCCCAAGAGGGGCCTCAAGTGATCCCAGGGGGGGCGCCAGACTCTGGCCGAAAGAAGCACTATAAAAATAACAGACCTTTGTTGTAAGCAGAAGCATATTATTGTATTTCTAAAAAGGTAACAGCACTTAACAGCAATGTTTAAATAGGTCTAGATGTATTTAAACATCGACATCTTTATAAAATAATTGTGAAAAATTCTGAGGGGGGGGCCCAATGATTTCAATTTTTCAACTTGGAGGGCCCGGCATGAAAAGGTTTGGAGACCACTGTGCTAGGGCATAATGCATGCCCCTGCAGCCCCCGAGGAGCAGGGTGCCCCCACCCTATTGGGGGTTCGCAACCCTTCAAGGGTGCCCACATTTAGCCAAGGACAATTAATACGTGTGAAATATAGGAGACTTGTGGCCCTCGTGATGTTCTGCGGGGGCATCATTTTGCATTGTGCCACTGCTGCATACATGTTTGCTAGATGCCCTAGTTTGAAATAATATTAAGGATTGCAAGATTGATGATTGCTAAGAAATGGAAATCAGACACAGCACCTTAATGCAATGAATCGTGGTGGGCAGTAAATACCTCATGTAAACTGGAATACTACCTAGTGAAAATAAGAGGGCCCCTAGTAAAGTTACAATAGAAATGGGGAAAGTTGCTGTTACTTTTCTGTTTGAAAACACCCTTCCATTTTGTAATCTGTACTATCACAGGTGAGTAAATGTGTGTGAATGTTGGAACTTTTATGTTAGCTTTCTCGGATATCTTTCAGTTTTTGTATTGGAATGTGTGCTCTGATCATCTACCATCTTTCCTTGATCTAATAAAAAGGCCGCCTAGTCTGGATTTCAACTCATGCCTCTTTCTTCTACCACTCAACACTTCCTGTCTACTCATGCAAGGACTTTCTCATTCCTTCTTTCTCCCTTTCTCGATGTTTTCACGTCTTTCTTTTCTCACTCTTTTTCCTTTTTTCTGCCTTTCCTCTGGGGCAAGCACTGATGATGAAAAGCATGTCCCAGTTCCCAACAATGAGGTCCTGTGCACTCCACCAGCAAACATGTATACAAATTGGTGTCCAGCTATCCTAGAAGATAGATCATATTTGCAAAGCAACATATTCTCGAGACAAAACTATCATGTCCACAATATGTTCTAAACCCGTTCAAAGAGTATTGAAAAAATGTTCTTTTTGTAAGGAGCATCAACAAACCTCAAGAGGGTTTAAAGTGCCTGGCCTACAGTCGACTCATTTGTGGAAGAATCTGAAGACGGGCAAGTTGAAATAATTGTTAACTTTCCTTTTTAACTGGTGGTTTCATCTCCCTTGCTTTCTGGTTGGAAATGGTTGGGTTCTGAACTCTTTATCCAGTAAATACAGAGTAGGTCACACCCTCTTGATGTGATTATGACATGGCTTTAACAACACTGACCATGGAAAAAGCCACAGAGCAAATTGTGCTGGGATTACAAGTCGACATGAGCTGCCCCCCTACTCCTCCTTGGGCAACAAAAACTAGGTCATTCACAGTTAAGAGGACTACAGGAGTAGTTTGCCTACAATAGACACAGTGTAGACAGGAAGTATATAAAGTCTACTAGCAGGAAGATGGGCACATTCTTCCTTGGCATTTAAGTAAATGGAAAGTGTTGGTTGGAGTCCAAAGAAATTATGTCGACTCGCCAGATGCAGAAGTGACATCTCCGACCCTTACACAACAGGTTTGACCACTCACCCCACACTTTGCCATTCAATGGCTTCCTATGTTTTCCTTAGAGGCAAAAACAGAATACTGCCAACAAACTCCTAATAACTCTTTGCCCATATTTTTACAGATGGATAAGAAATGTTGGCATGTGTTAACCATAGGCAAGATAGAATTGTTTTTAAAAAACTCTATTTGCTTTTGAAAGACACTTGATATGAGCAATCATGTTGTGAGAGCTAATTCTTATGAAGCCATGGAACTGCCAATCACACCAATGTGGAGCCTTCCACCTCTCCTGGTGCATTTCAAATGTGGTAAATGCAGTGCCTGGACATTTCCATGTATTGCCAGAACCCTTACTTACATTTCATGTGCACACTAAAAGACATCACAAACTGTAACAGTAAGTGTCCAGTTTATGTTACTGAATCTCCCTGTGAAAAAAATGTAAACAGGGCGGATCACAAGGCATGTAAAGTGTTGAATTTTACAGCATAAGAGCAGAATTAACTGTAAGATTGTCACAGTTGTCACAAGTGCTCTTGTAACTCGTTATCTTTCTCACAACCACACTGAGAAGAATATTTGCTGGTAAGAGATTGAAGCACTATACCAGCTTCTGTCAGACAGCACTAGCCTTGTACTCTGAATCCGATGGGAGAACTGGATCCTTCCACAATTCAGCGTATCCTCTACCAAATCAATGCAGTTGTAATAAGTTGAGTAACTTGAATAGAGGGAAGGGAAATGCTGTAAGAGAAAGAAAACAGATGCACATGTAAATGCTACTTTTACTCACCAGTTCTGCTGTTCATTGACTTCAACTGATCATAGCAGTTATCTAAAATAGATAACACTGTTAAAGCCCCATAAAATACACTGCATCAAATACTCTATAAGTGTTATTTTTCATTTTGGAGTTGTTTGGCCTGTAAGTGTCATCACTAAATAGCTGCTCAATTTGGTAAGGCTCTCATATTACAGCTATACTGGCCTGATTTCTTTTAAAGTATTGGTTAAAGTCCAATCCAAAAATATTTTGATTATCTTTGCAGACAAGATCTGGTTGGACTCAGCATTTGTGTGATCGGGAATGCGGATTGCCTGCTGTAAGTTTTAGAAAGTGCACTTTTCACACATTTTTTCTTGTAGTAAATTTATTGAGTAATGTAAGTTATTTGGATCTCATGTTTTATAGATGATCTTTACTGATTCTCAGTCCTGGTGATGACCTTTAGACCTCTAATGTAATCCGGGGAAGAAAAGTTGACTATTTGTAGTGGAAGAAAGTGTTATCACACCTAAGGGCATTAGATTACCAAAGGAAAGGATGACTCCTGGTAGCCCCAATGCTAACCTACACAGAATAACATGTGTGGAAAGGTGAGAGGTGTCTCTTTTAAAGGGTCACAACTAGAAAGAAAAACCTCACTAAGGGTATAAGCTCATATCCTGATTTGCAAAGAGAATATTTGAAATGTCGAGAAAAAAATCAGAGGCAAAAAATGAATAACAAGTGAGCGCTGAGCGTGACAAAAAAAGCAGACAACAAGAATTACTGCAGTGATTTGATATAATTGAAGGCATTAACACACTCAGCATCCCACATAAAATCCACACGTGATTTCAGCAACAATGAGAGTTCTGACTCTTGAAGCTAAATCTGGGATGAACCGCAAATAGAATTCACAAAGACCCATGAATGATTTGACACTTGTCTTATCTGTTGGAGGAGGTGCTTTCATAATGGCATCGATGATCCCTGGTTTTGGCCTCACTCCATCAGATGAAATCACATGTCCTCAGTATTCTACAGACTCCTTTAAAAATACACATTTATTTCTTTTTAAAGCAATGCCAGAAGATTTGAAAATAGAAAGCACTTTTCATAACACCACATCATGCTCCTCTCGCTGTGTGGCGTATATCAATATGTCATCCTGAAAGACAATTACATTAGAAATACCTTTGAGCATTGTGCTCATCAGTCTTTGAAAAAACGATGCTGCGGATTCTAGGCTGAATGGCATGCGTCAATACTGATAAGTACCCCATAGGGAAAAAAATGCAGTAAGATGTCGACATTCTGGTTCTAACTCTACTTGATGATACGCTGCAGCCAGGTCAAGTTTAGTAAAGTACTTTGCTCCTGAAATGGTCGACAACACTTCACTAATCCTGGGAATAGGGTGAACATCAACCCATATCTCTCTGTTTAGTGCTCTAAAGTCCACACACACTTGTAGTTCTCCATTTTCTTTTCGAGCTATAACTAAAGGAGAAAACCACAAAGAAGATTCAACTGGTTCAATAATATCTTTGCAGCATAATCCCTCCAACTCTCTTTCGAAATCTTCCCTGACACTAAAAGGTACTCTTTTGATTTTGTGCTTAGTAGGTATAATATTGTCTTTGGTCTTAATCTTATGCTGAAAACCTTTAATCGTTCCAAGTTCTCCAGAAAACACCTCAGGGAACTGATTTAATGTTTCCCTAATGGTGTTCTTATCATGTACAACAGATACTTGTTCACTCGTACCAGGCTGTGAAATCATTCCAAAAAGCCCTTGGTTAAACCAACCCAATATGTTAAGACCTTCAACTGCAATATATACTTTGCCAAAGATCCTCCTGCCCTTAGAAATCAAGATATCTTCAAAATATCCTTGCAATTCTTTTTTTCATCCTTCATAGGATACTGGAGATCTATCCGGTGGCATCAAATCACGTTCACCCCATTTTTGCAGAAAGTGACCATTGTGATTCCGGCACCGGAATTTACCAGTAACCTTGTAATTTTGTCACCTGTCTGAACCTCAACATAAGGATCTATACAATGTTCAGGATCACCCTGCTTGACAATTTCAGACCTTTCTACTCTCTTCCATATCATTCCAGGTATGCTTATGTAATCATGGATTAATACTCTAAGTGGCCACATGTCAAATTTATGAGTGAACCTAATCCTAAATCCGTGATAACATTTTTAAAATATGTATTCATGGATGAGGGTTTTCCAGAAGAATTGGTTTTAGATAATAGAGTTCAGTTTGTGTTGGCTGATATGGAAGAATTTTTAACAGAGAGCTCTATTAAACATTTAAAACGTTTGTTATATCATCCACAAACCAATGGTTTGATTGAGTGCTTTAACAGAGTGCAGGAGAATGTATGAGATGGGCTTTACTGAATTAATGTGTAGTTTCTTCTGCGGTCCGAAACATGTTATGGATTTATGGAACAACACCTCATTCCTCCACAGGTGTATCTCCATTTGAACTTTAAAAAACAGAAAAACAGCTAAACGGTACAAATCAGCTTAGATGGCCAAGTTATTGAAAAACCAACAGAATCCAAAAGAATTAGAAGCTTTTGCACAATCTAATGTTGAAATAGCTCAAGCTAAACAAAGAAGTTGTTATAATCAAAGACATGGGGCACAGGAAAAACCTGTTGAGAAAGATGAGATGGTACGCATAAAAAAACCTGGGTTTGTAAAAAAAAGGTGAACAAAAATTATATGAACCGACGGTGGTGGAGTGTGCGGATCTGCTGTGAGGGTGTTAGGTCGTTACTGGTGGAATAAAGCAAAGGTAACTAAAACTTTACACAATGAAAATAAAGAAGATCCAATGGGTATTTCTGATGGTCTGATTTATCAGGATAATGTGGTCAGTGATGGAACTAGCCAAATTCAAAAGAGTCAAGTGCCTGTACGCAAATGTGCTAGGTGCTGTCTAGTGCCTTTGAGGTCCAGATAACTCATTTGAAGTCATTTTTATTTAACTCCTCCACTTAAATATTTTTTTTGTTGTTGTTTATTTGTAGGTCTTGTTTTTTTTTTTTTTAACACATATGTAATATTTCATTATTATTATAATTGTGTGAATAATGGCTAAAAGTACTAGTGGCCTTCAAGGCCATTTGTTGTGTTCCCTTATGGAGCCTCTACGTTGGCATGAGTCCTAGGAACGTTGTGGAGCAGGACAGCTGGGAGCTGACTGTGAGCAGCTTGGGATGACTGTTGACATCTGCATAAGGAAATAAATACAAAAACAATTGTTCATTACCTGCATGATTATTTCCACTTACCACACATTCCGTTTGTACTATGGAGTTCTGGGACTCTCTTGTTGCCTCCTGGTTTCTGTTCTAGTTGCAAACAGCAAGAAACATTGGGGGAGTGTGAGCTTCAGTCACGCTGGCACATAATGTCAAAATATGTTATATGACAAGCAGGGCACATAAAGGGGTCTGAAGGGGCTCAAAAGGCAGTGGAAAGTGAAGCCAATCTGGATTGGTAGGGGTACTAGGTGAGAGAAACCAGAATATTGTGTAAAGTAACCAACATTTTCTAATGCTTTCCAAGCAGAGAAGGAGAGAGTGTGTGTGTTTTTGTCTATGTTTATGTTTTGTGAAATCCAACAGACACCTCACCATACCCGACTGAAAACACCTGCCCCCAATTATTTTTCAGAAAATACATGTATTAGGGCGGTGTAACACCCCAAATACCCCCCCTTAAGCTAAGCTCCTGTGGTCCCAAAACGGAAACATTTTGAAAAAATAAATAAAAACAGCAACATTCTCTTTAATGGACACAGGTTGCTTTGTTTCCCATTTGGAAATGCAATTGTATAGATGGAAGTCTGTTGTCCCTTACAATCCTCCATCGCTGTATTCTCAGCCAGTCACTGAAAGTCACAAATTGCAAGTTTTCTAGTTGATATTTATATGGTAGATCAATGTGCAATGGCCTTGTTAATGTACAGTTTGTGATGTGATCTTGTGGTGTATGGGTCTCGTCCCAGATTCACTTTTTAACCAAACTAGCTGGTGTGCAAATTTCACATTTCTTGTTTGTGAAAGGAAATAGTGCATAACAGCATTTGAAAATGCAATAGGTCTCGCATTTGTGAGAGTTAGAGCAATTGGTGTTGTAAATGACAATGGGGGTCATTTTGACCTTGGCGGACGGCGGAGGCCGTCCGCCAAGGTACCGCCGCTGAATGACCGCACCGCGGTCAAAAGACCGCGGTGGCCATTCAGACATTTCCTCTGGGCCGGCGGGCGCTCTCCAAAAGAGCGCCCGCCGGCCCAGAGGAAATGCCCCTGCAACGAGGACGCCGGCTCAGAATTGAGCCGGCGTAGTTCCAGGGGTGCGACGGGTGCAGTTGCACCCGTCGCGTATTTTAGTGTCTGCTTAGCAGACACTGAAATACTTTGCGGGCCCTCTTACGGGGGCCCCTGCAGTGCCCATGCCATGGGCATGGGCACTGCAGGGGCCCCCAGGGGCCCCGCAGCACCCCCTACCGCCATCCTGTTCCTGGCGGGAGACCCGCCAGGAACAGGATGGCGGTAGGGGGTGTCAGAATCCCCATGGCTGCGGAGCGCGCTCCGCAGCCATGGAGGATTCACAAGGGCAGTGGTAAACCGGCGGGAGACCGCCGGTTTACCCTTTCTGGCCGCGGCTGAACCGCCGCGGTCAGAATGCCCTCGGGAGCACCGCCAGCCTGTTGGCGGTGCTCCCGTGGTCGGTGACCCTGGCGGTCACCGGCCGCCAGGGTCAGAATGACCCCCAATGTCTTTTACCTATGTGTTTTGGTTTGGAGTGCAGTGGATGTATGCCAGGTTCCACAGCAACCCTCCCAGGCCTGTCACTGCAGGATAGAGAACACAACAAGGCCACCATCTTGGGAGTGTGTTGCCTCATTCCTACAGGCTGGCTGTGATACCCTAGAAATGCAACCCTTTCTATTATGTTTACCTAAACTTTTATAGCACCAAACAAGCCACAAAGAAACACCTTTGTGGCATTTAATCCGAAGAATGATGGGGTCTAAAGAGTTAGGAGCAAAGAAAAGGGAGCAGTCATATATTTCTGTGTGTTAAACTTATGAAGGAATTATTCCTTTACACTGGCAATACCAGCCTAACTTTTTAAAACATTGACTGTATACAAAGAGAATAACAGAAGAGGCAGCTTAATTGAACTGGAGGCTTCAAATGTGTGCAGGTTGGTGAAACAGAGCTTCATTGTTTGATGGGCTGATAGGATAGGTTCCAGAAGTAGCGACATCTGTGACCTTGGGTCAGTGTTTAAATGGAAATACAGAAGGGCTGGAACTCTGTATTCATTAAAAGCACTGCCTTGGGTTCATAGTCTCATGACAGCCCTCAGCTCAGGACTGGACTCTGTAGAACAGACATGTGTACCTGAATCTCCTGGACCTTGATGGTGCCTTTTCAGTGCATACATCTGTGCACAGGCTGATAGTTTTGAAGTGAGAATTATCTCTGTTGGGGTGGCTACTCAAAATTTTAAGTCTTGGCCTTGCCATGCGGATCCCTCCGAATAGAGAGGGAAGCCTGGGTTTGGACAATAGAGTGTATTTTCACCTAGACCAGTGGTGCCCAGTGAGGATCCTACAGCGCTAGTTCATTGACATTTTTTCAGGCTATGAAAAGCATTCAAATTAATATTTTTCTTGGGAATCAAAGGCAGGTCCTGGACCATGTCAGAGTTTCTTGATTTCCACATAAGATAAATTACGTAAAAATAATTTTTATGGAATTTACCTACCTAGTAATTACCCTGCAAGCCTGGCATGGATCCTGTCTTCCCAGTCCTTCAATGGACATGCGTGTTCTATACTAACATGCAACAAAGTGTTCTAATAACCTCAACTTATGCCTGTAATATGTAAATTGCACATAGGAACCGTAACATAAAAATGAAATAAAAAGCTTCTGTGCAGTGTACTGTTTCCTGTGTCACCTTGTGTTCTATAAATAGGCAGCTCACTCCATCACCTCGTGAGATCACCAACGTCTCTCCTCTCTGAGTTAGGAGAATGATAACAGAGGCCCAAAAACAATCATTTCCAGCAAGTAAAAAAATCCATTGTTCAAAATATTTAAAAAGAAAGTACTTTAGGCTCATACGAATTATGAAGTGAAAAGTTACCAAGCCTGAAGGTGCTATGAAGCAGCCATGGCTTCAAAGTATGAAGTGAAAAGTTACCCAGCCCGAAGATGCTATGAAGCAGTCATGGCTTTGCAGCCTGAGCCGCAGATGACTGTTGAATTTCAAAGACATGCAACTAGCAAATTAGGCCAAATTTCTGTGTACAGAAGCAAACAAAGACTGCCTGACCATAAATCACTGGCTTCATTTTAAATCGCAAGTTAGAATAACAGAAGGAAAACAGTAACATGAATATTCACAGGGAGGAGGGGGTATTGGGTTGCCACCCGGCATGGACTCATGGCTCCAGGCCGGGTGGCAACCCAATGCCCCCTCCTCCAGTTACGTTCTATGCTTGTGTGTGTATTTGTTTTCGGACACAAGGGGCCATGTTCACTAAGAAAACCTACAGGTTTAAGTTCACTCCTACATTAAGGGAAAGATTTTTTTATTCTGATTTAGGAATTCTCAAATAATTCCAGAAGTAATCATGGGAGCCTGCAACAGTCACAACTTTTCAGAAATACTCAAATCCAAAGCAGCTACACATATATAACTGCTCATGGAAACAATTTCATATGAGAAAAAAATGATTACTAAGACATTTACATTTTCAAACTTTTTCCCCTATTTTCCACCAGGAAAATGTTTTTCCCAGTTTAGAAGTCACAACTCCACACATTTTAGGGATGTTTCCCCTCATTCTGATACTGAGAATTGATTTACTCCTGTCTGTGGCAATAGTAAGTCTCTTAACTTTTCCAGGCTGAGAATGTTTGTGAGTAGTTACCAATTTATACATTTGGCAGTGTGCACAAACACTCTATGGCATCCCCACCGTGGAATGCACACTCCACACCCATGAGAGCAGATTTATTCCAACCTAATGTTACATAATAGAGGTATGTAATATATGTGTGTAAACTGAGTTATAAGCTCAAATTCATATTTCACTTTTGTAAATCAAGCCATTTACACAAGTAAGTTGAACCTATACATGCAAATGACTGTGAATTATCAGACAATGAGTGCTATGGGGCACATAATTCAAACTTCCTGCTTCCCGGGAAATCATTTGACAAGTAAATCTCATGGTGCCCAATTAGGTGCTGGCAAAAGGTTTGCATTTAAAATATACTTGCAGACCAGGGTGTGGACATTGATCCAGCCAAAGGTGGCCACTGTCCATGTCACTGTTGTGGCACTGGATAGCACAGTGGTTGTCCCTTGTATTACATCACACTGATGCTTGGTCCCCTTTCTGGTTTTGACACAGTTTGGTTGTGTGGTACATCTGTAAATAAGAAATCACACAGACTTATTCCAGCTGGCAAGCAGCTCTGTGTGAATTGTAATATTGAATACAATATTCTGAAATATGGTGAGGCACATTCTGCTCCATCATTTTTAGCTTGTCTGTGCCATTACAGCTTGGGACAAACCATGTGAAAATTAATGTGGCCCAGCCATTCAATGGACGTGGTGTTGGAACAGCTGGGCCAGGGAGCGGTGCAATTTCAAGCTCCTCAGGCAAAACAGAACTGTGCCAATAGTGCAGACCCCATATAGGTTTTTAAGGTAAATTGGCGATAATTTTACCTAATCACTAAGCGACTCCATAAGGCACCTTCCTTACACAGTAGGGCTTGGTTAGACCATATAACCTCTGAAGGGTGAACTTTTGCATCCCCAAATGCAATCAAATATAAAGCATACAGCATTAGTGTACTTCTAGTATGTAGAAATAGAACACACAATGAGAATAAGTTAAGACAGTCATGTCCCTCTCAGGCAGTGACTCAGCTCTGACCTCACTTAAAGTCAAAGTAGATGTCCAGAAATAGTCTGGAAACGTGACAGGAATATTTCTGTGTATTGAAGATTTTGTGAACCGCTGTCCTGAAACATATCAATGTTGTGGAGATGTTGAGAGCGGATGTGTCCAAGTCTGTGAAGCATAAATTGATGTTGCACCAGCCACAAATCCTTAGTGTCTCGCAAGTCATAAAAAGGAACCATGTATTTCTTTAGAGAAAATATTAACTCCTTTGTTGGAAACCTAGACTGCATCATGTATACGTAGTACAGCCATAAAGATGCATTTCTCTTCATAACCCCATCACACAACTAATGCAATAACATACATTATAAAGATAATTTATGCAGTGTCTCCTCTTGGTGCTTGTTAGTAAGAGGAAGGGCCACTGGAATTATGCAGTTCTTTGACTCGGGCATATTAGAGAGGCAGACCCTTTGCAGAGGTCATCTGGTCACTTTTTAGTTGCGTACTCTTGTGGTCATACGTTAAACTAGTAGTGATAAGGAGAAATCTTTGCTCAGACTATATTAATGTGTGTTAAATGACAAAACAGCATTGAATGTGCAGCATTAAACAGCATAATTTGTATTTTCTAGCCACATAACTCAGGCACTTCTGCCACATACTTTTGCCCACCATTTGTTGCATAATTCTAGTGGCCCTGATAATAGGTGTTCTGAAGAGAAGACACAGATGAACAGCACGAGGCAGGCAGATAGATGTGTTGAAGCATTTATAAACCATGTAAATCAGTACAGAAGGTAGGTGATAAGTCATGTATGTGGCATTGTCCCATCAGCAACGTGACTTTATCACCTCATTTCCTGAGTAGCTTCTCCTGTTTAAAGCTGACATACAAAATCCTTAGGAACCACATGACATCACACACAAAACCATGATAGGACATGACTCCAGGACAAGGAAAGGACCGAGAGACAGACACAAGATAAAACATATATGGTATCGTCCCACCGTTTGTTTTGCACACTTTTGCCTCCTGTATGGCGTCGTCTAAAGCTGTGGCACCCCTTCCACTGGGTTCTGAAAGTTCACAATGACTGAGATAGTGGTCTGGGCTCAGTGTGTTAATTCAGTGACGGTCGGTCTCTTCCATGCAGTGATGGTGATATATCATTCAACGGCTCGGGTGGTATCACCCCGAATGATGAAAGGCCAAGCTAGATCCTCAGGGAATCAAACATGTAAATCTAGCTGCCACACAGGTCTTTGCTGAGGACATATAGGGCCCGTGGGCTACCTTAGCCCATAATCAGGCTACCTACACTTAAATGCCAGGACCTCAAATTTTGATTATTTGTAATGTGAACTAAATGTGTGATGCAATTATGTAAAAAAAACACTTGATGTACACTAATTATCTAGGGTCTTTCCACCATGGCTCTGTGCAAGCCATATTATAATATAAATGTTGTGCCAGTGACAAATCTGGACTCTTCATAGTTTCTGTTTGTAATCTTTCTTTGTTGTCTTATACAAAAAAAGACTTATGTCACAGCAACACATTTGGGTTTCATAAGTACAAGAAGTGGATTGTTCTGGTGGCCACAGTTTGTGATACCACAGTTCTCCTGTTTAAAACATCTCCTGCCCATGGAGTCTTTACTGTTACTGTCCAGGATTGACTTTGAGATGTAGTCCTTGGGGTGTGTACCCAAATAAGCAAACACACGTATATGCGTCTAGACATGGGAAGGCATGGTGAAGCACTGAGACGAACACCAGCAGAAGCAGGAGTGAGAAAAGGACCACTTTATAGGGTCAGAAAGATATTTTCTTGTCATTGATTTTCCATGTACTTGGTAACCACAGCAATCAGAAATAATGCAAAGAGTTTACATCAAATGATGCAAACTTCCTGCTTCCCGGGAAATCATTTGACAAGTAAATCTCATGGTGCCCAATTAGGTGCTGGCAAAAGGTTTGCATTTAAAATATACTTGCAGACCAGGGTGTGGACATTGATCCAGCCAAAGGTGGCCACTGTCCATGTCACTGTTGTGGCACTGGATAGCACAGTGGTTGTCCCTTGTATTACATCACACTGATGCTTGGTCCCCTTTCTGGTTTTGACACAGTTTGGTTGTGTGGTACATCTGTAAATAAGAAATCACACAGACTTATTCCAGCTGGCAAGCAGCTCTGTGTGAATTGTAATATTCACACACCATGAAGCATGGGGATGGTAGAGAGGAGAGCAGGTTAAACATTACTGTATTGTGACAGACAATACGTGGATAATTATACACAGGAGTCCAGAGGGTGATGAGGAAGTGCTCTGCACCTGTGATAGCGACTGTGGGGGGTATTAGAGGGAGGGCCTTTTCAAATAGGAAACTGTGCTATTTGAGCGCTGTTTTGGACAGCGCTTCCAGAAATGGCATCAGCAAGGTCGCAGTAGGTGTGAGGGGACTGCAAAGCCATGACACGAGTGAATTCTGAGCGGAGGAAGTGAAGGAGTGCTCTCCACTTTTATGCCCTATGATACTCTGCTCCTCTCACTGTGGCACCTTGTGTTAGCTTCTTTGCACTACAGAGTTAGGAAAACGGCTGCCTCTACTACTTGAACTCTACTTGATGAGGACCAATTTACATACAAAGGCTAGATGTTTTTGTTATCAAGCTTGAGGCCATGAAGTGCTTGGGTCTGGAGTCACAACTCATTTTCTACCATTTTGAGGGCAACACCTTTCGCTGTCTTCTTGCCTAGAACTCACCTCTGTGCTTGGTTGGTGACCCTTCAAGAGCATGTGCTATTGCCTAGTGTTAAGCTCTACTCAAGTCAGTTGGTTCATGCACCCACTGCAGAGGTCTTGACTAACGAGAATGTCACCTTTTACAATCCTGACATAGCTTTGACATGCAAATGAATTATTGTGATTTTGTTAGGAATGGCACCTGCCCTGCAGCGCTATGTAATGGCAGAACCTGTATTACCAAGCACTATATAAAAAAGAAACAAGTTATTCCCAAACTGCCCCAAAACGCACCAGACAAAGAACCCTAGGGGAGAGAATGAGGCATAAGGACCAGAGCTGTCGACTTTGGAGCAGGGGAACATGGTTCAAGTCTCTGCGCCATCCTGTGATTCTAGGCAAATCACTTGGTCTCCTCATGCACCCAAAAATGAATGTGTTCTTGTGTAACGTAACCAGTGCTCATGTAAAGTGCTGTAATACTTGTGTACCGAGCTTGTGCTATATAAAACTGCAAAAACATAAATAAATAAAGTGCTCCAATACCTTTGTGTCGAGTTTGAGCTACATAAAACTGCTAAAAAATAAATGATTAAAAAAGCCCCCACAGACATTGCAAAGAAACAGCAAGATGGTCAAATACTAGGGAGAGGAAGAAACAACATACCAACATGAGTGCAAAGCAGCAAGGCAAAAGAATAAATTGTGTGCCACACTAAGGTTCATGCCCGATTGTGCAATTATCCATGTAACAGGGACAGTCTCCAAGGCGGTAACAAAACAGCCTCAATGTGGGACAATCACAAAGCATTTATCAATAACATCAAAGGATTTTTTAAAGGGAGGCCCAGGAACAAATGAAAGTGATGGGCATGAGATGGGCATGGTTAAAGCCCACAGAATAGATTATAACAGAGAAGAGAAGAGCTTGCACGCTGCTATGCTCGACCTAAAAAGACTGGTCATATGTGCAATCTACGAGCAAGATAGAAAGAGAATAGAAAAAAAAGCAGGGAGGCGGCCCAACAGTTGTTCTCCTGTACATCCTGCTAGAAACTGAAAAAATCAATAAAACAAATATGACAATGAAAAGTCCCGAATCCACCTCGTATAAATAAGATGTTGAAATATTGATAGTAGTCACAGTGAACTCGTGCTATCGTTGGCAGCCATCAAAATGTATTAGGACTCAATTAATTTAACGTTCCAAGATGGCGAAAAAACTTTTGCTATGGTAAATTAAGAAACAATGTATGTGTAGGAATACTATATCAAGTGCAGAGAAGCGAGCAGTGCAGTTGACAGGCCGTCTAAAACTAATTTGAAAATTAATTAAAACAAAACAATAAAGTGGTAGGCAGGAAAAGGAGAGGTAGTGAAGTAATGAGCTGTCGGGGAAATGAGAACCATTGTAGCAAGGGCTAGCTGCTGGGCTCTCGCAAAAGCAGTTTGATAAAAAAACTTTTAAAAACAATGAAGCAGGAGGAAGGAAGAGGAGGAGAGGGAGGGCTGTGGTGGGGGAGTAGAGTGGGACAAAAGCAAAACTAGGGAGGAAAGCCAATAAATCAGGAGTACTGAATTGAGATAGTCAAGAAAGTCATCCAATCAAGGGCAAAAGTCTGACTCAAAGTCCACTTGATGTGTTGTATTGGATGCAAAACATGTCTTATCTGTTTTAGAACATTAGTAAATTTTGGCTCATCGTTGGTCTCATTTTTTCGAAAGGTGTACACCAAAATACATTCTACCAGTATCACTTGTTGAGTGTATAATTTTTAAGAGATGCTTTTCTTAAAGGTTTAGCATTGGTCTGCCACCAGTGGCTGCAGAGAACATTAGAATACTTTGACCAGAGCTGAATCTTTAATCAGCCGTCTCTTTAAGTGTTCAGATCTCAAAAGGCCAGTTTCTTGTTCACCTTTACCAGTATGAGACTTGTCATTGGGTCCGAAGAGCCTTCAGCATTCTGTGTTTGGGGTTCTAAAGTCCATTTCCTTCAGCATCCAGCTGAATGCCTTCAGCATTCTGTGTTTGGGGTTCAAAGTCCACCTCTTTGCCCTTTTTGACTATTGAGATGTTCTTGGCAATTACCTCAGCCAGGCAAAATGAAAGGTGAAATTGAGGCTGTAGTAATCAACCATCCTTACCTTCACATTTTCCCAGATCAAATGATTCTATGTCCTGGTCTTTGGTTTTGTGCAAAGATCCAGTCCATATTTCATTAGGAACAAGATATTGTTTCACTTACTTTCTTTCAGAATCATTGTTCTATAGAATAAGAATTGCATAAGCTAGATATCAGAGAAGCTTTGTTAATTTATCTTGAAAGAACTGTCCGGTGTCAATATTCTCATTCTATTTTAGTCAACCTTCCCTCTGAAGAGGAGGTTTGAAAACTTTGCACTTCCAATATCAGTAGTTGAATTGGTTAATTCTACTACTCATAAAGCAATAGGTCACAAAAGCATTCAGGACCATCCACAAGTCGTACTGCAGCCTCCGGTGAAGAAGCAAAAAGGACTTTTTCTCAAGTGAAATGTGTGGGGCAGCCGTGTGGTCCATTACTCAAATTCAGCACTGTTGTCTAAATTGTTTAACTGTCCGGGACCTTTTAGCAAAACAGCTCTATCATCTTTTTTCTGTTGATTCTTGGATTTAAATGTATATATTGCGGTAAAGAATTGTATAGCATTGATTAATGCCTCAACATCTTTTGTATTTTTGTTGTCAGTATATCAACAAGTAGGTATGATTTTTTTGGCAAAATAAGAATACACAGTAATGTGAATAATATCTAGCAGGATGCTAGGATTCTTATACCCAGATTTTTGAAAAATTGGCGCATCATCTCTGATGGCGGTAGAATATTAGCATCAATATTTTTCACTCTATTGTGGTGATTTGCTACACTAGCTTAAAAAATGTTGATGCTAGTGTAGCAAAGTGCAGGGAGGCCCAATGATTTAAATGGGTGTGTCATTTTAACACCTGCCCTGTGCAGGCGTTAAAAATGACAGAAAAAAGAGCGTAGTTAAATCTGTTACATTTTACTGCACCATTTTTTCGAGCCTCCTAGTACAGGAACGACCCCTTGCATACATTATGCCTGGTGCAGGCATAATGTGGCGCAAGGGGTTACAAAGTGGTGCAATGCATGCATTTGTAGTGGGTACCTTGGGTCCTGACACCTTATACCAGGTCCAGTTATCCCTTATTAGTGAAATGTAGTAGTGTTCTAGCAGCTTAGGCTGATAGAGGTAGATATAGCAGAACAGCTTAGACTGAACTAAGAGACATGCAAAGCTCCTGCAATACCACTTACACAAGTAAAGACAATACTCAGTGTTACCAAAAATAAAGGCAGTTTATTTGGGTGACACAAGGCCAAAAATATCTTAGAGGCAATACTCCTTCTGGAGGTAAGTATTATACACAATATATACACTAGACACCCAAATAAAGTAAATAATTAGACATAGGATAGTGCAAACAATATTAAATGCTATAGAATGCAATGGGAGAAAATAGGTCTAGGGGCAGCACAAACCGTTTACTAAGAAAGTGGAATGCGAATCACGAATCCCCCCTAGACAAGTGTAGTTTGCAGAGAATCACTGGGAGAGTAGGAAAACCACAAAGGTGAGTAAAATACCCCACCCCAGTGCCCAGGAAAGTAGGAGTAAAATACTGCAAGTACCTCGGGCCTCTACTCAGACTGAGGAAGCAGACGGGGCTCCCAAGACTGGAGGAAACCCACAGATGACCAGGCAGTACCCACGGAGGTCCCAGGTCACGGAGACAAAGAAGGTGCTAATTGTGGTTGATGCAGCACTACAAAAGAAGGTCCCACAACGCCGGAGGACAACTCAGCGAGTTGAGCGCCACAGGATAGAGTGCTGGGGCCCTGGGCTAGGCTTGTCACGACTTACGTGCTGCTTGCGCCAGGAAACCGCAGATCTAGTGGCGTGGGTCTTGAAGGTTCGGCTTTGGCCCAGAAAGGGGCGACTCTTTCTAGTAGCCACGGTGCTGTCGGCAATGGAACCGCCAAGAACAGACCGTGCCCTTTAGAAATAATGCCAGAGGGAAAAAAACCCAAAAAGGGAAAAAAAACTCCAAACAGTGGATTCCTGAAAACAAGAACAAAAACAGGAATCAAAAAGATACAAAAATGCTGGTAGAAACAAATTTGACAAGATCCAGAACCGAAGGCTAAGAATCAGGAGCGAAGACACAATCAGAGCAGATACTGTTGCAGCGCAAGGAAAGAGAGAAAACAGAGCCCTTATATACCAAGAAACAGGAAGTGACCAACAGGAAGTAAAAAGACACCATCTTAGATAGGGAAGAAGTACATAGGATAGAATAGAACAGGAACCATAGAAAAATAGGGAACAAGGAATGCTGGGAAGAAAAAGGTAACATGGGAAGGGGGAAAGACATAAAGAAAGGACAGAAAAATGCCTCAGAAAGGAAGGAAGAAAAAGAAGAAAAAGAAACAGGTAAGGAGGGGTCAAGGGAAAACGGGGACGCAACAGAAGGCAGAGCGAGGCCCCAAGTAAAATCTGGGGCCTCGCGCTGTGCAGAGAAGGCTCGGGGCGCGCCGCGTCCTGAGAACGCGCTGTGCAGCGCGAGCCGAATGCTCGGCTCGCGCTGCACGGCGCGGCGCGACAAGGCTGTGCACGAAGGAGTCTTGAAAATAGTGCACAGAGGCCCCACGAGGTGAAGATGACGAGGTGCACTGGGGTACTGTTGCTAATGGGGAAGGCAAGCTCTTACCTCCTCCAAATTTGGACAGCAGGACCTTAGGGCAGACTGTGTGGAAGGGGTCCACCCCCTGTGTTCCAAGGAGCATGCTCGTCACCAGGAGAGGAGTCCAAGAGAACCCATCTTTGACTTAGAAGGTGCCTGAAAGAGCAGGGAAGTGCTCCACAGAAGATTTCTTCGGTCCTTCTGGTGCAGGGTGAAGACACCATGAAAACTGTTGCAGTTGCTAGCTGGAGCTGAAGTTGCAGAGGAAAAGTAGCCCTTGTGGATACTTTGTTGCTGTTACAGAGGTTCCTGGAACAGTCTGCAGTCGATCCGAGGATGAAGTAGTAGTTGCAGAGGATTCCTGAAGGAAACTTGCAAGCAGAATCTGAAGAGAAACCCACAGGAGAGACCCTAAATAGCCCTGTGAGGGGGATTGGCTACCTTATCAGGTATGGACCTATTAGGAGGGGTCTCTGGCGTCACCTGCTGGCACTGGCCACTCAGAGGCCTCCAGACTGTCCCCATACCTTGGAAAACAAGATGGCTGAAGTCTGGGACACACTGGAGGAGCTCTTGGCACCACCCCTGGGGTGGTGATGGACAGGGGAGTGTTCACTCCCCTTTCCTTTGTCCAGTTTTGCGCCAGAGAAGGGACTGGGGGTCCCTGAACTGGTGTAGACTGGCCTATGCAAGAAGGGCACCAGCTGTGCCCTTCAAATAATTTCCATAGACTGGGGGAGGCTACCCCTCCCCATCCTGTAACACCTATTTCCAAAGGGAGAGGGTGTAACACCCTCCTCCCAAAGAAAATGCTTTGTTCTGCCTTCCTGGGACTGAGCTGCTCAGACCCCAGGAGGGCAGAACCCTGTCTGAGAGGTGTCAGCAGCTGTAGCTGCAGTGCAAGCCTCGGAGAGCTGGTTTGGCAGTACTGGAGGTCCATGGTGGAGCCCCCAGGATGCATGGAATTGGCTCCCCATTACCGAATTTGGAATGGGGGACACAATTCCATGATCTTGGACACCTTACATGGCCATATTCGGGGTTACCATTGTGAGGCTATATATAGGGATTGACCTATATGTAATGCACGCATGTAATGGCGTCCCCGCACTCACAAAGTCTGGAATTGGCCCAAGACTGTGTGGGGGCACCTTTGCTAGTGCAAGGGTGCCCTCACACTTAGTAACTTTGCACCTAGCCTTCAGTAAATGAAGGTTAGACATATAGGTGACTTATAAGTTACTTAAGTGCAGCGAAAATGGCTGTGAAATAGTGTGTGCACTATTTCACGCAGGCTACAATGGTAGGCCTGTGAAAGGGTTTTTCTGAGCTCCTTATGGGTGGCAAAAGAAATGCTGCAGCCCATAAGGATTCTCCTGGAGCCCCAATGCCCTTGGTACCTAGGTACCATATACTAGTGACTTATAAGGGGGGTCCAGTGTGCCAATTGAAATTGTTAAATGGAGTCACTAGCCACTAGTGACAAATTTAAAAGCAGAGAGATCATAAGCATTGAGGTTCTGGTTAGCAGAGCCTCAGTGACACAGTTAAGCACTATTCACAACACACACATTAGGCCACAAACTATGAGCACTGGGCTCTTGACCAGCAGGATCCCAGTGAGATAGGCAAAACATACTGACATACAGGTAAAAATGGGGATACATGCCAAGAAAGATGGTACTTTCCTACAGCTACTTTGTAAATATGGCAGGGGGAAATACCACTTTAATGCCACATTTCCGTAAAAAAGAATTACGTAAATGTGGCGCAAGGGCCAGATTTACAAGGCCCTATCACTACCGGAACATCACTTTTATTGACACTCCAGTGGCACTATGCACTTGCACCTAGCCTTCACTAAATGAAGGTTAGACATATAGGTGACTTATAAGTTACTTAAGTGCAGTGAAAATGGCTTTGAAATAGTGTTTGCACTATTTCACGCAGGTTGCAATGGCAGGCCTGTGAAAAGGGTTTTCTGAGCTCCCTATGGGTGGCAAAAGAAATGCTGCAGCCCATAAGGATCTCCTGGAACCCTAATGCCATGGGTACCTAGGTACCATATACTAGTGACTTATAAAGGGGGTCCAGTGTGCCAAATGAAATTGTTAAATGGAGTCACTAGCCTGTAGTGACAAATTTAAAAGCAGAGAGATCCTAAGCATTGAGGTTCTGGTTATCAGAGCCTCAGTGACACAATTAAGCACTATTCACAACACACACATTAGGCCACAAACTATGAGCACTGGGCTCTTGACCAGCAGGATCCCAGTGAGACAGGCAAAACATACTGACATACAGGTAAAAATGGGGATACATGCCAAGAAAGATGGTACTTTCCTACAGCCACATTTTAAACATGGCGGGGGAAATGCCACCTTAATGCCACATTTGTGTAAAAAAAACAATTACTCAAATGTGGCGCGCGGGCCAGATTTACAAGGCCCTATCACTACCGGAACATCACTTTTATTGACACTCCAGTGGCACTATGCACTTAACACCACCTTGCAAATACAGCCCCTTCATACATAGCACTTTATGTTGAAGGTGCGGACAATGTTTGTTGCTGTGGGGGCTCCACAGCAACACCCATTGCATTTTGACGCTGCCCCAGATTTACCAGATTTCATAAATCTGAGGCAGGTCCAAAAACCAATGCCACCCCAGGGGTGGCGTTAGCATGCCACAACGAGGAGAAATGTTTTAATTTCTCCTTGTGTTTTGCTCTTTCTATGTGTGCTGCATTCTGCAGCACACATAGAAAAAGCAAAAGGCCATTGAAGTTTGTTTTTGTGCAGGAAGGTGTCCCTTCCCGCACAAAAACAATCTCCCCTGCAGCGCAGCCATCCTTGCACCATGGCGCAAGGGTGGCTGGCGTAACACAGGAGTGCGCTGTATTGTTGTTAATATGGCACATCCCAGCGTTTTGAAAATGACGGCACACAGCGCTGCCAAATTTGGTGCAACGTCGCGCTCCTTCATTTTCTTGTAAATCTGGGCCTTAGTGTCTCATCTACTGAGGTAGGCATAACAGAAGGTTGAAATAACAGCAGTTATTTTAACGTGTGGGAGGGGTGAAGGGGGTCTTGCGTGTGCACACGTAATGGCTAGATTAAATTGTGAGACGAATCAAGGGACCTGTTTGATTTTTTTAAAAACTTAATTGACTGCACTGTTGTGAGACACGAGCATTTAGATGATAGCAAAATATTCAGTGATTGAGGCTTATTCCTTCCCTGTTAAGCAGCGAGTATACGGTACTAAAATCTAATATAGATCGTTGTGCTAATATGATTTTTGTTTTTCATCTTTCGTCCAAAAAAATTATTTTTAAAATCTAAACTATAGGGTGATCCTTGAATGGCAGAGCTCTATCAGCGAAAGAGTTGGCCGCGGCTGGTTGACCTCGCATGTGTTTATTGTAACGAGAGCTTTAGACTTTGAACTTTAACCTTTGTGTTTATCCTCTACTTGTCCTGAAAGCAGCTCTGTAAACAGAACAGTGCTGAAAGATGAAAATGGCGAATCAAGTCACAGCAAAATGGGTGCTTTTCCTAATGTTTCTTCACGAAGCCGAACAAACAGGTAAATCGGCATGTTATATATATAAATATATAATGCATTTTGAAAACATTTTTTGTAAGTCATTATAGGTTTTTGCTTTGAAGCAGAGGCCATCCAGGACTCAAGAATAGCTTCACCATGTAACAGAGAATGAACATCTCTACTGTAGTTTTCAAATCCGTCGAATCTTCTAAAAAAATAAAATAGTGAGAGAGATACAGAAAGAGGGTGAGGGAGTGAGAATGAGGAAAAAAAGAATGGACATGAGAGAAACAGTGGTGGGGGAGAGAGAGAGAGTGCGCGCGAGAAAGAAAGCGGGATACAGATGGCGATTTGAGAAAAAGACAGAGAGAGATTGTGAGGCCGAGAGAGGGAGCAGGCAAGCTATGTGTATAGACAGACAGAGAAAGGCTTTGTAAGAAAGAAAAGGAAGGAGGGGGAAGAAAGAATCAGATAGAAGTTAATGGGTGTGTAAGAAAGATTAACGTAGAGTGCAGCGACAACTAAACAGAAAAACAACGAGAGAAGTTGACGCAGATAAGTTGTTAAATATATATAATTAGTTGTGTAGTGTAAAAGATAAGAGAGAGGGAAAGAATGGGAGGTGGGAAAGAGTACATAGGGAGGGAGAGAGATGAAGAGTGGGAGAGAGCGAGATGAGAAAGAAATGTGCGTAACAGTGAAAGCTTGAGACTGCAGGGAGAGAATGAGAGAGAGTGAGAGGGGAAAAAAGGGAGAGACCAGGAACATATTTAAAAAAAACTCCTAATAGAAGGATATTCATATATACACACAGAGAATAAATTAATGAAAATAAGGTACATAGATAAACTGGTAAATATATAGGCAAAGAGAGACGGGCTGGAAAAAATTGGGCAGACAAAGAAAGTGGGAGAGGGGTATGGATAGAGAAATAGAAAGAAAGCGCACAAAGAAGGAGAGAGGGGAAAGACAGAGGAGGGAATGGGAACAGGCCAGACAAAGTCAGTAGGTAAAGCAGCTGTGCATGCAAACGTTAAAGCCACACGTATTGGCTTAGCCAATTACCTCAAAGGGTGGGGGCAGGGTGGTTGCAAAAAACGATTGCTTTCTGTACATAATGCATATAGGAGATACAACTTGAATGTGGCAAACAGTGTGATGGTTCGGTATATTTTTCAGATGTAATATACCCCACCCTGAATTCTAAAGGAAACACTTCCTAGAGCGTGGCATAATACACCAAACAGCATGAGGTGAGAGAAAAATACTCCTATCGGTGGAGTAAAGGCCCACTCATCGTATATTTTAATGAGTTTGTTAAACCAGATAATGGAGAAAGCTGTGATTTCAAGACAGACCTAAATAAGCATAGGCAAAGCAAATGATTCTAACTTTAATGTTCTAACACATGCAGACGTAAGCACACGTGCACTTTGCCTTTATTGCTTGCACAAACGCAGTTCAGAAGGGTAAAGCCAGTCTTGTTGGCTTTGCCAATGCTGGGAAAAATATGAAAAACAAATTGTTTTCTTTCTCGAGCACAAACAATTGAATATGGTTGTGTCATGATTATTCTTTTCAGTTTTAAAGATCCTCATGCATTCAAATAGAAGCACTTCCAAGAGGGTGGAATCTCACACCAAACAGCCAATAGCATTACATGAGTGAAAAGGTCTTCTTTGGGTGGAGCGAAAGCTTTCTATGTGTGTATTCCAAAGAATTAACAACATAAATCAAGAGGATGTGTTGTTAAGCTAGCCTTAAACACATGATTTACAGACAGAAAGGTAATCTGCAAAAATATAAACACAGTGATATTCTGGTAAAGCTAGAGATAGACTAGGATATACAGTGCAGACTGACAAACAGAGAAAATCAGAGTCCCATATTAAATGAAAGGAACACAACGTGACAGCATTCAATACAGATATGTGCGGGATTTAAGAGGCCGACAGGCTGTCAGTCTGATCGGAAAGGAGTATTTGTAGGAATGATAAAAGCAATCTTTATATTGATAATTCATTCTCAAGTAGAAAGAACATGCATGTGGTAGGTAGCGACACCTTTTAACATGCTTGGCAATATAAGTAAACCAGTGCAATAGGATATGATCTCACCATCTCGAAAGTTAATATTTATGACCCATTTTGTATACTTTTTTTCTTGTTAGGCATCCACGCCCAAACTGCACCAACACTGTTAAGCACTCTTACAAATACATAAACCAAGCAATTCATGAATATTTGTTTCTCCAGACAAAGTTAATGTTGGCTATTTATTTATTTATTAAAATATATGCAGGAATACTCTTACAAACTGAATCTAAAAACATGAGTAACTGCATGCAAGCGTCTTTGACTTTCACAGAATTACTCTTTTTTATTATTTCCAAAAATCTACAGAAGTATGTTCACAGATTTATGAAAATAGTAGATTTCCCGACAGATATGGATCCTTTCTATTAAAGAATATCACGCATCACTAATATTGTAGACAGACTATCGAGGGACAAAATAGTGAAAGGCGAGTATGTACAGATGTTTATACCTAACTCCATATCTATATACCTTGACAATATCTACATGGATGTGGATTATAAATAGTAAATCTATACTTTCATAGATGCACTTACCTTTTAATATTGTATACCTCAATATTTTTTCTATTATATTAGTGTGCCACAATATTCTTGTACCCGAGTACAATTCCAGGATACTCATACTTTCCCTGATTGCAGCTCTGTGTAAAATCAACATATTGGGAAACCGTAGGTTCAGAGTAGGATACATTTGTGTTGGACCTGGCTTTTTGACAGGGTCATCCCCAAACTTTTTCCCTCCTTCCTCCTATTTTTTCTGACCTTTTGTTGTTGGCTTTTGACCTCTGGGCACTTTACCACTGCTAACCATTGCTAAAGTGCATACGCTCTCTGTGTAAATTGTACTGTTGATTGGTTTATCCATGATTGGCTATTTAATTTACTTGTAAGTCCCTAGTAGAGTGCACTATATGTGCCTAGGGCCTGTTGATTAAATGCTACTAGTGGGCTTGCAGCACTGGTTGTGCCACTCACTTCAGTAGCCCCTTAACCTTGTCTCAGGCCTGCCATTGCAAGGCCTGTGTGTGCAGTTTCACTGCCACTTCGACTCGGCATTTAAAAGTACTTGCCAAGCCTAGAACTCCCCTTTTTCTACATATAAGTCACTCCTAATGTGTGCCCTGGGTAACCCCTAGGGCAGGGTGCTGTGTGGGTAAAAGGCAGGACATGTACCTGTGTAGTTATATGTCCTGGTAGTGTAAAACTCCTAAATTCGTTTTTACACTACTGTGAGGCCTGCTCCCTTCATAGGCTAACATTGGAGCTGCCCTCATACATTGTTGAAGTGGCAGCTGCTGATCTGAAAGGAGCAGGAAGGTCATATTTAGTATGGCCAGAATGGTAATACAAAACCCTGCTGACTGGTGAAGTCGGATTTAATATTACTATACTAGAAATGCCACTTTTAGAAAGTGAGCATTTCTTTGCACTTAAATCTTTCTGTGCCTTTCAATCAACGTCTGGCTAGGTTTAGTTGACAGCTCCTTGTGCATTCACTCAGACACACCCCAAACACAGGGTACTCAGCCTCACTTGCATACATCTGCATTTTGAATGGCTCTTCCTGGGCTGGGAGGGTGGAGGGCCTGCCCTCACACAAAGGACTGCCATACCCCCTACTGGGACCCTGGCAGACAGGATTGAACTGAAAGGGGACCTGGTGCATTTCTTAGCCACTCTTTGAAGTCACCCCCACTTCAAAGGCACAATTTAGTATAAAACAGGGCCTCTGCCCTACCTCATCAGACACTTGCTGGAGAAGAAACCTGAACCAGAAACTACATCCTGCCAAGAAGAACTGCCTGGCTGCTCAGAGGACTCACCTGTCTGCTTTTCTACAAAGGACTGCTGCCTTGCTGTTGGCCTGCTGCCTTGCTGAACTCTTGTCTGGCTGTAAAAGTGCTCTCCAAGGGCTTAGATAGAGCTTGCCTCCTGTTCCCTGAAGTCTCAGGACCAAAAATACTTCTCTTTTTCATTTGGACTCTTCGTGCACCGAAAATTTCGACGTACAGCTTGCTCCGCGGCGAGAAAATCGCCGCACACCGTCGCGACGCACGGCCTCGCAAGGACAACGCCGCCCGACTTCCAGAGGGGAAATCGACGCAACGCCTGCCGTGAGAACGAAACTTCGACGCACAGCCTCGCGGAACGACGCGCAACCGGAAAACAAGCCGAAGAATCCACGCACAGACACCGGGACATCTGGTAATCCCGCGACCCACAGACTGTCCGCGCGCCGGAAAATGACGCACGACTTCCCCGCGTGAAAAATAACGACGCAAGTCCGTGTGTGCAGAGGAGAAATCGACGCACACACCATTTTTTCACGTATCTCTTCTTCTGCGGCCCTTTGCGGAGATTATCCACTCCAAACCAGGTACTTTGTGCTTGAAAGAGACTTTGTTTGCTTTTTAAAGACTTAAGACACTTTATATCACTTTTTAGTGATATCTTTACAAATTCATATTGCATCTTTGATCGTTTTGACCTGCAAATACCCAGATAAATATTATATATTTTTCTAAACACTGTGTGGTGTATTTTTGTGGTGCTATATTATGGTATTGTATGATTTATTGCACAAATGCTTTACACATTGCCTTCTAAGTTAAGCCTGACTGCTCGTGCCAAGCTACCAGAGGGTGGGCACAGGCTAATTTTGGATTGTGTGTGACTTACCCTGACTAGAGTGAGGGTTCTTGCTTGGACAGAGGGTAACCTGACTGCCAACCAAAAACCCAATTTCTAACAATTTGGATTTGCACTTTTTGGGGGTCATTACAACCCTAGCGGTCCAAGACCGCCAGGGCTGTTCTGACTGAAGCACCGCCAACAGGCTGGCGGTGCTTCCCATGGTATCACGACGCACCACCGGGACCAGCGGTTTACCGCCACGTTGGTCCAGGCGGATTTAATCCGGCAGGGCAGCACTGCTAGCAGCGCTGCCCAGGGGATTACGAGTCCCCCTACCGCCAGCCTTTTCCTGGCGGTTCAGGCTGGCGGTATGGGGAGTTGCGGGGCCCCTGGGGGCCCCTGCACTGCCCATGCCACTGGCATGGGCAGTGCAGGGGCCCCCTGAAAGAGCCCAGTGCAGCTTTTCACTGTCTGCTATGCAGACAGTGAAAAGAGCGACGGGTGCAACTGCACCCGTCTCACGGCCGCAACACAGCCGGCACCATTTGGACCCGGCTCCTGTGTTGTGGCCGAGATCACCGCTGGGCCGGCGGGCAGAAACTAGGTTTCCGCCCGCCGGCCCAGCGGGGATCTCCTAATGGCCGCGGCGGGAGTGCGGCCGCATTGGCAGCCGTCCGGCGGTCCGATCTTGGCGGGCGGCTTCAGCCCCAAAAAAAACCCAAAGTGGCCCTCAAATCCACCAACAAAATGTTCAGTAGGGACCTTTAGAAGCTGAAATGTGCCAACTGAAAACATGAAGGGTAGTGTGGGTAAACAATCTAAAGAGGACAAACCCACTACAAGAACATAGGAGAAACTATCACAAAGTGATCAACGAGTCAAAAGGCTTACTTAACCACACACATTTACAATGCATACTAGGATTTGTCCAGTCAAGCAACATTTGCGTATCTCTACAGCTCTGCAAATACCTTCTTTAATTCATTAAAGCCAAAATATGTGACTCTGTCATCAATACAACAGTTGTTTCTTTTTGCCCTCTTTACATTTCTATTGAACTTCCTACACTACAGTTTATTTTCACCTCCTTCAAACCTCTGGAAACTGCTAAGATCCTAAACTTGCCACTACCAAAAAAGCATCTATTTATCCAGTGATCCCATATTCAGCCACATGTCTCAGTCAACTCTTCTCCTCTCTTGGCTAGCATGATCAATGTCGCCATTCTCTCAGAACCATTCCTGTTGTGCTTAACATGAAACAGTCACCAACGTCTTGAATAAGTCAATTTGCTAAGCCAGTATTTGTGGCCAACTACCAACCTATTTCTATTTTCAATACAGTAATCAGATTATATTATATACACAAATTATACAAAGATAATTCAAAATTATACAGTTTAGACATCCATCAAATATTATCCTATTCTCTAGGTTTCCCAAAATCCAAAACAAAATATATAGTTCCTTTGTTGTCATATCCTCAGTCCCAAAGTATATTGTCCATCAATCCGTTATGTGTCTTGATGTGGTTTAGTTCCAAAGTTACCAATTTGTGTCCTTGTGTGAACAGTTTCGAAATTATCATGCCACAGTTATACCAACTAATGTATATGGAATATAGGATTATATTAGGAAGTCCTGACGAAGTCCTGGGGGTACTCCCTGGATGAAACACGTGTTGACAAAGGGACTAAAGACAAAGAAAAGAGGAAGTTGTTGGATGGAACTGATAATTTCGAAACTGTTCACACAAGGACACAAATTGGTAACTTTGGAACTAAACCACATCAAGACACATAACTTGGATTGATGGACAATATACTTTGGGACTGAGGATATGACAACAAAGGAACTATACAGGGAGTGCAGAATTATTAGGCAAGTTGTATTTTTGAGGATTAATTTTATCATTGAACAACAACCATGTTCTCAATGAACCCAAAAAACTAATTAATATCAAAGCTGAATATTTTTGGAAGTAGTTTTTAGTTTGTTTTTAGTTTTAGCTATGTTAGGGGGATATCTGTGTGTGCAGGTGACTATTACTGTGCATAATTATTAGGCAACTTAACAAAAAAAAATATATACCCATTTCAATTATTTATTATTACCAGTGAAACCAATATAACATCTCAACATTCACAAATATACATTTCTGACATTCAAAAACAAAACAAAAACAAATCAGTGACCAATATAGCCACCTTTCTTTGCAAGGACACTCAAAAGCCTGCCATCCATGGATTCTGTCAGTGTTTTGATCTGTTCACCATCAACATTGCGTGCAGCAGCAACCACAGCCTCCCAGACACTGTTCAGAGAGGTGTACTGTTTTCCCTCCTTGTAAATCTCACATTTGATGATGGACCACAGGTTCTCAATGGAGTTCAGATCAGGTGAACAAGGAGGCCATGTCATTAGATTTCCTTCTTTTATACCCTTTCTTGCCAGCCACGCTGTGGAGTACTTGGACGCGTGTGATGGAGCATTGTCCTGCATGAAAACCATGTTTTTCTTGAAGGATGCAGACTTCTTCCTGTACCACTGCTTGAAGAAGGTGTCTTCCAGGAACTGGCAGTAGGACTGGGAGTTGAGCTTGACTCCATCCTCAACCCGAAAAGGCCCCACAAGCTCATCTTTGATGATACCAGCCCAAACCAGTACTCCACCTCCACCTTGCTGGCGTCTGAGTCGGACTGGAGCTCTCTGCCCTTTACCAATCCAGCCACGGGCCCATCCATCTGGCCCATCAAGACTCACTCTCATTTCATCAGTCCATAAAACCTTAGAAAAATCAGTCTTGAGATATTTCTTGGCCCAGTCTTGACGTTTCAGCTTGTGTGTCTTGTTCAGTGGTGGTCGTCTTTCAGCCTTTCTTACCTTGGCCATGTCTCTGAGTATTGCACACCTTGTGCTTTTGGGCACTCCAGTGATGTTGCAGCTCTGAAATATGGCCAAACTGGTGGCAAGTGGTATCGTGGCAGCTGCACGCTTGACTTTTTTCAGTTCATGGGCAGTTATTTTGCGCCTTGGTTTTTCCACACGCTTCTTGCGACCCTGTTGACTATTTTGAATGAAACGCTTGATTGTTCGATGATCACGCTTCAGAAGCTTTGCAATTTTAAGAGTGCTGCATCCCTCTGCAAGATATCTCACTATTTTTGACTTTTCTGAGCCTGTCAAGTCCTTCTTTTGACCCATTTTGCCAAAGGAAAGGAAGTTGCCTAATAATTATGCACACCTGATATAGGGTGTTGATGTCATTAGACCACACCCCTTCTCATTACAGAGATGCACATCACCTAATATGCTTAATTGGTAGTAGGCTTTCGAGCTTATACAGCTTGGAGTAAGACAACATGCATAAAGAGGATGATGTGATCAAAATACTCATTTGCCTAATAATTCTGCACTCCCTGTACATTTTGTTTTGGATTTTGGGAAACCTAGAGAATAGGATAATATTTGATGGATGTCTAAACTGTATAATTTTGAATTATCTTTGTATAATTTGTGTATATAATATAATCTGATTACTGTATTGAAAATAGGTTTTCTTTTATTGTCACGTGTGCAACTGAATTTATTTTCATGTTTTGACAATAGGTGGTTGTCGTTTTGGGTTCTTAGAGGGTGTGACCCTAGTCAGCTGCACCGTGAGACATAATAGGATTCATGAATATAGAAATAGAGTAGGGAGCGCTCAATTCTCACTATTCACCCTCCTATTGTATGTATACCAACCTATTTCTAACCTGATTTTTTTCTCAGAAAAATAATGAAAATGGAGATTAAGAGATATCCTCAAAAATCACATGGAACTTAACCTGCAGCCTATAATACTGTCAACTACAAAGACATATTGAAATTCTCAAACTCTGGCCTCATGCTGCAAAGTGTTTAATCATGTCTGTTGGAACTGGAGCCTCTAGTTGGCAGTCAGTTTACCCTCTGCCCAAGTAGGGACCGTCACTCTAGTCAGGCTAAGGGGGATACCCAGCTCAGATAATCCCTACTCACCCCCTTCGTAGCTTGGCACGAGCAGTCAGGCTTATCTCAGAAGGGTTATATGTTGAAACCACGAGTGCCTTAAGCACCCATGGCTCAACAACGAGTTCGGAACAATTAACTCATTGGTATCACTAATGCCTTTACCATGAATGCCTTTACAGTGATTTTTCGTTGTAAAGGCATTCCTGGTAAAGGCATTAGTGATCAGCATACACGGTTCCAGCATGCTTCCCCCTAACCCCCCACCCCTAAAATTGACTGCGACCCGACCCCCACAACCACCCCAACCGCCACCCCCAAAATTACCACAATCCCAACCCCCTCCATAAAGCCTAAAGCACCCCAACCCACCCCTTAAACCTAAACCTTGACCCACCCTCCCACTAAACCCTAATCACCCCAAGCCCCCCATCCCACCCCCAAAAACTAAAAATACCTGAGTCCCCACCCGCCCCTAAAACCTAAAGCACCCCAAACCCCCAACCCACCCCTAAAACCTAAACCTGGACTCCCCCAAAACCCTGACCCCCCTAAACCCTAATCACCCCGAGCCCCCACCCCACCCCACCCCCAAAAAAACAACCCCAGTCCCAGCCCAACTTACCTCCTCCTTCACCGCGTCGACTCTCTTCTTCTATGCCTTGACCATGCATGTACGTGGTTCACACATGCGTGGTCAAGGCACGAAAACCAGGAAGTCGTGGAAAATAAAAACGTTGTTTCGCTTTCGTTTTCCATGACTTCATGGTGCTTTCTTTTTCCATGACTTCGTGGTTTAGGAGTCGTTGTTCCGGGTGTTTCCCTCTCTGAAGCAATGTGTAAAGCATTTGCGCATAAAACACAATAAAACAGTAAAAACAATACAAAACGACACCACACAAGTTTTAGAAAAATAGCCAATATTTATATGTGTAAAACAAGACCATAACAAGAAAAATCCAACATACAGTACTAAGATATGAATTTTGCAAGAATTAATTTAAAAATACACTTTCTTGAAGTTGATAGCTCCATCTGGGACTATCACGGCGTTATGAACCTCAGATCCAACAGTTCAGGCTGACTGCAGGGTCGCTGGCCAGCTACAGTGTCAGGAAGACCCACAAACAGTACCTTGGAAATGTAGGGTGTTGTGATCCTCGAGATGAGATCCAAAGTGTAGCGTCGCTGGTGTTGGCAGGTGTTACCGGGCGTTGGTTCCAGAGGTCAGTGCAGGGGTCGGGGGACCCTTGAAGTCACATGCATTGCAGATCAAACTCTGGGCTGATGATGAAGTCAGGAGCACTGGCGTTGATGGCATCGGGCTGCAGTTCGAAGCAGGTCGATTCGACATGCAGTGCCCACAGGTCACGTGCAGGCAGTGGTGCCTCGGTGACGGCATCCTGTGGCGTCTGTGAGACCAGGGATGTGGTGTGAAGCGGGGCGGTGCGACATGCGGTGCCTCCATGTTGCGGTGCAGGCAGCATTATTGCTGGAGTAAATGGCACTGGCATTGGTGGACCGGTCCTGCGGTGCAGGATCGGACTGTGCTTTGTGTACCTCATGACCGGTGTTCTCTGGCCATGGTGCAGGCAGCGTTGGCGGAGATACCAAGGTTGCAAAGAAGCAAGGTGATGTGGATTGCGGGACCCCAGGTCACGGTGCAAGCAGCGGCTCAGTGACAGCGTCAGGTCGTGGCGTCCTTGAGACCAGGGTTGCGGTGAAAAGTGGGGCACGGCTCCGTGCAGCATCGTCAAGTCACATTGCAGTCAGCAGTGCTATTGACGGCATTGTGGTGGTTTTTCTTGTGTTGCAGCACAAAACACACAGTTCCCAATGCTGTAGGCAGATGCACCTCAAGTCTTTGATTTCACTGAGACTTCTAACATGAGGCAAGCTCTACTTCAAGCCCTTGGAGAAACTTCACAAGCAGGATAACAGCAAAATCAAATCTTTGCCCTCTTTAAGGCAGAAGCTTCAACTGCAGGCCAACAGAGCAAAGCACACACAGCAAAGGGGCAGTACCTCTCCTCCAACTCTTCCTCTCTTCTCCTTGGCAGAGGTTCCTCTTGATATAGAAGTGTTTTAAAAATCTGGGGTTTGGGGTCCACTACTTATACTCATTTCTGCCTTTGAAGTAGGCAAACTTCTAAGGAAAGTCTCTATTGTTCACAAAATCCTACCTTGCCCAGGCCTGGCTCCAGGGGATTGGAGACTGCATTGTGTGAGGACAGGCACAGCCCTTTCAGGTGTCAGCTCCTCCCTTCCCACTCCTCCCAGGAAGACACATCAGGATATGCAGGGCACACCACAGCTCCCTTTGTGTCACTGTCTAGAGGGACTTCACAAACAGCCCAACTGTCATTCTGACGAGGATTCCACAGGCAGGCAGAGGCACAGAATGGTTAAGACAGAAAATGCCCACTTTCTGAAAGTGTCATTTCAAACAGGCAATCTAAAAACCAACTCTACCCAAATATGTATGTTTAAATTGTGAGTTCAGAGACCCCAAACTCCACATCTCTATCTGCTCCCAATGGGAAATTACACTTAACAGGAATTTAAATGCACTCCCAAGGTTAACATATTGGAGAGTAGGCCTTACAATAGTGAAAAACAAATTTGCCAGTATTTCACTATCAGGACACGTAAAACACACTAATACATGTCCTACCTTTTAAATATACTGCACCCTGCCCATGAGGCTACCTAGGGCCTACCTTAGGGGTGACTTACATGTAGTAAAAGGGAAGGTTTGGACCTGGCAAGTGGGTACACTTGCCAGGTTGAATTGGCAGTTTAATACTGTACACACGGATGCTGCAATGGCAGGTCTGAGACATGTTCACAGGACTACTCATGTGGGTGGCACAATCAGTGCTGCAAGCCTCCTAGTAGCATTTGATTTACAGTGCACTTTACTAGGGATGTATTAGTAAATCAAAAAGCCAATCATGGATAAACAAATCACCAATACAATTTACATAGGGAGCACTTCCACACTAGCACTGATCAACAGAGGTAAAATGTGCAGAGACAATAAACCAGCAAAAACAGAGTCTAGCATACCATAAAAACAGGAGGTCAGAAGCCAAAAAGCCAGGGGAAACATGCCAAAAGATGCCAGGTCTAACGTCTCACCAATCAAAAAGTGTGGATCAAGCCCATTGAATTGTTATTGCCAGACTCCAAAGAGCTTGAACTAGGAAGCCAAATTGTGTCTTAAAAACTTTGTTAGTGGGATTACATTAAGCCTCAAGCACTCCATTGACTCCCTGTAGATGCTACGGCTTAATTTAATATCTTATGTACTGTCACCAAGACAAAATGAGATAAAGCATTCATGGTAAAGAAACACCAAGGGAGTTCATCGGAAGTATAAGGGCTAGGACTTTTGAATGCCCTGAACCTTAATTTAATATGTGAGCACAAATACATGTGGTTCAGGATACTATTGAAGACTGGACTATTCAACCCTGCTTTTTTAAAAACATCGTATTAAGTTCATTATAGTCACAAATACAGGTCTCTTCTGCAGATCGAGTCATAACTTCAAGTTACATAGATCGTATCTGCCTTGGAACTGTCAAGTATCACATTTGACAGTTTAGGCACATACATATCTCATTCACCACTAATTTACAAGTTACAGATCAATATTGTGAGTACGAATCTCCCTTGCTTAATTAACTGTGTGTTAAAAGTCTGTCTCCACAACTCTAGATCATCCTCTAGACTTTGGTCATTTCTCACTGCCTTGCTGAGGAGCTCTTCTGCTCTGACCACCTGTGGCTGGTGAAATTTGAAAATGGTTAGGCAAAAAGAACCAAAGGGAAATGAACAAGCAAGTGAAGCACATGACCCCAACACTATAAAGTAAGGTTGAGTGGGGGAAAAAGAGGGGTGTTTCTCCTACGATAAGTACAGTTGTAGTGTAGGTAGTCTATATCCAGGCTAGTATAGGAAATAAGCAAAAGCTACACAGTGCTGTTTATACACATTCGGGTATCTGCATGTAAATACAAAGGACAACTGCATTTCAACTCATGCTATAACAACAATTTCATGGAGAGTTGATGACAACATGCATTCATTACATTCAATTTTGATACAACTAAACATTAGTTGCAACCTTTCAGAAGGTGGGCTGTTTGATTACTACAGTACATCGAAACAACTGCATTTCAAAATTTTGGTTAATCAGAAATAATCTATAAATAAGTACCTGATGTGGCGGCATTTATTAGAGGTTTCTGATGCGGCACAACACATTCTAAGCATGCAGTCTGCCATCTATGAAAAACTGATGAGGGACTGCTGTAAAACATGTATTCTCTTTACTTAACAAGTGATGTGCAGCATGACTGCATGAAGCTGGGCTTTGGTGTGGAACACCCTGTTAGACTGAATTATATCAGTGTGATGGTGTGACTCCTGCACCACATTTTTCATGATAATCTAGGGTTGTAAATGGGGTAAGCCCTAATGTAGAAATTCTGTTACATGTGCAATGGTTATCCTGTTATTGCTTGGCTTTGGCTGTTCGGATGCTCGCACGAAAGGTGTGGAAGTCAGGGTAAGATTGAGGGAACATTTTAGGCCTGAAAATCAAAGGGTGTAGCACCAAAGTCCTAATAGAGAAACTGCTGCTGCTCACCACTCACATTTCTCCGCTAGAAGGCTAAATCAGCCCCTTGGTACAGTTCCAATTTACTGCTCTATGCTATCTGTCCCTCATTAGGCCCACTGCAGTCAGGCGGCGTTGCATACGCTTCCACTTTGGCTTTGGGAGCTTGAGTTAACCACAAGGCCTCCTGGTTTCTGTAAGTTAGAAAACATTCAAAACCTCAATTCGCAGACTCCTCTGCACAACTAGGCCATGCGTATTAAGTCCCTCTCATCTAATTCACATCAAGACATTCAAAAGATGTAATTTGGTTACTTTTATGCAGCACAATATGGGGGAAATATGTTCTATGTAAATATTTAGATGGAGTAAGGAAGAATCTTGAGTTGCTGATATGAGAGAGTAACATAAACTAATAAATTAGTGGCCTAGAAGTAGCATTTGGCAGCTAATAAATGGGTAGTTTCAGGGGCCTAACAGAGAAAATGACGTAGAAATTAAAATGTACATGATTAACTCGTGGTGGATATTTGTGACTACCATTCTTATTTTGACTTCACATTTAACATAAAACTATTGTTCATTCATAAATGTGTGAATTATTAATGAATATTAATGTGAAAGTATTATTTTTTAGGTAGAAATAGTAGAAATAAAATGTATTATTAGTGTTAAAGGAATATGAGTTAAACACACTTGTAGTGAATTAAATGAATTCCATTAACATGCGAAGAAAAATAAATATATGTTTAAAGTTGCTTTGACATAACATGAATAATATTTGAAATAAAATAATTTGCGTTGCACATATGATTTGAATTGTTAAGTGCACAAGAGGTTTAAATAATGTATTAATGTGCATTTAGGTTTCTTGATTTGACTAGGCCTTAAGGTTCACTTTGCAAGTAGCAATGGAAAACCACTTGTTTATTCTGTCCCCTCTGAACTGAATTCTTTCCTAGGCAGTTAATGTAATGTTGAATGTTCTATTGCATTGCAGGAAAAGAAGATGTTTCAAATTTAGTTAATGTAACAGTATTTATTTTAGTTGTTGAACCGAACAGGAAATCACAGTGTTCATGTGAAAGAATATTCGTTTACTTTATTGAGGATCATGTGAAAGGGACTGGAAGTAGGAAATCATTAGAAAATTTAATATTTCAGCAGTATTGTGTGACATCATACAGTAAACAATGCACTTTTGCTGAGAAGATTCTTAAAAGTATCAGAATTTGGTGGTGCCATCGATTATCATTGGATGCTGAAATCAATGCCCAGAGTGTGCCCACCTGAAGAGCCAATGAATTAATTATACATATTTTAATTAGTGAAGAACTTTGGAACTGAAGTCAGTCTTCTTCTCTGCTTGGTATTGTTTAGGACTCAGATTCTTGTTTAAGTCTGCTCTCACATATTTTCTCTGAGCATCCTGATGAGTTTCCTCATCATAGTCTTAACTGCCCTATTCTGTTATGAGGTTCAGTACTAATACGGCCAACTATTTCTGAACTGCTGATCTGTCCTCTGTGCAGCTCATGTTCTGTACCATCCTGATGCTGCTATCAACTGACGCCAGAAGATGGTGACTGTCCTGCTTGATGAATCATTCTGTATGCTGTCCCATGAGGACCCATAAAAGTGGTTTCTTGTTTCCTTTTCTAGCTTAGTTATTTACATCAGCATATTTCTATAGTGAATTATCTTAGATGTTTTCCAAATTATTTTTGTCTTCCTTTAATTTTGCTTTTAGCCTGCATGTGTTAGCCTGTTCCCACACATGCAAGTCCCAATTTTGGTTAGTATTAGAAATGCCCTAGCTCTGAAATTGATTGTTAAAACTGTATTTTGATGATTTACTGATGTCACCATCATCTGCTTTGAAATCTGTTAGTAATGTTTATATTGTACTGTTGCTAATCTATACTATTCTTTTGGAGGGTCTAACAATATTGATGTTTAGTAGGTTGAATCTTTTTAGACATTTAGGCCCTCATTCTAACCCTGGCGGTGTAACACCGCCAGGGCAGAGGGCAGAGGAAGCACCGCCAACAGGCTGGCGGTGCTTCCAGGGCCATTCTGACCGCGGCGGTAATGCCGCGGTCAGAAAAGGGGAACCGGCGGTTTCCCGACGGTTTTCCCCTGGCCCAGGGAATCCCCATGGCGGCGTTGCAAGCAGCGCCGCCATGAAGATTCCGACCCCCTTACCGCCAGCCTGTTCCTGGCGGTTTTCACTGCCAGGAATAGGCTGGCGGTAACGGGTGTCGTGGGGCCCATGGGGGCCCCTGCACTGCCCATGCCACAGGCATGGGCAGTGCAGGGGCCCCCTAACAGGGCCCCACCATGATTTTCACTGTCTGCTGAGCAGACAGTGAAAATCGCGACGGGTGCCACTGCACCCGTCGCACCCCTGCAACTCCGCCGGCTCCATTCGGAGCCGGCATCCTCGTTGCAGGGGCATTTCCGCTGGGCCGGCGGGCGCTCTTTTGGAGAGCGCCCGCCGGCCCAGCGGAAATGTAAGAATGGCCGCCGCGGTCTTTTGACCGCGGTGCGGTCATTTGTCGGCGGGACTTTGGCGGGCGGCCTCGGCCGCCCGCCAAAGTCTGAATCAGGCCCTTAGTCAGCCAATGGTTTTTATGTATGTTTATAACTTTGTTTTGCGCCCCTTTTACCTGACATTGATTTTGGGATTGTAACCTTTGAAACTTAATTTGGTTTGGAGTTTGAATAAGTGTTTAAATTGTTATGGTGTTTAGAATTGCTCATGATGTAATGTCATTTATTTGTAACTGAATGATTCTGACTACTACACTCTTCGCCAAGTCAAAAGATTCACTTAACCTCATAGGTGAGATAAAGTGATGTGTCTCACCCCGAGCGCTGGTGGTTGTTGAGCCGGAACTGTAAAGGAGGAATTTGTTGTGCCATACACTGTGCCCACCATCCATTGAGAACAGCCAGCAACCATTGGCTGTTCATTCCTTTGCTAAAGTCTCAGGGCAGTGAGCACAGGATGTGGCCAGAGGTCACACTCTGTGTTAACTGAGCACAGGTGAAGGCAAAGGTATTACCCTGCAGGATCTTGGGCTAAGTGCACTGTGCACATGATACAGCTGAAGACACTGTTTTGAGTAGAGAAGCAATGTATTGAAGAGTTGCTTCTTGTAATCAGCTATGTGAGTCTCCTTTCAGACACTCTACATCAGAGATTCGTTTTATATGGATTCAATACACAGCTGTCTTGTATGGGTGCATAATTGGATGGGCTGAATTATGTATTGGCTAGCTAAAGATGTTTCTCTTTTCATCTGAATTAACTGAGTTTTGTGAGCAATGACAACATTTTATGAATGTTCTTGACAGTTCTAATAAACATTTTAAAACAACAAGTATTACATTTCTGACTTTTCAACAGCAAGCTTTTTGAATCAGGCAATGTATATATTTCTCAAAAGTAGGATATGTGTTCCAAAGGTATGAGTTATCTCACAAGAGCAAATTTTAGCTTTTCAAAAGTGAACTTTGTTAATGAGTCCCTGTCGGAAAGTACCATCTGCCTTGGCATGTTCCCCCCATTTTTACCTGTATTTCAGTATGTTTTTGTCTGTCTCACGTGGATCCTGCTGGTCAGGACTCCAGTGATCATAGTTTATGGCCTAATGTGTGTGTATGTATAGTGCTTGACTGTGTCACTGAGGCTCGGCTAATCAGAACCTCAGTACTTATGCTCTCTCTGCTTTTAAATTTGTCACTGTAGGCTAGTGACTTCATTTACCAATTTCACTTGGCACACTGGACCCCCCTTATAAGTCCCTAGTATATGGTAACTAGGTACCCAGGGCATTGGGGTTCCAGGAGATCCATATGGGCAGCAGCATTTCTTTTATCACCCATAAGGAGATCAGACAAACCCTTCCATAGGCCTGCCATTGCATCCTGCGTGAAATAGTGCACACACTATTTCACAGCCATTTTCACTGCACTTAAGTAACTTATAAGTCACTCTATGTCTAACCTTCACTTGCTGAAGGTTAGGTGCAAAGTTACTAAGTGTGAAGGCACCCTTGCACTAGCAAAGGTGCCCCCACACAGTTTAGGGCCATTTCCCGGGACTTTATGAGTGCGGGGATGCCATTACATGCGTGCACTACATACAGGTCAATACCTATATGTAGCTTCACAATGGTAACTCCGAATATGGCCATGTAACATGTCTAAGATCATGGAATTGTCCCCCTATTCAAAATCTGGTATTGGGGAGCCAGTTCCATGCATCCTGGGGGCTCCACTATGGACCCCCAGTACTGCCAAACCAGCTCTCTGAGGCATGCACTGCAGCTACAGCTGCTGCCACCTCACAGATAGGGTTCTGCCCTTCTGGGGTCTGAGCAGCTCGGTCCCAGAAAGGCAGAACAAAGCATTTCCTCTGAGAGCAGGGTGTTACACCCTATCTCTTTGGAAACAGGTGTTACAGGCTGGGGAGGGGTAGCCTCCTCCAGCCTCTGGAAATGCTTTGAAGGCACAGAAGGTGCCCTCCTTGCATAAGCCAGTCTACACCGGTTCAGGGACCTCTTGTCCCCTGCTCTGGTGAGAAACTGGACAAAGGAAAGGGGAGTGACCACTCCCCTGGCCATCATCACCCTAGGGGTGGTGCCCAGAGATCCTCCAGTGTGTCCCAGACTTCAGCCATCTTGATTTGCAAGGTGTGGGGGCACTCTGGAGGGCTCTGAGTGGCCAGTGCCAGCAGGTGACGTCAGAGACCCCTCCTGATAAGTCCTTACCTGATAAGGTAGCCAATCCCCCCTAAGGGCTATTTAGGGTCTCTCCTGTGGGTTCTCTTCAGATTTTGCTTGCAAGTTTCCTTCAGGAATCCTCTGAAACTACTACTTAATCCTCTGACCTCGGATCAACCGCAGCCTGCTCCAGGACCCACTGTAACAGCAACAAAGTATCCACAATACTTTTCCTCTGCAACTTCAGCTCCAGCCAGCGACTGCAACAGTTTCCATGGTGTGCAAGCTCTGGGGACTTCCTGTCTTCATCCTGCATCAGAAGGACCGAAGAAATCTCCAATGGGGTGACGGAGTCACTCTCCTGCTCACTCAGGCACCTTCCAAGATGACGACCAGTACCCTTGGACTCCTCTCACAGCAATGAGCATGGTTCAAAGGACACAGAGGGTGGCCCTTATCGACATAAACTGTCCTGAGATCCTGCTGACACAATTTGGAGGAGGTAAGACCTTGCCTTCCCTGAGAGCGACGGTACCCCTATGTACTGCGTCTTCTTCATCTCCTGAGGCCTCTGTGCACTATTTGCAAACTTCCTTCATACACAGCCTGGCTCAGGTCCCCAGCACTCCATCCTGCGACGCTCAACTCACTGAGTTGTTCTCCGGCGGCGTGGGACCTTCCTTTGTTGTGCTGCACCAATCGTGTTTTTCACCTCCTTTGTCCCTGTGTCCCGGGACTCCCGTGGATGCTGTCTGGTATCCTGATGGCTCTCTAAACTGCTGAGAGCCCCCTCTTTCTCCTCACATAGAGTTGAGGCCCCCAGGTCCGTCCTAGGTCCAGCCAGCACCATTTTAATGCAAAACCCACATATGTCATAACAAAGGCTTGTTGGCAACTTCCAACACAAACTCACATCTGCATCCATCTTCACGTCATGGGACATCCATTGCATCATGCAGGAACCTGCTGGCATCTTCCTAAGGTGCATTTCTGCAGTCTTCGTCCAACCAAGGACTCTTCTTTTGCACCCTCTTCTGGGTTGGCAGGGGCTCCTGTCCTTCCTAGAACTTCTTTTGACTTCTGGACTTGGTCTCCTTCTTTTTCAGGTCATCAGGTCTAGGAATCCAGCAGTTGTTGTTTGCAGACTTGGTTGGTTACTGCAATAATCCATATCATGAGGTGTAGTGTGTCCTAAGGAAACTTGCAGTACTTTACGCCTGCCTTTCTGGGCTCTGGGGTGGGGTAATTTACTTATCTTTACTGTATTCTTACTCTCCCAGCAATTCTGCACAGACTACAATTGCCTAGGGGGAATTTGTGATTCGCATTCCACTTTCTTAGTATATGGTTTGTGTTGCCCCTAGACCTATTTTCTCCCATTGCATTCTATAGCATTTCCTATTGTTTGCACTAGTCTTTGTCTAATTACTTACCTTATTTTGGTGTCTAGTGTATATGTTGTGTATGATACTTACCTCCAGAAGGAGTATTGCTTCTAAGATATTTTTGGTACTGTGTCACCCAAATAAACTACCTTTATTTTTGGTAACACTGAGTATTGTCTTTACTTGTGTATAAGTACTGTGTAACTATAAGTGGTATTGCATGAGCTTTGCATGTTTCCTAGTTCAGCCTAAGCTGCTCTGCTATAGCTACCTCTATCAGCCTAAGCTGTTAGAACACTACTGCTTCACTAATAAGGGATAACTGAACCCGGTATAAGGTGTAAGTACCCATGGTACCAACTACAAACCAGGCCAGCCTCCTACAGTCCCTGAATGTCTAGCCTCAGCATTGCTCTCAGTTGGGGTCCAAAAAGAAAGACTATTTCTGAACTATTTCAGTTTTCATTCCATCCTAAGGTTGGAGAGGTAAACGTTTAAGAAGCTCTGTTTCCGAAGTTCTACAGAGATTTGAATAGCACACCAGTACCTGACTGGCCCTGCTTTCAAGAAACAGTGTTAGTTTCACTGGAAGGGTAGATGGGTTCTAACACAACTCTCCCTTTGTAGCTTCAAACCCCATTGTGACCCCCTTCCTTAAACTATTCCTCCCTCTACTGTTACATTTTAATGAGTCTTTTTATCACGCAGCCCAAATATGAACTTGACGAGCAAATCACCAAAACGTCCCGAAGGATTTTAGTGAACATTTACATCTCACGTTTGAGATGTTAACTTCTTAGATATGTACACTCTGTCATTTCAGAGGGTCTTATCATGACATAGTGGATAAGGTGTTTCATTTTCAATATAGATCATGTGAAATACAACTGGGCTGCTAAAGAAACACATGTGGAAGCCCTTCTTTCTTTAGTAAAGTTAGTGCTATATTGTGAACACCTGGATATTAGCTGAGATATGCAACTGTGTGTAGGCCACGCACCTGTTGGCATTTGCACAATCACCACCAGGAAGAAGTAGAAAGTTAAAAATGGTACTCACATTTGCAGCAACTGGAGGGACTTGTGCCAAAGTGACTTAGACCTCTCATGCCCATGCCAGAGTATGGAACAGACAACTGTGAAAGCAGAGAAGTCCACTTGAGAGGTTGGTGCCATTTCATAGGTCTAAGACTACCTTAAGAGGCCGTAAATTAGTACAAATTTCACAGTATGCTAAATTCTGGGAATCTGACAAGAATCACTTGAACTATCAAAGGAAAGTAATCTGGACTCACATGAAAGGCAGGATGAGAATCAACAACAGGATAGTTCCATGGCATATCTGAAGGAATTTGCTTCCTGAAATTTGTGGAGTATGCATGCTTGTTTTAAAAAGTGTGAGAGACATTGTATGCCAAATAATTTGACCCATTTTAGATGAGCAATCATACAGTGTGTGGCTGGTTGGAACATTTTTGCCAAGACTGGTTTTGGTTTCCAATCAAGCTCTGGATAGAACCCAGCAAGTTACAATCGAACTACTTATTTTACATTACAATAAGTTCCACTTATTTTTCACTCTTTTCCTGAAAACAGTGTTTTTAAAATCAAATTAAAAAAAGAACTTTCCAGAAAAACAGTTTTTTGCAGGAATAATGTAGCCAGAGGCACAAATTAAAACAGTTCTAAACTTTGCAACTTCACTGAGGGCAACTTGGAGCTCAAATGGAGGTCGCTTTGGTCATGATGGAGATCAAATAAGAATCATCTTGGGGATTATAGTTGACATCTAGAGCATATGAGAAGATGGCTATCCTAGGAAACAGATAAAGACTTTTCTTGTGATTAAACAAGGTTATTAAGTGGCAGCAGTGGTGGGTTTTTTTGAGGGTCCAATAAGAAAGTGTTCTGCTAAAATAAAGAACATACTGGTAATCAAATTATTCTGACCCACTGGGGATGTGCTGGCATCAGTCATGAAGAATTGTATGTGACAGGCTATCCCCTCTATTTGAGGGAAGCTATCAACCCCTTGTGCGCATCTAAACTCTGTGACTAAGCTCCTGCTTTCTACCATGTACAAGGGCACAATAAATCTTTGATGTAATGTACAAGTAAGCTGTCTATTTTGATTGGATCACATTCAGAATCGGTCCCCATAGAGGACACAGATATTTTAGAAACATAGGAGGAGTTCGTGCTTACATCCTATACAGTCTGACAAAGCAGTGATAAAAAGCTTTATATTCTTACAGATAATAAATATGTTTCTGAATATTTTTCAGTATTTCTATCAGCAGAAAATGCCAACCAAGTCATGCAAAGATACAAGCGTGCAAATTTCATGCTGATTGAGGAGATTCTTCCTGGAAATTTGGAAAGAGAATGCCTAGAAGAGAGATGCAACTATGAAGAAGCAAGGGAATATTTTGAAGATAAAGGCAAGACTGTGAGTAATTTTGCTATGGTTTTGGGTACAATAATTCATATTCTTTTCCAAGCTATCCTGAAATCCTTAAGAACTGACAAAGGGTTGTTAAGAATATAGTGAACCACCGTTTAGAAGAGTAGCAAGTTACCTCTTTATCAATATTTTCACCCAGAGGTAAAATCACAGTTACCAGTGCGAAAGGGGCAATGTCAATAAAATATCTTGGTGCTGCTATGCAAGTGATTGGTTTGGGTGCCTGGCAGGCATAATCAGGGGGGAAGTGCTTTAAATTTTTAAACGAAATGTATATGGGTAAGTACTATTCATTTGTCAAAACATGGTAAAATAAATGGGTGTTTTAAGGAGTGTTGTGCATTTTTTATGACATTAGTCTAATAGTCTAAAAATACCACTTGCCAGTTTATTAGAAATTTACAGGAAAACGGAAGTAAACTACGCAGACATTTCTGCTTCTCTTGAAAGAAGTGGACGTCTCTCTTATTGTTGCCATACCATAATTTCTTTTTACACTAAGGCGGCGCTAAAGTGGCTTTTCTGGTGTGCTGTAGGAGGCTGGCCTGGTTTGTAGTGGGTACCTATGATACCTACACCATATACCAGGTGCAGTTATCCCTTATTAGTGAAATGTAGGCAGTGTCTAGCAGTTTAGGCTGTCTAGAGGTAGCTGTAGCAGAGCAGCCAAGGCTGAACTAGGAGATATGCAAAGCTCTTGCAATACCACTATCGTCACACAGTACTTATACACAATAAAAGTCAATACTCAGTGTTACCAAAAATAAAGGTACTTGATTTTAGTGACACAAGGCCAAGAATATCTTAGAGGCGATACTAGGACTGGAGGTAAGTATTATACACAATAAATATCCAAGTAACCAAAATCAGGTAAGTACACAGCAAGAAATAATTCTAACACTGAAAAACACAATAGGTTGCAATTGTCCTAGAGGCAACACAAACCATATACTAAAATAGTGGAATGCGAATAACGAATTCCTCCCTAGGCAAGTGTAGTGTGTAGAGGGGCGCTTGGAGTGTAAGAAAACACCAAAGATAACTAACTTTTCCTGGGCACCCCAGAGCCCAGGAAAACAGGAGTAAAGTACAGCAAGTTTCCTCAGTACACACTACAATTTGTGATGAAGAATTATGCAAGAACCAAGCAGGACTGCAAGCAACCAACAATGGATTCCTGGACCTGAAGATGTGTGGAGAGAGGAGACCAAGTCCAGAAGTCGATGAAGAGTCCTGGAAAAACAGGAGCCCCTTCCAACCTGGAAGAAGGTGCAAAAGTGGATTCTCCGGTTGGAAGAAAAGTACAGAACTGCACCAAAGAAGATACCTGCGGGTTCCTGCTTGGTGCAGGAGATGTCCCACCTCGGGTAGTTTGATGTAGGCTGTTTGCATCACTAGATTCCACCAACAAGCCTTGGTTCATGCAAGAACGAGTTTTTGTGTCAAAGAGGAGCTGCCCGGTCCCAGGAGGGACCTGGGGGTCTGAACTCAGACTGAGGAGACAGAGGGGGCTCTCAGCACTTCAGAGAGCCCTCAGAAGACCAGGCAGCATCCACAGGAGTCCCAGGACATGGGGACAAGGGAGTTGCAAAGAGCGGATATCGCAGCACTACACAAAAGGATCCCACGCCGCTGGAGAAACCCCAGGGAGCTGAGCGCTGCAGGATTGAGTGCTGGGGACCTGGGCTATGCTGTGCATGAAGGACTTTTGGAAGAAGTGCACAGAAGCCCAAGGAGCTGTAGAGGACGCAATGCACACAGGTACTGTCTGGTTCGGGGAGGCAAGCCCTTACCTCCACCAAATTTGGACAGCTGGATCTTTGGACAGTGAGGATCACTTTGGTCCACCACTTGTGTTCCAGGGATCATGCTCGTCAACAGGAGAGGAGTCCCTGCCTACCTGTCGTCATTGCAGAGAGGTGCCTGCTGAAGCAGGGAAGTGACTCCGTCACTCCACAGGAGATTTCTTATGTTCTTCCGGTGCAGGGTGAAGACAGGCAGTCCTCAGAGCGTGCACACTGTGGAATCTGTTGCATTTGCTGGCTGGAGCTGAAGTTGCAGTTCACAGTAGCCTTCCTGTATGCTTTGTTGCATTTACAGCTGGAGCAGTCTGCGGTTGATCTGACGGTCAGAAGCTGAAGCAGAGGATACAAAGGAGTCCTGGAGGAGTCTTGCAAACCGAATCTGAGGAAACACCTAGAGGAGAGACCCTAAATAGCCCTGAGAGGGGGATTGGCTTCCTACCCAGGTATGCACCTATCAGGAGGGGTCTCTGACGTCACCTGCTGGCACTGGCCACTCAGATGCTCCCAGAGGGTCCCCACACCTTGGAATCCAAGATGGCTAACGCCAGGGACACTCAGGAGGAGCTTGGACAGGGGAGTGATCACTCTCCTTTCCTTTCTCCAGTTTCGCGCCAGAGCAGGGACTGGGGGTCCCTGAACGGGTGAAGACTGAGTTATGCAAAGAGGGCACAGTTTATGCCCTTCAAAGCATTTCCAGAGGCTCTGGGAGGCTACCCCTCCCATGCCTGTAACACCTATTTCCAATGGAAGAGGGTGTAACACCCCTCTCCTAAAGGAAATGCATTGTTCTGCCTTCCTGGGATTGAGCTGCTTAATCCCTAGGAGGGCAGAAACCTGTCTGTGAGGTGGCAGCAGCTGGGGCAGCAGTGGAAACCTCAGAGAGCTGGTTTGGCATTACTGGGGGTCCATAGTGGAGCCCCCAGGGAGCATGGAATTGGTCCCCAATACCAGATTTGAATTGTGGGGTTCAATTTCACAATCTTAGACACCTCACATGGCCACATTCGGAGTTACCATTGTGAAGCTAAATATATGTTTTGACATATATGTAGTGCACGCTTATAATGGTGTCCCCACACTCATGAAGTCTGAGGAATTGGCCCTGGACAATGTGGGGGCACCTTTGCTAGTGCAAGGGTGCCCTCACTCACAGGAACTTTGCACCTAACCTTCAGTCAATGAAGGTTAGACATATAGGTGACTTATAAGTTACTTTAGTGCAGTGAATATAGCTGTGAAATAGTGTGTTCACTATTTCACTCAGGCTGCAGTGACAGACCTGAAGAAAGGTTTGTATGAGCTCCTTATGGGTGGCAAAAGAAATGCTGCAGCCCATAAGGATCTCCTGGAACCCCAATGCGCTGGGTACCTAGGCACCATATACGAGGGACTTATAAGGGGGGGTCCGTTGTGCCAATTACAATTGGGATATGGAGCCACTAAACTATAGTTTCAAATTTGGTACATAGAGAGAGCATAAGCACTGGAGTTCTGGTTAGCAGAACTACAGTGACACAGTCAAGCATACCAACAACACATATAGGCCACAAACTATGAGCACTGGGGTCCTGACTAGCAGGATCCCAATGAGACAATAAAAACACACTGACAAAGAGGTCTCAAACTATGAGCACTGGGGTCCTGGCTAGCAGGATCCCAGTGAGGCAGTAAAAACACACTTACAAACACTGACACACAGGCCAAAAATGGGGGTAACCATGCTAGAAAAAGGATAATTTCTCACATAACCCCTCCCCAAACGAAGGACAACAAGGCTAACCTTGCCCAATTGAGACTTTATTGTCTAAGTGGTGATAACTGGAGAGTAGACCTGCAATAGAGTGGTTACTCCCTTTATCATCCACTGTATGGTTACTCCCCTGTGGGGATGTAAACCACACAGTTTAAAGATTTGTAACTAGAAAACAGCGCAAGTGTATATTCTTAGATTCTCTATTTGTAAGTTTTAAAGTGGGGCAGGGGAACTGTTCCACTGAGCCTATGTCAAGACAGGGTTGCTGTCCTAAGGATGAGAATGCTAGACAGGGCTGCTGTCTCAGTAAGGCCATAGCTGGGCAAAACGTTTGTCCATATGGCTGAAAGAGAGAACAAGGTTGCTGTTTCTCTTGGATTGGAGGGGTACTGTCTGGTATGGGGAGGCAAGCCCTTACCTCCACCAAATTTGGACAGCTGGACCTTTGGACAGTCAGGACCACTTCGGTCCACCACCTGTGTTCAAGGGATCATGCTCGTCAACAGGAGAGGAGTCCCAGAGTACCGGTCGTCATTGCAGAGAGGTGCCTGCTGAAGCAGGGAAGTGACTCTGTCACTGCACAGGAGATTCCTTATGTTCTTGTGGTGCAGGGTGAAGACAGACAATCCTCAGAGCGTGCACACCGTGGAATCTGTTGCATTTGTTGGCTGGAGCTGAGGTTGCAGGTCACAGTAGCCTTCCTGTATACTTTGTTGCAGTTACAGCTGGAGCAGTCTGCGGTTGATCCGATGGTCAGAAGCTGAAGCAGAGGATGCAGAGGAGTCCTGACGGAGTCTTGCAAACCGAATCTGAGGAAACACCCAGAGGAGAGACCCTAAATAGCCCTGAAAGGGGGATTGGCTTCCTACTCAGGTATGCACCTATCAGGAGGGGTCTCTGACGTCACCTGCTGGCTCAGATGCTCTCAGAGGGTCCCCACACCTTGCAATCCAAAATGGCTAACGCCAGGGACGCTCAGGAGGAGCTCTGGGCACCACCCCTGGGGTGGTGATGGACAGGGGAATGATCACTCCCCTTCCTTTCTCCAGTTTCGCACCATAGCAGGGACAGGGGGTCCCTGAACGGGTGTAGACTTGATTAGGTAGACTTGATTATGCAAAGAGGGCACCGTTTGTGCCCTTCAAAGCATTTCCAGAGGCTCTGGGAGGCTACCCCTCCCATGCCTGTAACACTTATTTCCAATGGAAGAGGGTGTAACACCCCTCTCCTAAAGGAAATGCATTGTTCTGCCTTCAGCTGGGGCTGAAGTGGAAACCTCAGAGAGCTGGTTTGGCAGTACTGGGGGTCCATTGTGGAGCCCCTAGGGTGCATGGAATTGGCCCCCCAATACCAGATTTGAATTTGGGGGTTCAATTTCACAATCTTAGACACCTCACATGGCCCTATTTGGAGTTACCATTGTGAAGCTACATATATGTATTGACATATATGTAGTGCACGCTTATAATGGTGCCCCCGTCCGGGAATTGGCCCTGGGTCACAGTAACTTTGCACCTAGCCTTCAGTCAATGAAGGTTAGACATATAGGTGACTTATAAGTTACTTTAGTGCAGTGAAAATGGCTGTGAAATAGTGTGAGCACTATTTCACTCAGGCTGCAGTGGCAGTCCTGAGGAAAGGTTTGTCTTAGCTCCTTATGGGTGGCAAAAGAAATACTGCAGCCCATAAGGATCTCCTGGAACCCCAATGCCCTGGGCACCTAGGTACCATCTACTAAGGACTTATAAGGGGGGTCCAGTGCGCCAATTAGAATTGGAATATGAAGTCACTAAGCTATTGTGACAAATTTGGCACACAGAGAGAGCATAAGCACTGGAGTTCTGGTTAGCAGAACTCCAGTGACACAGTCAAGCATACTGACAACCCATATAGGCCAAAAACTATGAGCACTGGGGTACTGACTAGCAGGATCCCAGTGAGACAGTAAAAACACACTGACAAATAGGTCTCAAACTGTGAGCACTAAGGTCCTAGCTAGCTGGATCCCAGTGAGGTAAGAAAAAACACACTGACAAACACTTGCACAGAGGTAAACTACGTGGGTAACCATGCTAGAAAGAGGCTACTTTCTCACACGGGCCATATTTACAAAGGCGTGCAATGCATGCATTGCACCACTTTGTAGCCCCTTGCACTACATTATGTCTGTAACAGGCATAATGTATGCAAGGGGGGCATTCCCACGCTAGGAGGCCCGTGAAAATGGCGCAGTAAAATTTATCAGATTTCACTGCACCTTTTTTGGCATTATTCTAAATGCCTGATCCGAGCAGGCGTTACAATGACACATCCATAGACACCTATTGGCTTCCTTGCACTTTGCTTCGGTAGCGTCAACATTTCTGACGATAGTGTAGCAAAACACCACCATTAGCGTAAAAAATGTTGACGCTGTTGTACTTCGTTTTTTTGCTTTTGACGCCATAAGTGCGCCGGGTATGCCAAGACGTGGGTCATGGGCTCACTATGCCACTGAATTCAAGCTAGCCTGGCTGATGAAGGGTGATACCCTGAGACCGGTCCCAGGATGCTTGTTTCCGGTCCAGGGAGGACCTGGCCTGGCAGTTCGGGCTGGACTGTTCCCATGGGGATCAGGGTCAAGACTGATTTGCATATGGCTGGGTCCAAACTGGGGTGGCATGGTGAGCAAAAGAATTGATGGATTAAACCCAGATCTGTGACTGGGGTGAATGTTTGATTGGTTCTGCATTCCGTCCATCATTTGTGTTTGTTTGCTCTTGACGCTATAAGTGCGCCGGGGATGCCCAGACGTGGGTCCCGGGCTCATTATGCCACTGGATTCAAGCTAGCCTGGCTGATGAACGGTGATACCCTGAAACTGGTCCCAGGATGCTTATTTCCAATCCAGGGAGGACCTGGCCTGGCAGTTCGGGCTGGACTGTTCCCATGGGGATCAGGGTCAAGACTGATTTGCATATGGCTGGGTCCAAACTGGGGCGGCATGGTGAGCAAAAGAATTGATGGATTAAACCCAGATCTGTGGCTGGGGGTGAATGTTTGATTGGTTCTGCATTCCGTCCATCATTTGTGTTTGTTTGCTCTTGACGCCATAAGCGCCGGGTATGCCCAGACGTGGGTTCCGGGTATGCCCAGACGTGGGTTATGGGCTCACTATGCCACTGAATTCAAGCTAGCCTGGCTGATGAAGGGTGATACCCTGAAACCGGTCCCAGGATGCTTGTTTCCAGTCCAGGGAGGACCTGGCCTGGCAGTTCGGGCTGAACTGTTCCCATGGGGATCAGGGTCAAGACTGATTTGCATATGGCTGGGTCCAAACTGGGGTGGCATGGTGAGCAAAAGAATTGATGGATTAAACCCAGATCTGTGACTGGGGTGAATGTTTGATTGGTTCTGCATTCCGTCCATCATTTGTGTTTGTTTGCTCTTGATGCTATAAGTGCGCCGCGTGTGCCTAGTCGTGGGTCCCGGGCTCATTATGCCACTGGATTCAAGCTAGCCTGGCTGATGAAGGGTGATACCCTGAAACTGGTCCCAGGATGCTTGTTTCCAATCCAGGGAGGACCTGGCCTGGCAGTTCGGGCTGGACTGTTCCCATGGGGATCAGGGTCAAGACTGATTTGCATATGGCTGGGTCCAAACTGGGGCGGCATGGTGAGCAAAATAATTGATGGATTAAACCCAGATCTGTGACTGGGGGTGAATGTTTGATTGGTTCTGCATTCCGTCCATCATTTGTGTTTGTTTGCTCTTGACGCCATAAGCGCCGGGTATGCCCAGACGTGGGTTCCGGGTATGCCCAGACGTGGGTTCCGGGCTCACAATGCCACTGGATTCAAACTAGCCTGGCTGATGAAGGGTGACATCCTGAAACCGGTCCCAGGATGCTTGTTTCTGGTCCAGGGAGGACCTGGCTTGGCTGTTCAGGCTGGACTGTTCCCATGGGGATCAGGGTCAAGACTGGTTTGCATATGACTAGGTCCAAACTGGGGTGGCATGGTGAGCAAAAGAATTGATGGATTAAACCCATATCTGTGACTGGGGGTGAATGTTTGATTGGTTCTGCATTCCGTCCATCATTTGTGTTTGTTTGCTTTTGACGCTGTTGTACTAACTACCGCCATTGTGTGCCGCATTATAAATACGGCGCATCAATGGTATTGTTAGGTGCTGGTGGGGGGGGCGCAGAAAAAATTCGCCCACCGTAGCTGATGCACCAAGTTTTCTTAAATATGACCCTAAGTACATACATGTTCCTATAAGGTAACATTGTGCAACATTACAACTTTGCTAATAACAAGAGCTATTAAAACAGTACTCAAACTAACAGCTGCAGAAAAAACTGCACCAGAGAAGCAATGAAAATATGATGCACAAGCCTAAATCTGATGCGCTTATTCCCATAAACACTACATCCCCACTGTACAAGTAAATCTACTCCGCCCCATTACACACGTGGCAACTGACAGTAAAGATCCCATCATAGCAAAACATATCACACACCAGATCTAAACGATATCTGCTTAGAAGATCTTGCAAAGACATGGCAAGAACCATGTCATTTCTGTTTTAGTCAACTGCTTATGCATCTGGGACTGGCTCTAGGGTGGTGCGACCGGTGTCATCGCAACTGGTGCTGACTTTGGGAAGGTACCTTGTTTGCAAGAATATTATAGTTTTAAAAGCCCCTACGGCAGAGTCCCTTGGCTCCAACAATTTTCACGCCACAAAAAAAATTTCAAGATAACTCTGGTGATTAATGTTCTGTCTGGAGTAAGTTCAGAGTTTTCACTAATGGAAGTTTTAAGGGGTTAATATGCCTCCTGCGAAGAACATGTACTATGCAGAACACAAAGCACATTTAACACAGGTTATTGCTCTTGTCAGAGAGGTAATTTTCTTACTTACAGTTTATAAGTTAAAATCCTAATGTAGAACAGTTAACTACTAACTGTCATCCTAGAATTTCATGCATTTCGCAAGGTATAGATACAGTGTTATTATTTTTTTCCCATGTCTTTCATTATCTTAATGTAGGAAAAAGTGTTTGATTGGGTATAAATCAATTGTTACTAAAGAAACCCCCCAACCATGGTGTTACATTTTAAATCCTGAGTTAATGATTTACCAGACCAAGCATTCTTAAACTATACAGCCTACCTGTATGAATGACATGTGACTCCTACATTTTGTAGTGCTTTGTCTTATATAACATTTCTTATACACTGATTTACACACAATGATTGATTGTTTCTATGTAATGTGTGTGCGATCTAAAGTGCTCTGACACCCTACACTGCAATGAATGGCGCTACAAAACTAATTAAATGCATCTGAGAGAGAGTGTTTATGGAGACTTGAGGGGCACTATTAAAGGGTGATAGTGAAGGAATCTGTGGCTGAGGTGGTCAGTGAGAGGCACCACAACCAATGTCTCATATGGCACCACCACCGCCAAGGCCAGCCCTGAAAGCATCCCTTGAGTTGTGCATTTCAGCATGATCATTCCTCTGCGTCTTCAGCACGATTTTGTAGTATTATGGTTCTGTGTAAGAGATCTTCCAACCACTGTACTAGGGACTTACCAGTAAATCAAATATGCCAATCACGGAAAGCCAATTACACAAACATTCTATATGGGAGCACTTGCACTTTAGCACTGGATAGCAGTGGTAAAGTGCCCAGAGTAACAAAAACAGCAAAAACAGAGTCCAGCACACATCAACAACCTGGGAAACAGAGGCAAAAAATTAAGGGAGACCACGCCAAGGATGCCAAGTCTAACATGTGTCCCGCCCAGCTGAAAGTGGGGAGCAACTACCCAACCTCATGGGAGTTCTTATCACTAAGGCAGAAGAATCTGGACAGACCTTCAGCATTGACATCTTCTGTGCCCAGACCACAGCAAAAGCTTCACGCTCTATGGCACTCCACCTAAGTTCCCTGGGAACTAACCTCCTGCTAATGAAGGCTACAGGTTGATCTAATCCCTCTTCATTAAGCTGTGAGAGTACTGCTCCTACACCCGGCTCTGAGGCTTCTGTTTGCACAAGGCAGCTTTCAGGGCATCAAAAGCGGTCTGGCAAGCCTCGGTCCAGATCACCTTCTTTGATTGCTTCTTGGAAGTCAACTCAGTCAAGGGGGTAACAATGGTGCCATACCCCTTGACAAATCTCCTGTAATAGCCAGTGAGGCCTAAAACGGCTCTCACCTCAGTCTGGGTCTTGGGAGGCTCCCAAGCCAGAATGGTATCAATCTTTGGCTGTAGGGGTGCCACTTGGCCACTCCCCACCTGGTGTCCTAAATACACCACAGAACCCTGCCCTATTTGGCATTTTGTTGACTTAATAGTGAGGCCTGCCTTTTGCAGGGCCTCCAATACTTAGCAGAGGTGTTGCAAATGTTCCTTCCATGTGGAACTAAAGACAGCAGTGTCATCCAGGTAGGCGGCACTGAAGTCATCCAGTTCAGCCAACACCTGGTTGACCAACCTCTGAAAGGTAGCAGGGGCTTTCTTCATCTCAAAGGGCATCACCTTAAACAGGTAGTGCCCATCTGGGGTGGAGAATGCAGACCTCTCCTGAGCCCCCTCAGTCAGGGTGATCTGCCAATACCCAGAGGTACAATCAAATGTACTTAGGTATTTGGCAGCTCACAACCAGTCAATGAACTCATCAGCTCGGGGTATGGGGTGTGTGTCAGTCTTGGTGACCACATTGAGTCCCCGGTAATCCACAGAGAAGCTGAGTCCTGGAGTGGCACCAAGAGCAGCAAGCTTTGGGACCAACACCACAGGGCTGGCCCAAGGGCTGCTGGAAAACTCAATCACTCCCAACGCTAACATTTTAGAGACTTCGGCGGTCATTCTGACCCTGGCGGTCAAAGACCGCCAGGGCGGAGGACCGCGAGAGCACCGCCGACAGGCCGGCGGTGCTCCAATGGGGATTCCGACCGCGGCGGTAAAGCCGCGGTCGGACCGGCAACACTGGCGGGCTCCCGCCAGTGTACCGCCGCCCCATTGAATCCTCCAAGGCGGCGCAGCTTGCTGCGCCGCCGAGGGGATTCTGACCCCCCCTACCGCCATCCAGATCCCGGCGGTCCGACCGCCGGGATCCGGATGGCGGTAGGGGGGGTCGCGGGGCCCCTGGGGGCCCCTGCAGTGCCCATGCCACTGGCATGGGCATTGCAGGGGCCCCCGTAAGAGGGCCCCTAAATGTATTTCACTGTCTGCTGTGCAGACAGTGAAATACGCGACGGGTGCAACTGCACCCGTCGCACAGCTTCCACTCCGCCGGCTCGATTCCGAGCCGGCTTCATCGTGGAAGCCTCTTTCCCGCTGGGCTGGCGGGCGGCCTGAAGGCGACCGCCCGCCAGCCCAGCGGGAAAGTCAGAATTACCGCCGCGGTCTTTCGACCGCGGAACGGTAACCTGACGGCGGGACTTTGGCGGGCGGCCTCCGCCGCCCGCCAAGGTCAGAATGAGGGCCTTCGTCTTTAATGTTAGCCCTTACTCTGTCAGTCACTCAGTAAACTTTGTGTTTAACAGGAGGACTGTCCCCAGTATCCCCATCATGTGTACACAAGTGTGTGACCCCTGGGATCAGAGAGAACAGTGAGGCAAACTGACCCAACACATGGCGACAGTCCCTCTGTTGCTCTGGGGTCAGGGAGGGGAAGAGGATATCTCCCTCCACAGACCCATCTTTTTCTCCAGCAGACAGGAGGTCAGGAGGAGGCTCAGTCTCTTCCTCCACCCAATCATCTGTTGCTAGGAGCATGGACAATTCAGTTCGCTCAAAGTGTGGCTTGAGCCGGTTCACATGCAGGACCCTTAAAGGGTTTCTGGGAGTCTGCAAGTCCACCAGGTCGGTGACTTCACTCTTGTACTCCACCACCTCAAATCCTCAATTCGGCCAGTCCACTTGTGCTGGAGCGCCCTAGGCTCCACTGGCGCCAATACCCACACTTTTTGTCCAGGGTGAAACTCGACCAGAGTGGCATTCTGGTCATACCAGCATTTCATGTCTTCCTGGCTTGCTTTCAAGTTCTCCTGTGCGAGACCCCTGAAGCAGGCATTCTGGTTTCTCAAAGCCAGCATGTAACTGAATACATCCTGGGGAGGTTTACTAGGTGCTTTCTCAAAAGCCTCCTTGACCAGACTCAAAGGTCCCCTTACAGGGTGGCCATATAACAACTCAAAAGGGCTAAATCCAAGCCCTTTTTGAGGCACCTCCCTGTAGGCGAACAGAAGGCATGGTAAGAGGACGTCCCTTTATGCCTCAAGGGCTCTGACAGGCCCATGATCATGCCTTTCAAGGTGCGGTTGAATCTCTCAACCAGACCATTGCTTTGGGGGTGGTAATGAGTGGTGAACTTGTACGTCACCCCACGCTCCTGCCACAGAGACTTCATATAAGTAGATATAAAGTTGGCACCCCTATCAGATACCACTTCCTTGAGGAACTCCATGCAGGAGAAAGCCCCATCAATGCACGACCCACCACAGGGGAAGTGATTGACCTCAGAGGAATGTCTTCTGGGTGCTGGGTGGCATGGTCCACCAAGACCAGGATGAACCTGTTACCCATGACTGTCTTGGGAACCAGAGGCCCGACAATGTCCATAACGACCCTTTCAAAGGGGGTACTAACTACAAGAAAAGGTTGGAGGGGAGCCTTACATTTCCCCCACCTTGCCACTCTCCCGGCAAGTTGAGCAAGACCTACAATGAGCATCTAAGTGCCTGTGCATTAGGGACCAGTGGAAGAGGGTGACAAGCCATTCAAAGGTCTTGTCATGCTCCAGTGTCCTGCTAAAGGCACCTCATGAGCCAAACCCAGTAGGAAGGCCCTGAGGCACTGGAGTACCACCAGCACACGGGCTGACCCAGGCTCAGAAACCTTAGGCTCATTATACAGGAGTCTGCATCAGGTGATATCCTGGCTCCTTGCCAGCCGCCTGGTCTACAGCCTGCTGCCGCAAACCCACTAGAGTAGGGCATGTCTTCTGTGCCTCACAGAATGCCTCCCTGGTGGGTCCCCCTTCCTGCTGCCAATGTGACAGCTCAGGGACCTCACCCAGTTCAGAGCTACCTGTTATTCTTTAGGCTCTGGGCGTCACCCACAGGCTCCACCTCCTCCCGGACCTTGGGAACTTCTGGGGCCGGTTTACCGCACCCCCTGCCTTTTCTTTTTTTGGCGGTCCCCTGGGTCACTGTTTCAGGCTCCAGGGGCTGTTGACCACCCTGAAGAGCTGCCATTGACCTGGTAGATATGCATGCTCACCCAGGCAGACCCAACATCTCCAAGTGCGACCTGGGATCCACCTCTTTCCAAGGGGAATCTTCCAGGTCATGGCCAAGCAAACAATCCACAGGCATGGTTGGACTTAGAGCTACCTTCAATTAACCTGAGACCCCCCCCAACATTCAAAGGGAACCTGCACCACTCAGCACAGGCACTCTGAGTGGTCCACTGCAACTACTTGGTGAAGTACCTGGGGATCTATCTGCTCTTCAGACACCAGGTGACTCCTCACTGTAGCCACACTGGCTCCTGTGTCTCTCAGAGCCTCCACCCTCTGTCCATTAAGGGTTCCCCAGTGCCTGTACTTTTTAGTGTTCTCAGGCACTAGGGTTCTCTGGACCATCTCACTGTCCCCTAGTGAAACAAGGGTCATCTCAGCTGGCTCCGAACCACCTAGAACCAACTCCTCCCCAAGCGCTACACTAGTCATACCCTGGGACTGCGCACCAGTGGGTGCCGGTGTACTCTTGGGGCACTTGGGGTCCCCCCTCACATGACCCAGCTGGTCACATGCATAACACTCACGTGGGGGGCCCCCTTCTACAGGTTTCCCTTTAGAGAACCAGGGCTTCTTTTCACTGGGGGGGGTCTGGGAATCCTTACCCTGGGAAATAGGTTGGAGCCCTTTAGCTAACTCCCCCTGTTTACCCTTACCCCCCCCTTTCTTCTGAGAGGGACCCTGCCTACCCTTGGTGTGGTCTCCCCCATACCTCTTTTGGACCCTGGTGCTCTCCCAGCGGTCCGCTTCCTGCGCAAGCTTCCTGGGGCCAGTCAGCTTGCTGTCAATTAGGTGCTGGCACAGCTCTGTAAAACATAAACTGTACAAGTGCGCCCAAGCAATTAAATTGGAAAGCTACTCATAAGTTGTTACCTTACCGCCCTTCACCCAACCATCCAGTGACCTACAGAATGAATCAACACATTCCAAACATGTTTGGGATTCCTTCCTCTTATACTGAACCTTTCCTTATACTTCTCACAGGTGAGACCATACCTTGTGAGTAGGGCATCCTTCATGATACAGTAGGTGAGCCCTTGAGGATCCCCTAAGGATGTCACAGTATCCCTCCCCTCTACCTCAAAGTGCTTCCACAGACCCGCCCCCCAATGAGCTTCAGGGACCAGATTCATATGGAGAGCAGACTCATACCCCTTGAACCACAAGAATATGTCATCCTTCCTTTTGTAATTCTTCACAAGATAGTTAGATTGCTGCCACCATCTCTACTAGACTGGCTCCTCTGATCTAGCGCCCTCAAGCTAAGCTCATGAGCAAGCCGTATCTTTTTGTACTCAATGGCAATCCAGACAGAGCCTTTTTTGCAGCTTCTGAGTTGATGCAGCACCTGTTTCGCCATGGCTCCACCAACACAGCGTGTCTTGATTTCCTGTGCATCATCTCTGGGGCATCAATTTGTCATTGATCCCACATCACAGGAAGGAACCGAGGCTGCGTGTCCAGAAATCAACGCATCGCCATTCCTGTGAGGAAAGAATCAACACATTACCCCCCACTGCCAGTAAGGAACCGGCAGACACATCGGGGGTGATTCTGATTCTGGCGGGCGGCGGAGGCCGCCCGCCAGAATTCCGCCCCCATTATACCGCTCCGCGGTCAGAAGACCGCGGAGGGTATTATGAGTTTTTCCCTGGGCTGGCGGGCGGTCTCCAAAAGACCGCCCGCCAGCCCAGGGAAAAACTCCCTTCCCACGAGGATGCCGGCTCGTAATCGAGCCGGCGGAGTGGGAAGGTGCGACGGGTGCAGTGGCACCCATTGCGTATTTCAGTGTCTGCAAGGCAGACACTGAAATACTTTGCGGGGCCCTCTTACGGGGGCCCCTGCCGTGCCCATGCCATTGGCATGGGCACGGCAGGGGCCCCCAGGGGCCCCGCGACCCCCCCTACCGCCATCCTGTTCATGGCGGCTTTCCCGCCATGAACAGGATGGCGGTAGGGGGGGTCAGAATCCTCATGGCGGCGGAGCGCGCTCCGCTGCCATGAAGGATTCCCCCGAGCAGCGGTAAGTCGGCGGGAGCCCGCCGACTTGCCGCTTCTGACCGCGGCTGAACCGCCGCGGTCAGAATGCTCGTGGGAGCACCGCCAGCCTGTTGGCGGTGCTCCCGTGGTCGGTGGCCCTGGCGGCCACCGGCCGCCAGGGTCAGAATGACCCCCATCGTCTCTCCTGCAAGGAAAGACTTGACGCATCCCCTCCCCTCCGCAGTAAGTAACCAACACATTGCTTTGCTTTTTGGCACCTCAACTCCCCTGAAGCCCGCCTCATCTTTGTTTTTGACGCATCCCAGATACTTTGTGCTAAAAAGGTATAATCATTGATTCCTATGAGCTAAGACTCATTTAAACCTTGAAAAAGTGGTATCTTTACTTGTGCATGTTGGATCTTTGTTGTTTTAGTCTTGTTTTATTCAGATAAATATTGTCTATTTTTCTAAACTGGTGTGGAGTCCTTTTGTAGTGTTGTGTTACTGTGTGTTTATGTACAAATACATTACACATTGCCTCTGAGATAAGCCTGACCGTCCATGCCAAGCTACCACAGGTGTGTGTGACTCCCTTACCCTGACTAGAGTAAGGGTCCCCACTTGGACAGGGTGCAAGCCGTTGCCAATTAGAGACCTCATTTCTAACAATGGCCCTACCCATGTGGGTTCTTTAATCACTGCAACAGCAGTCTTTGTAACGCCATTATCTTCCTGTGGTTCTGTAATCTTTTTAGGTCTCACCTGACAGCACCCATGCGCTGTTGCTGTAAGGGGTATTGTATAAAGTAAAGAGCTTGGAGCCTACCTATTACATATCATTTTTGGCTTCATTGTCACTCTTCTTGGCAGCCACCTAATTGACCTCCATATGTTACATGTCACTTCCCTTTATGTCTCCAGAGCATGGACCAAGTACTAATTGATTTAGATAAGTGTCCTTCTACTGCTTACACTGTGATTCATGTTACTTTTTTTCCATTGTTTCTTTCTGTCATTTCAAACTCTATGTTACACCTTGGGTTGCCTTTCCTCCCGTACCCTTCCTTGCATGAAGGCTGTTATTTTAAGAGTTCCGTACAATCACACACATAAAACAAAATATTGTTTGTTGTTGCCTCAGTTTGTTATTTTTTTTAATTTGGAGCTTCTTTTTGCAGTCCAAAACAAATAGCACAGATTATTAAATCAGTGTTTTACTTTGTTTCATAGTTCGGCTCTTCCTTTTATAGCACCAAACAAATGATTCGGAATATTAAAGCAATCTGTGTGATTGCATGTGTTTGTATGAGCAGAGAAGAGGTGCAGCTTTCAAAGAATGCCCCTTAAAGCACTATCCTTTTGTGCAGCACAGCAACTACCAGATGTGGATCTCTGAGAGCTTCTGTGTCCAAACCTCAAGGGAAGTATGAGGCTGAAATACTTTCATAAACAGTAATCTCAGACAGTAAATATGCGTAATTATAAAGTCTTATCCAGTAGTATTCTTGTTACAAACGTGAGGAAGAATGACTGATGTCTATCTCCCCATCACTGCTGCTTGCCAGTGGTGCACATGGCGCTACGGTTGGCACTTACCTTCTGCATTTTGAAGCCTACATGCGCATGGCTAGCTAAACCCTCAATAGGTGCGCTGCTCCAAACGTGTAATGCTAATTTTAATTTACCGATTGAGGTGCTTAAGGACATTGCCCTTTGCAGAATTAACTGGTTTTCATTTCCATACAGTTCTTTCTAACAAGGCCAATCCAGTCAGAAGCATGATACAAATAAAAGGGCTAATCATGGTATCCTGGGCAACAAAACCAAACTGCCTGCGTAAAACACAGCGAAATCACACCCCGAATAAGTAGCATCATGTCCAGAATTAAACAACCAGAGCTGGCCTCTGCTCTACATCTTAAGGCACTACACGCACAGCGTTCCTGAGGCAGGCTGCTTTAAACAACATGAGCAAATGACATAGGGTCAGATATGCGAACCTGAAGTTGTGATTACATCATAGAAGTGATTCACGCAGATGCTAGAGGCAGGGTTAGAAGTCCTGGCCCCAGGGCTACTGATTCATTAACACGAAAACAAAATAAGCCTACTCATATGAAGGAAGGTCAGTCAGTCAGTCATAAATTCTTTATTTGGCATCAACCTTAAAAGTATAAAAACAACAGGTTATACAAAATTCTTTAAAAGTTACTTATTGCATTATGCAGTCATATACACAGTTCCAAATGCATTCTAGTCCTTATCAACCAACTCTATTTACATAATTCATTAAGTTGTTCAACCTTAAATAAATTTAATTTCCCTACTAAACCTTCAGGGTACAACATACCTATCAAATTGACCCACATATGATTCTAATAAGGTTTACATCCTTACAATTTCATAAAGTGCTTTTTAATATAAAATGCTCTGTATTTTACTTCTTGCCTTGCTACAACTTAGCAAGTTTTCTATGTTACCGGCGGCCCATAGAATTTTAAATAATCAATTTACATCCATTGAATCTCTTCATTCACCATTATTACCTACATTACACCGTGCCCTGTAAGACCCATTAAAATCCCTCTTAATCCAATAAAAAATCGACCTAGTGCGCAAGTTACATTCAAAAACCTCATATCGACTAGCAGCTTGAGCGTTTGATTCCCATTAATAATATTTTACTCCTTAAAAATTGGTCTTAAAAACTTTTTACGCACTTCTTAAAGCCAATAACAATCTAAAAGTAGATGTTGTGTGCTACATTTCTGAAGTAAACCGCACGTACAAAGGCCCTGGGTGTTCCTGAGAAATACTTTTACTTTGGAATCCCTATAACCTGGATGTAACCCAATTCTGAATTGTAGCACTGTGTCCCTTAATCTTGGGTCTGGAAGAGCCTCTATATAGGGGAAACTTTCCGGGTGCCTCTATCCACCCACCATAGCCTGGATTTAAATTTTACCTTCCAGGTACTTCAGATCTATTTCTCTTTCCCTTTCCTTCACCATTAATCTTAGGTTCTGTTTCGGAATTTGTTCTCCACACCACTGGTTACTAGGTAAGCCTAAGCGGGCGCAGACTGTTTCTAACTGTCCTTGTTTTTGTTTCGTCCAGTATAAATCGCTTGTTATTATTTCTTTTTTACACAATCTCGCAATCTTACAAAGCCCCTCATCTCTTATGCTTAACCAAAACTTCAGTGCCGCTTGCAATCCACGATAGGTCCATGACGTAATCTGACATTCTGCTCTTATGCTTGTATCATACTTGAAGGAGGCAGCGGTAACATTTGCTTTACTCAAATTCCTTCTTCTGTCTCCCAATTTAATTTCCCCAAGAATGTTAAAACTTCTAACCCATATTGAAACTGGGGGCTTACCATAGCATTAAAAGCTGAAATAACCAGCTGGAGGGAGGGTCCCCCATATTTACTACTGAATTGTCTCAAACCCCAGACCGATGATAGTGATTTATTTTTTAGGGCTTCAATATGATTTTTCCATTTCAAATCAGAGTCGAACCACATGCCTAAATACTTATATTGTTTTACCTTCTCTATTTTTTCTCCTCCAAGAAGGTAAGTAAAGGCTCTCTTTTCTTTCCCTATTGACATTATTTTGTTTTATCCATAGTTACTACCATTTTTTTCCTTTGGCAATAGGAATAAAACACATGCAGTTTCCTTTGTAGCCCTAGCTGCGTCATATCCATTATCACTAGATCATCAGCGTGTAATAGACAGGAACATGCATTCCATCCATTTTTGGGCATAGACCTTTAACCTCCCTCAGCAACTCTGGCAAGTCTGACAAACATAATGTAAATAGTATTGCGGCCAGCACACAACCTTGGCGAAGTCCATTTTTTATAGGGATCTTTTTTGAGAGTGAACCACTCATATCTAAAATTACTTGGGCCCAGTTTTGAGAATGCAGAACCTGCAGGAGAAATAATAAGTCAGAACTAATCCCTTACTGTTTTAGCATATCCCACAATAGTTTCCTATCGACCAAATCGAATGCGGCACGAAAATCAACAAAACAGCAAAACAGGCTTCCTCGCATTTCAATTTATTTTTTTGCTAATGACCACAGGCTAAAACAGTGCTTAATTGTTGAGTGCCCTTCTTTAAACCACCCTTGTTCTACTGGTATCAAATAATTTTCCTCAGCCCATTCCTTGATCAATCCCAGCAATATTATCGTACATACCTTTTCTCCTACATCTAATAAGCTTATCAGACAGTACTTTTTTGGTTGTGTAGGGTCCTCCTTTTTATGAATCAGTCTTATCATAGCCCCCTTCCAATTCTCTGGGAAACATCCGTGATCAAGAATTTTCCAAAATGTAGTGTGAATTTTTTTTACCCACCAATCAATGTTTTTTTATATTATTATTGCTGGGAGATTGTCTGGGCCAGCCGCTTTAGTTAATTTAAGTGCTACGATAGTTCCTTTTATTTTTTGTGGGACAAACGCTAATCTCATATCCTTACCAATTTTCCTAATAGCTCCATATTCTTCGTCAGCATCAGAACCTTTATATACGGTAGACAAATATGCATACCAGTCCTCTTCTCCAATTAAACTCCGCAAAGTTCCTAACCTTTTCCCCTCCCTTACTAACTGCCAGAAGCCCCTGATATCCTGTGTGCTTATCACCTCAATCATTGCATCCCAATTCTTCTTAATATGTGCCTGTTTCCTCTGTCTTATAATTAGTTTATAACTTTGTTTTGCCTGACAAAGCTTTTCTTCTGTAGTCACAGAAGGTCTTTTCTTATATTCCCTTCTTAATTTTCGCATCTTTCGCTTTTTGCACCTACACTCCCAGTTGTACCAACTATTGCTGTTATTAATCTTATGTGCTTCTCCCTTCTTCTGTCTCTCTTGCAACATTTTTAATTTAGTTTTCAAGCAGTCCACCAATCGCGCAATGCACCTATTGTAACCTTTGAATATATCATTTAGATCTTCTTCCATGCTAAAATTTGGATAGTTTACTATCAGTTCATTAAGTGCTTTCAAATTACTTTCTGTAAGTCGGGTTGTTATCCTGTGAGGGTACTCAACCTGCACTATCAGCACCTTTTCCCTTTCTTTTTGTTTTTTATCGGCTGATCGAATTGTTAAGCGGCCAATGGTCGCTACCCTCTATATATTCAATTCCAAAATCAAACACTTCTCCAAAAAAAACAGGTATTTATGAAAGCATAATCAACAGGGCATGCCTGATTGCCTATACGAAAGGTCTGTTTTGCCGGGCAATCCGTATTCATACGACCGTTTAGATAGAAAATACCTAGTGAATCTAAAATTTTTACTAAGGACAAATCGCGGGCAGAACATTTTACATTAGGAAAGATGCTATTTGAGATTTGTGCAGCTACCAGTAGCTCCTTGTACGGCTTATCACTACTTTTGGGGTCAAGTTTGTGATTAAAATCACCCAGCATCAGTGTCATATATCTAACTTTACCAATACATAGTAATTCCAAATCTTCCACAAACAGCCCCCGCTGGGTCTCATAATCATGTATATACACGTTAATTATCATAAGCTGTTTCAAACCTCCTATTGTATTGTAAAGATCTACATGACCTGCTAATAACCAGCGGCTTTTGGTTTTTATTACTGTGAGCTTATTCGCTATTCTAGTTGAGGCTAAGGTTATTAAGCCCCCGGATCGGCGGCCTAACCCTTGCTGTGTTGCTCCCCTAAAAAGCCGCATAAAACCGTCTACTGGCTCTGGTTTCTCACACGGCCAAGTTTCCTGGAGACACAATATATCGAACTTTTCTAATCCTCCTTTAAATAGGTCATGTTTAAAATGTTTTTTATAACCCCCCCAAGTTCCAGGAAAGAATCAAATGGCTGTGCTCAGGGCTTAATTCCTAGTCCACATCGTTCAATTTCCCCCACTATAATTGTTGAGGGGCTCAGAACAATTCCTCCACTGTGGTTCATTACACTCAGTAACTACATTTACTCTTAAACTGCCATTTTTTTATCCACACACCATCTTTGATTTTCATTACATAACAAATTACACTGCACTTGATTTGGCCGCAGGCCTGCATGGCACCTAAGGGCCGTACTGTTTCGTTCCTCACCCTCTAGCTCACTTTGTTGCACTAAACTTATTCCCTCTTTTAATAACTCCTTCTCTGCATGCAGTACTAATCGTCTGATACATTCAGAATAGAAGAGTACTTTGGACACCTCTTCCCCCTCCTTATTTTGTATACATCCTATTTGCTTTAAATTTTCTGACTCAATCTCGCATAAACCTGGACACAAAGCCATAACTTCCAAAAGGCGTGTACAATTCAAGGGTTTTAGCTTCCTTTGCCATTTCCTACCAATCTCACTTCTCCCGGGCTCCAAATATAACCACCTACATTTACTTCCACTGGGATTATCCCACTCCCTCTTTTCCCTGGGATATTAGGTGAAGACAGAATCCCACTCTTCGCTGGGCAAACTGGTTTATCTAATTCTCTACTTCCCCTACTTCTGGCTGATCTCCTAGTGTTGTTCTCTCCCCCTAGCCCACTACTTACCCTTCTATCTTCCCTTTCGCCTGTTACCACTCCTTGGCTGCCCTTCTTTCTACCCTTCTTTCTTTCTCATTGCTGACTCTCTTCTCCCAAGGATGTGCTAGGAATTTTTTGTGACATGGCCCCTCGCCCTAGGGCTACAACGTCCCCCCAATGGCCTTGGTCAGCCCTTAAGTTGATGGCCAGGGCTGCCTGTGCAATCTCTCCTTCACTCACTACTGATGTTCTGCTCCCAGCATTTCCTAACTTACTTCGCTCCCTAGATTGGGATTTGTTGTGGGGTCTATGGAATCCATACCCCCTTCTCCCCCATCTGCGATTCCTCTTTATCACTAGCATTGGTTGTTTGGAGACATATACTGAAGGTTGACTTGTTGTCTGTATGAAGGCTGGTTCCCCACCTCCCCTATTTTGTTCGATAGTATCTGTTTCTTGATCCTTTTTTCCAATACCGGGCATACTAGCGCTGCCATACTACAATTAATATATTTTAACTCCTCTGTTATCCCTTGTAATTGGTTTTTAGGTAGCTTCCCTAAACTATTATTTGCTGTCAGCACTTCTAAAATTGCCTGCTGAGTTTTTTGCATTAGGAACATTACATCAAGTATGTGATTCAGCAGGTACAGCACTAGTATCCAAGGCAAATGCGGATTGTCTTCCCAAAAGGGAGGACGGCCGGAGTGTGTCCGGATCTGCACCCTCTGCAAAACTCCCTTCCAGCCCCCCAACAAAACCCATCCTTTCCGGGACTGGCGGGCTTCTTTCCTCTTATCCTATACTCTCCCATTTTTGAGGCGGGGGAGGGGGATGAAGATTGTCTAGGCTCTGGCAAACCCTTACGCCCCGTAACCCCCTCTGACTCCCTTCCCAGGAGCAAGTCTTCCAACTATAGTGAGTCTGAGTCTGAAACCAGGAACTCATTCTTTGTGGAACGATCGGTTCCGCTCTGGTTAGCATAAAACATATTGTCCCCCTCTAGCATCTGTGACGTGTGGTGGGCTTTCTTGAAATTTTTCCCCACAAACTCTCTGATTGATGCTCCAAGTGGGGTCCCTGAAGGTCTCTCGCAATTGTCCCTATTGACTTCGGTTTCTCCAGTGACTGTCTGAGTGTCCTCCTGTCCCGACAGCTGAGGTACTTTTCCTCTGCCACTTCCTTCTTCATCTTCTTGATTTTCCTCAGCTAGCCTTAGAGACTGACAGTCCCCCGGAGACTCCTTTGCCTTAGGGCCTATTTTTGGCCCCTTTTTCACACCACCACGTGATCGCACTTTGCTCACCGGCATGCCGAGAACTGTGCTGTTTCTGAAATATATAATCAAGGTAATGTATATGAATATCAAATTTCCCACTTCTTGGGCGTCGCTCCCACAGTAGACACACCCCACCAATCTCAGTTTCTAATCTAGTTCACTGATTAATCGTAGATGAGCTTTTCAGGGGCCCTTGATAGAGATACTATTTAGGGTCTTCTACTTCTTAGGGGGTCCCAACACGCACCAGACTACTCCAAGGGCCACCTGAAGAGGATATCCAAGGCTTTCCAAGGCTTACAATGAGCACTCAGTGTGGCGGGTCACACTGGTCACACTTGACTATGCCAGCCGCCTCCACCCCACCACCACAAAAATGGAGCTACACACCACGGGAAGCTGGACACTTGACTTAGGGTTCCCCCTCCTATGTTGATCCAGAACCTGGGAAAATCTTCAGGTGCTAGGTCAGAGCCAGCAGTTAACAATGCGCCAAGCACCTCTCCCGGGGGGGTGTCCGTCTGTCACAAGTGGCCAACCTGGCCGCGGTTTACTACACGGCCCCTGCCACCCAGGGCCTCCAGCAGCAAAGCGCAATGAGAGCTGGCCCAGGAGCGAACTTGGGGCCAGGGGTCAGCTGATGCACCTAATGGCCAAAGCACCAGGAGGACCTAAGGGCTGGGAACTAGAAGGCCGCGGAGCAAGTGGGGGGAAGGGCAGCAGGGGACTCCTCACCTCACCACTCGGCTGCTCAGCTGCTCAGCTGCACCCAACCGCCACCTCCCTTACCGCAGCTTGCAGCTTGCAGCTTGCACTGGCATCAAAAGAGAAGAGTCCAAATCCAAGAGAGCCAGGAGATCAGGAGGCCTGTTCACGCGAGGATCCTTGTTGCAGCTGATATGCCCTGGCCACGGCTGTGTGGCTCCGCGAATCCTGCCCCGTGCAGCGTCTCGGCGGTAGCATATCAAGCATCAGTCCTCCTGCTGAGCGCTACTGGGGAACAGAAATCATCCGCTGTTAACCGCTCCTCTTTCCTCAGGCCAGAGAGCTGCAGTAATGCGGTAACGCAGCAGCGGGGACAGGAGAGTTTATTCCCTCTTTAGGCCTCTCCCTCGCGCTTCCCTCTCTCAGTGGCCTTTGCAGCAATGGCAGCCCGCGTCTGCGTCTACAGTGACGTCTCGTCAGTGCGTCTCCACCTCGTAACAGGAACAGATCCTGGAATCGTGTCTCTACCGGAGGAGTTCCGACGTGCAGAAGTCCATGAGTATTATTAGTATATGAAGGAAGGGAAACCCAAATTTCTGCTTGCTTGTGTTCCATACTCACTAGTGAGAAATTAACTGCTGCCTCAGACAAATAAGAGGAATTTTGCGCTTTTTCTCAAAGTTGCAAAGTTTTCCAAATTCTGTTTGTGCAGTTAAAAAATTGCCCACCACTAACTACACGCTTAATAAACACAGATAATCCTCATTCCATGTTGCATATCAAGAATGACAAGCACACTCTTTAACAAGCACTGGCAAAGCCAATAGGTCTCGCCTATGAGTTCTATTGGCTTTAGAAATATTTCACAGCTGTGGTGTACAGCAGAGCAGGTGCTTTGCAGTGTGGCTAAAACAATTTAAAAGTCTATCAGCACTGGGTGCATCAATGTCTTTCTTTTTAATAATTTTTAGACACATTGCTATGGCTCCAAATGATTGCCAAAATTGTCAATACACATGCTGTTGAGCATGATCAAAAGGCAGTGGCAGAGTGAATCCTATAAAAGGAGAGACCTAATGGCTTTGAAAATGCCTGTTTTTCTTGCAACTCATTTCCTCTCAGATCGGTATCTTCCCTCCACAGCGCACATCAATGGTGCCAGATAGGCCACAGTCTCATTGCTGATATCTTGCTATCTGATACTGTATTGGGTGGAGGGGAATCATCTCAAGCCTCAGATAACACCCTGTTCTCTGTAGTACTCCAAGGGTATTCTTATGTTTTCATGTGTAATGATGCTTCCTAACTGTGCTTCAATTAATTCTATAGCCAAATGGAGGATTTAAGGACAAATAGTAACATAGACTCGAAAAAATACTTTTCGAAAAACTAATTTGTTACAAATTTTGCATACTTGCATTTGCATATGTGGCTGGACATTGACTTGGGTTGAACACTGAAAAAGTATTGGACTCCATGCAGCTATTTTTCTTGAGTTAACATTGTGATAGTGTGGCTTTATTCCTCCCACCTTACAAGGTGTGTCTGACACCATTTGGCTAAAATAAAAATGCCTCATGTTTGTTTATATGGTTCAGAAAGAATGTACATGTCCTTTCCTGACTGTTCTCCAGACACAGACTTTGTGTAGAGATACCACTCACAGTGGGGTAGACTCTAGCCTGGACCATGCACAGAGAGGTCGGAGGTCTTTGCATTTGCCTGTAATCCAGAAAGACAAAGGCTGAGCCTCACCGAAAGGATCTGTAGTCCAACTAGCCTCCTACCATTCACCAAAGTGCAGTGCTTCAGGAAGTTTAATAAGCAACCCCTTACTAACAAAGAGTTTGTTTAATTTGTAAAGGGAACCCAGTCACAATGGCCTCACCTAGGTGTCTGGATCTCCAAACTCCAGCAACAGTAATTAGGGGTTGTCAGTGAGCTCTGCTCCGCTGGTGGAGTTAACTCTGCTAGCCGCGGAGGGGAGCTCACTGGCATATGGCCCAGGGCACTGTGCTGCACTTTACACTCGGCCCAAAATAAAGATATTTGCACTGCACCAGCCACTGTTCCAGCACCTCCCTCTTTTCACTGTCCTCAGCAGCCCAGGAGTAGGGGGCAGAGGGAGGCAGAGAGCCAGGCCGCTGGCAACGGGGACCTGGGACCCAGGCAGCATTTAGACCCTCATTTCGCTTTCTTTTCTCTGTGCACACAGGGGCCGGCACTGGGCAAGGAAATTATTTGCATATTAGGGAGTGTGTGCCAGGAAAAAATTGAAACTTGCAGGCAGAGCTCCTCTTGAAAAGATCCTGTCTCCCCAGAGTCCAGGAGAAAGGAAAGGAAGTGGTGTTTGGGGGTACCGTGCTGAGGCCAGCAGGAAAAGCTGGAGACCGGGAAAGTGCCAGCTGGCCTAGTGCTAAGCCCTAAAGAAAGGGAGGTCTGAAACTGTCTGTAAGTCCTGAGGAAAACATTGCAAGGCTGGTGCAAGACTTTGGGTGTGCTTGGCCCTCCGTAGTGAGTTTGTGAAGGAGGGCAGTTGGTGAAGGGAAGTGTGAAGGTGTGGTTAAGAGCAGCGTGCTCCAGACTGGGGGGCTGTGTCAGAGGCCGGCAGATTTCCCTGCCTAGGGCCCTGACTTGAATGCACCTGTTCTCGGAAGTGCTAAGCTTCTGAGATCGGGTGCATTCTGGGCAGGGTGTTATGGCAGGTGGCACTCCGCAGCATGCGGCATTCCATTGAGTTGTTAGCTAACTTCACGGAATTCCGCGGAGTTGAACTCTGTGAGCTCCGCCCACCCCTAAAATAAAAGCAATACACTTCCCCTCTCTAGGGAAGTTGTCCAAGCTACAACCTGGGTGCATCTAATAGGATCCTGTTTTCCTTCTTATAATTAATACAGTGAACCACACTTTAGAATAAACATCACCAGGCATCCACTCCAGTATTTGTGGAATCTCCTTTTCAATGTTAGCACTATTTACCTATGTAATTTCTCAGATTGTTTTAATCATAAGGTTTCTGCTTCCTTCAAGAACAGCCTAAAACTCTTGATATTTCCTAGTATAGGCATCCAGGCATTGCTTTATGCTTTGCAACCCCTGTGCTGATCAGCTCACTTTTCTGTAGTGGTGGTCTAGCAGCAGGCATGCAGTAGGTAGACTGTAGGATTCTAGTCTATCAGAAGTACATAACAAATTACTATGGGCCTGATTCTAACTTTGGAGGACGGTGTTAAACCGTCCCAAAAGTGGCGGATATACCACCTACCGTATTACGAGTTCCATAGGATATAATGGACTCGTAATACGGTAGGTGGTATATCCGCCACTTTTGGGACGGTTTAACACCGTCCTCCAAAGTTAGAATCAGGCCCTATGTCTGCATACAAATAAGGCTGATACTCTCTACATTCTTGCTTTCTCAAATTGCATACTGTCTCAAAATCATATCAATATTTCTAAATCTGGCATGAAAACTGTTCTTTACTTTGAATTTCTAATTGTCACCTCTCCTCCTCTCTTTCAAATGGTCCTCCTCTTATTTTCCATCCTCTGCATGACTCCTCTCTGAGGGCAACCTCCTCAGAGTCACATGCATGTATGCCTTAATATCTACGATTGTATTTCTGAAAATTGTCCACAAATCATATGAAAGATCACAACCTCTTCCAGGTTGAAAGTAATACTCCTGCAAAATAACAATACTTAGGGGGTCATTATGACCCCGGTGATCGGTGTTAATGTGGCGGTTGTACTGCCAACAGGCTGGCGGTACATACTGCCACATTATGAAATTGGCGGGTTTTCTGAAGCCAACCCGCCAATATTCCACACCACCCGCCATGACAGTAGCAGCCTCGGGGCCGGAGATAACAATCTCCAGCCCAGAGGGGGCTACTGTACCGCCGGCGGCATTTTGACTCTGCCTACCCCCATGGTTTTCGTGCCGTTCGTAACACCACGAAAACCATGGTGGTAGGCCCTACCATTGACAGGGAATTTCTTCCCTGTCACTGGTAGGAGGCACACACTCCTCAGACGTCCCACACCCCCCTCCATCCACGCTCCCCCGTTCCAATCCCCCCCATACACACACACTCGCAGACGTACACCATGCATTCACCCATTAACTAAAACAGGCATACACACATTCATACACGCATGCATCCATTCATTCACGCACACATCAGTACACACATTGACACTGACACGCAGACACGCATGCACATTTCCATTCATACACGCTTTCTCACACATACACACGCACATGCAAAAAACACTATATACACATTCACATTCACGCACACACTCACACATTCATGCACACGCCCCCACACACAAAACACCATCCACCTCGTCCCCTGTCGGACACCCAATTTACCTGCATCCAGGAGGCCTTCCGGCAGGGGACGGGGTGCTGCTACCGCCAGCAGTGCCCACCATCAGAATACCGCCAGGCCGTATTATTTGACATAATACGGCTGGCGGCGGTCTACTGGCGTGGCGCTGCTGGTGGTAGCAGGGCCACCTTAACAGCATCCACCAGTATGGCCACAGCCGGATTTCCTTCCTTCTTGTGGCGGAAATCCGGCTGTGGTGATAATTTGGTGGATGGATGTTAGCCACGGCAATGGTCTTTTGGCGGCCGTCACCACGGCTGTAGGCGGCATTTACCGCCATTGTCATAATTAGGGCCTTAATCTCTTCAAACGTATCTACTAACCGCACCAGCCATGTGCATGAACTCACATAACCCCCTACTAATGAGCATACCTAACTCAAGTTAAGGTAGTCACAAAGAAACTCGAATGAATGCATGAAATGGTTTGCTGAGCGCACAAGACAAATTTCAATAGCTAACACTAACCAAATGCACTTAACTAACCACTAACCTTGGGTTCTGGTGCAGGGTGATGCACAATGTAAAGCGCTTCAACACCTCGTCAGGGGTATTAAGCGCTATATAAATACAATTACAATTACAGCGCTATTTATTTCACCATTAACATGGTAAGTATGGCCTACAAGTCATAGTGCACAGAATGCTTTTTGCAAAAAAAAAAAAAAAGATCAGGACTGGCGAAAGATGTCACACGTGGAATATGACCACTTGACTGTGCTCTGGGACAGTTATTTGCGTGTCTGATTTTAGAAGGGACCAACAGGTACAAACGTTAGTAAAAGCAGGACAGGCCCTTACCACACAAGTAAAACTCTCATTTACATGCTTTCATTCGAGAGCACCTAATACGGAAATTTAGAGAGCAAAATGAGGGAGTTGAATTTATCCATTAACTTGCAGGGTCGAGCACGGTTTAAGAGTGAGAAAGTTAAAATGACATTATATTTAGTTTAAAAACTGGGGGCCCCTTCCACCTAGATTGGGAATGTTGCCACACGCAATAAGGCATATCAAACGCAGCACCAGAAAAGCCATTAAAACGAAAAGACTTAATCAGAGTGGGTAGGGTGCCATGTGCACCACATTGAAATGCACACAGATTTTAAAGATAAACCCGGTGTCACTGAAAAAGTTCCTCTGACAAAAAAATACATAAAATCAAATAACAGTAGTGATTTGTTTAAATGACTGAAAACCACAGCTATACCTTTTTCAGAGGTGCAGATGAGGAGCTCCCAGGCAGCAGGGTCTCCAAACAGCCAGTGGCTAAAAAGTGAAAATGAAAAAACCCAGACTTTAGCAGTGCCTAGCTCAGGCACACATTTTAAGCAACATTTGTATTGTATGTAACATTCCTTGTTGGCACAGCCCCTATGCCAGGAGAAAGAGGGGGTTTGTGCGCTTAACCTCTGCTACTGTTCTGAATCTGATTGTTAATCACAATTCCACGGCACTAAAACGTGTTCACACGGGGAAAATCTGGGCTGGACTGAGAACCCTGGCAAAAATGTTCATACTGGCCCACTTCTCTCTCTCTCTCTCTCTCTTTCTCTCTTTGTTCCCGATACTTTCGCTGTGGCTGCTTTAAGAAATTGCCATCTGGTACTTAACCTGCATTTGCTTTCAAAGACCCTTGTTTGCCCACAGAGACCTCTAGCTTGCCATTTAAATCTTTGAGAGGGGGTAATCAGAGACCCTCAGAGAGTTCACAGTTGGTACTTAAACACTCCCAGTAGTCCCTCTGACAATATTGGTGTACCATCAGATATTTATAGCTTGCATTCAGCAAGCGCTGACTTTGTCTTTGATCACTCCCACCACCCCCAGCCAGCCATTAGATACCTTCATTGTGCTCTGACACCTTCAGGAGGCCCGCCGCAGATCTGTGGCGCACCCTCGCAGACCTCAGCTGGGCCTCAGAGCTAACTTCTGGATACAACCAGCTGCTGTAAAGAAAACATATAAACATGGATTCTAGGCACAATAAACAGTTCAAAAAGCACTAAAATAACCTCACTTACAGCTCCAAAAACAACCTAGAAACAATGTATCCAGACAGTGAACAGCTCCCTGAGGACGGGGGTTCACATGCATAAAGAAAATACAAAAGATAAATTCTTCATGACTCCTATGACTGTATACAAGGACAGGATATACTGAACTTCTTAAAAAACAGATAGGTATCTTCATTGTGGTTTCTACTTCAGATTTTCCAGAGACCAAAAACCTCTTCTAAGGCACCTAGTCACTAAAGCAACATTTCCACTTGTGTCATTCCCCTAATGCACACTGAGTGGTTTCAATATTAGCCAAAAACTGAAGCTACCAATTCTTTTTATTTGGACCCCACTTCACTGCGACGCAGAGACCTGGGCTTGCCCAGAGCCTCTTACGAATTTTTGAGGTCTGTGGCTAGATAAATCTTATAGTTATTCCTTAAAATTATAAGTGGAGTGAAATAGACTACAGTGGCATAGAGCAGAGTGGGGTACAGTGGAATAGCATATAGTGGGGCGCTGTATAGTGGAGTGGTAGAAAGTGGAGTGGCATATAGTGGAACAGCATAGAGTGGAGTGGTATAGAGTGGAGTTGCGTACAGTGGAACAGCGTGGAGTGGTGTACAGTAGAGTGGTGAATAGTGAAGTAGAGTAGATTGGGCCAAAATGGAGTGGTATAAAGTGAAATAGTGTATGATTTAGTGGCGGACAGTGGAGTGGCAGAGGGTGGAGTGGAATACAGTGGAATAGCATAGAGTAGAGTGGCATAGATTGGAGTTGTGTATAGTAAATTTCGTAGTGTTGTGTGGCATAGAGTGGAGTGGCGTAGAGTGAAGTGGCATAGAGTTAAATAGTGTACAGTGCAGAGGGGTAGACTGGAGTGCCATAGAGTGGAGTAGTATGTCATACAGTAGAGTGGAGTGCAGAAAAGGTGAATGCTGTAGAGTGGATTGCCTTAGAGTGGAGTAGCAGACAGTTGAATAGCGCAGAGTTGAGTGGCATAAACTGGAATAGCTTACAGTGCAGTGGGGTAGACTGGAGTGCCACAGACTGGAGTAGCATGACGTGCAGTAGAGTGGAGTGCTGTCGAGTGGAATGCTGTAGCGTGGAGTGGCATATAGTGGAGTGGCATGCTGTGGAGCAGTGTAGAGTGGAGTGGCATAGACTGGAGTGGTATAGAGTAGAGTGGGGTACAGTGGAATAGCGTATAGTGAAGTGGTGTACAGTGGAGTGCAGGAGAGTGGACTGCAATTGAGTGGAGTCTGGTACAGTGGAATAGCGTACGGTGGAGTGGTGTTCAGTGGAGTAGAGGAGAGTAGAGAGCCATTGAGTGGAATAGTGTAGAGTGGAGTGGTGTAGAGTGGAATGGCATACAGTGCAGTGGGGTAGACTGGTGTGCCATGGAGTGGAGTAGCATGTCATACAATAGAGTGGCGTGCCATAGAGTGGGATGCTGTAGAGTGGTGTGTCATAAACTGGAGTGGTGTAGGGAGGAGTGGGGAACAATGGACTAGTCTACTGAGGAATGGTGTACAGTGGCGTGGAGGAGCGTGGAGGGCCACAGAGTGGAATGGCATAAAGTGCAGAGGCATAGAGTGTAGGTGCATACTGTACAGTGGAGCAGCGCAGCATGGCATACAGTACAGTGGCATACAGTGGGGTGGCATAGAATGGATTGTGTTAAAATGGAGTGGCGTAAAGTGGAGTAGCATAGAGTATAGTGGTGTACAGTGAAGTGGCTTAAACTGGAGTGACATAGAATAGCATACAGGGGAATAGAGTACAGTGTAGTGGCATACATTGGAGTGGCGGAGAATAGAATGGAATACAGTGGAAAAGCGTAGAGTGGTGTAAAGTGGAGTTGCATACAGTGGAATAAAAGAGTGGAGTGGTGTAAAGCTGAATAATGTATAATGCAGTAGCATAGAGTGGTGTGGCATAAAGAGGAGTGGTGTACAGTGGAGTACTGTAGAGTGGAGGGGTGGATAGTGGAGTTGCATAGAGTGTAGTGGTGTTGACTGAAGTGGCATAGAGTAAATAGCGTACAGTAGAATGGTGTAGAGTGTATTGGCATAGGGCGGAGTAGCATAGAGTAGAGTTGCATACAGTGGAATAGCATACAGTAGAGTGGTGTACAGTGGTGTGACACAGAGTGGTATGGAATACAGTGGGATGTTGTATAGGAGATTTGCTTACAGTGGAATAGCCTAGAGTGGAGTGGCATACAGTGGATTGGCATACCATGGATTGGCATACAGTTGGGTGGCTCAAAGTTGAATAGCATACAGTGGAGTGACGTGTAGTGTAGTAGTGTAGAGTAGAGTGGTGTAAAGTGGAGTAGCATAGAGTGGAATGGTGGAGAGTGGAGGCAGAGTGGAAAATCATAGAGGGGAGAGTTGTAGAATGGAGTGGCACAGAGTGGAGTAGCATAGAATAGAGTAGCATATCGTGGAATACCGTTGAGTAGAGTGATGTAGAGTGGAGTGGCATAGAGTGGAGTGGGGTAAAGTAGAGTAGTGTACAATCAATATAGCATAGTGAAGTGGAGTAGACTGATGTGGTGTACAGTTGAATAGTGTGTTGTACAGTATAGTGAAGTGGTGTATAGTGTAGTGGGATGTCTGCCTTTACAAAACTAAAAGGTAGCCATGCTGTTTTTAACACACTTTGGGCCTGATTTATTCTTTTTTAGTTCCGCATTTGTGTAATTTTTTTATGCAAAAGTGGTGCAAACTTATAAAATTCAATTATATTTTGTAAGCTTGTGCCGCTTTTGCATAAAAAAATGATGCAAATACGGCACAAAAAAGTATAAATCAGGCTCTCATGTTCTGGGTTAGGTCCTTAGATATATGTAAGTAGTAGGTTTTATTGTTCTCTAAGTATTTCCACTTTATTAAAGAGTTAATAGGCAGGAAAGTTGTTTATATTTGTCTAAACAATTTTCAGAACGTTTACACACTATCATAATAGTACCTAGAAAGTACCAATGTAGTTATGTAAAAAAAAAAAGAAAAATCTCTTAAAAACTATAAATACACTGTAGTACATGATATTAGTTAATTATAGTGTTACACAGTGTATTTTTAATTTTCTAAGATAGTTTTTTTCCCATTTTTAGTAGCATGGTAATTGCCACGTATCATCACTGTGCTCTGTAGCATTTTTTATAAAAAATCAAATGTGTGAACTACAGTGCAGTACAGTGTATTTTTAGTTTTCTTTTAAATATATTTTTAAATGTTTTTAATTACTACACTACTTTCTAGGTAGTACCACAGTACTCTGTAATATTTCTTTAAAATATATAGAAACTTATTTCCCCTACATATTACTACTTAAATAAAGTGTTAATAGGTAGGGGGAAAATATCAAACCTACTACGTACCTATAGCTAAGGCCCTAGCCCAGAATGCAGGCAAAGTATGAGTAAACCAACATGTCTGCCTTTCAGTTTAGTAAAACAAAAATTATATACTGCACTGTCATCACCATGTATTGCAGCAGTTTTGTCAAATATTGTGGAATTTCATAAAACTACTGTGGAAAACGGTGGCCATGGAGATCATTAAGATATAGGTCCATATTTATAAGCAGCCTGCGCCGCCAATGCATCACTTTTTTTGATGCAGCGCAGGCTGCTGACCCTTATCTACTAGGCCATGCAGAGCCACTTTGTGTGGATTTACATGGCCTTATAGATATGGAGTAAAGAAATGCAGCACAAGTCGCTGGGTTGCCTTACTTTGTGTTGGGGAAACGCTTCGATGAGTGTTGTGTGGGCTTTCCCATGCAAAACCCATGGATTTTGACGAATTCCGAGATTTACAAGATTTTGTAAACCTGGGAATGCGTTAAAACCCATGCCACCCCAGGGGTGGTGTAGAAGTGACACAACGGAGAGAAATATCTTTATTTCTCCTGTTTATTTCTCTTTCTATGTGTGTTGCATTTTGCAGCACACATAGAAAGAGGAAAACTCCTCTTAGGCTTGTTTTTGTTCAGGAAGGTGCCCCTTCCTGCACAAAACAATCATCCCCTCAATGCAGGCACCCTGAATTGGCACATAGCAGCATTTTCTGCGCCAGCACAGGGGAAAAGGACAGGAATGCACTGTATCGCGTAGATGAAGGGTAGCGCAGCAAGAAGGTTTGTGGCACTGCCCTGCGCCAAAACATTGCAAATATGCTCCTTAGTGCCTTATAACTCCAAAACGGCTGAACATATTTTCAGGAAACTCAATAAAGTTCCTTTCCATATACTAATATATATTCCTGCCACATTTAATGAACATACATTTAGCTATTTTGGCACTACTTTTGTTTAAAATGTCCAAAAAGTAAATTGAAAATGGATTGAGGAAAACGTGTTTTGAGACTACTCCTTTTTAGGTCGAGCCTGCGCTCTCGCTTACCAGACTCTTGTGTGCAATATTGGGCTTGAAACCCCCCGCCCTCCACAGCATACTATTTGTTGGCACCATTCTCGCCTTCTTATTCAGCAGTGCTTGCCATGTGTCACATCCTTTTAGTTCTGTGGCGCAAGGACCAAGTACAGATTAATTAGTTTATATAAGTGCTCCTCCGTTGGCCATCTGATGCTCGCACTGTAATTCAGGTACTATTTTCTCTATGACGCGGTTACAACACTGGTTGCGTCACAACTTTGTTTTTTAAAACTTATCCCTATCCCTCCCTGTTTCCTCCTCTCTATGTATGCTCAGAATCCAGCTGCAAAAGGAGCCCATTAGCAGGAGGACCCTCTCTTCATGTTTTAAAGTCAGCCCCATTGTGTTTCTTTTCCGCTATGTATAGGAGGATGCACTATGGAAACTATCTGTACATGAAACCATCAGCGGGTAAGAAATACCATACATTTCGCGAACCTATAACGCTTTCCTCAGCCTCTGAAACACCTATTGCATCCAAGACTGTTAACCTTGGCAATTGTTTGGAGAAGGTGGAATTTAGGGCTATCATTACAGTTGATTGACACATAAAGCGATCATGTCCTATTGCTTTCTCTTTTCCTAATTGCATAGCTTAAAATATCTGGAAGGCAAGTTCAAATGCCCACTTTCACTTCCCCACTTCAACTAAATCAGTGAGCCTTAGAAAGACATGTTATCCTCATGTGCCACAGTTCCCTCGTCTGCCAAAGTTGTGAGTGCTTTGATGCCGCACAGTTCGACATCAAACGCTATATAAACAGCTCTAATCACAAATCGGCCTATCAAAGGCACTGACCTGTTGGTTTTGGGCTGCTGGCAGTAGTGTAACAAAACTTGAGGGGCCCCCCGTAAAGTACATGGGGTGCCTCCCCCTTCCTGCCCCACCACCTATCACTTTTGCTGAGGGTCCCCCCCCCCCCCCCCGGAGCTCAGGGACCCCGCACAGTGTGGGCTGCATGTGGCTTATGTTACGCCACTGGCTGCATGAGGAAGCTTCTGATCTCCCTGCAGACTAGGTTTACGGGTTGTTTGGCTGCAGAGTGTTCAGTTTTTTAGATGTACAATTTGGTAACCGATCGTTTGTGAGACATACTCATTACTGGTCTATTTTGCTGGCTTTGAAATGTGGCTACAGTTTGCCCAACTCGTCAAGAAAATCTCTCCTCCTCTCTGTCAGTTAACAAAAGTAAGCTTCCAGTCGGCCATTTATTGGCCATTGCTTCTGTCTGCACCACGTATGCGGGAGATCCATGCATTCCCAAACTGTCACCAGAAAACACACTGCCATGTTATTACTGAGCCTCTCGCCCCTTCCCCACATACCCATCATGTGGCCCAGTTGGAGCATTGCACGATGCAGTTTACTGTACTTGGTTGACATTTTTGCCATTTAGAATTATGCATTATGTTATGGCAGGTTAAACAGCGAAATGGGCTTTAAAGCATTGAAGCACAAATGGTCTTTGCGCACAGTACTGAGATTGCTTTTGCACGTAGCGCTGCTACCCCTAGTCCCTTAGTGGGTGTGCAATTGGCGTTTATCACAATATCATGGATGCAACATAATAAATGCTAGGACAACTTTTGTGGGTATAATATGTCGCAAGTTTATTATTTACACAGGTTGGGTTAGCTTACGGGCGATCCCGGTGTCGGAGATGGGTTTCTTAAACATTGGCCGACACCCATCCTGAGAAAGCTAGAGCTGTTCTGTCTGGTGTTCTCTGCACCAACACTCTTATCATCTTACAGCTCGTTCCTTTATTGTGGTTTACCACTTTATCAATTTGTCATGCTCCTGACAAGTCAGAGCGAGACCCAGGCCAGTCTCCACAGTTGCTCAGGATTCCAACTGTCCCTTGCGGGATTAAGGAGCGCCGTCGCGTCATCCCAGACCCCGCCGTAAAGGCTCCAAGTAGCCTGAGGAATACCTTTTGGCTCCAGGAATCACCATCTGGAGGCCTTTTAATCATTTATCAAGCTTTAGGATCGCCCTGTAACTCCGCTTTGCGACGTTTTTTGAGGTTCCTGTAAAGAAATTCACAGGATGTGACCATCTCTTCATCTCTGCATGCCTGAGCTTGTTTCCATGTCGTAGGGGCGGGTGGGCGGTTGCTCGCCTTTCGGAAAAAGAGGCCCAGCCCTGCGAGGTCACCCCTAAATGGACCTCCTGGCCTCACTCCTCCCTCCTTGCACCTTTTGGGGCCATAAACAGGGGTGGACCACCCTCCCTAGGTACGGAGGCCCCTCCTGGCCATTTTCCCTCTAACAGGGGAGCGACGCTACGAAGCTGTCCCCTTTATTGTCGCCCTACGTGCGACGTGGCCAGCCACAATAACTCCAGCTGCAAGCCGTGAGGAATAACATACCAAAATGGTTTGTGCACCGATTTTTTACCTTATATTGTCTGTCACACAGATTCCATATGCAGTTTCTAAAGCACAGGCAAAAAGCAGGAATGTGTGGTATTTGCGTTCAAATCGTAGTAGGTGCAAAGTAAAAACCTGGGGTAAAATCTTTTGGTGTCTGATTTTTAGGTTGAGCATGAGCTCTCGCTTGTGAGAGTCTTGTGTTGAATGATGGCCTTGGAACCTGCACATAGCTTACTATTTGTTGGCATCATTGTCGCTTGTCTTTGATGCCTTCGTGTTGAGCAGTGCTTGCCCTGCGTGACTTCCATTTTCATGGCACAGGGGCCAAGTACAGTGAAATTAGTTATAATTAGAGCCCCTCTGCTGGCCGGCTGATGCTCACACTGTGATTCAGGTATTATTTTTGCTATGACCCGGTCATAACACTGGCCGTGTCATAGCTCTTTTTTAGGTCATTCATTTGTGGGCTTGCCTTTCAAAAATCGCTTGAGGTCATTGGTAATTGCTTTACGTTTGTCCTACCTTCGGGCAGTTTTGTTACCGCCTTGCAGACTGACCCTATTGCACGATTGCCTAAACACTTCAGCCTGGGCAAACTAGTTTTTTCTTATATCTACTCTCTGTGGCTTCCATGTCACTCACAGAGCTCAGAGTGCGAACTCGATCAGCGGTATTGGAGTGCTGTTCACATTGTTTACACCATTACCTAACAAGAATCATTTCATCTGTGCTTTTGGCTTTTATTCATGTGATCTGTAGGTTACCGGATTACCTTCTCGGATATTGCATGTATTTGGTTTTTATTATGACTAGCTCTTCCAGGCACATCGGAAAGCTTTTTTTCTTTTGTCTGCGCTCTGTGGCTGCCACAGCACTCACAGTGCTCAGAGCGCAAACTCGATCGGCAATTTTGGAGCACTGCTCACACTGTTTACACTGTTACCTAATAAGAGTAATTTAATTTCTGCTTTTGGCTTTTATTGGCATGATCTGTAGGTTACTGGATTACCTTCCTAGATAATGCATGGTAAATATTTATGTATTTGTTTTTTATTAATGGTAGTGCTTCCAGTCACATCAGAAAACATTATTTTCTATTGTCTGCACTCCCTGGCTGCCATGGTGCTCAGAGCGCAAACTAGTTCAGTGGTATTGGAACGCTGCTCATATTGTTTACACGGTTACTTAATAAGAGTCATTTCATTTTTGCTTTTGGCTTTTATTCACGTGATCTGTAGGTTACCGGATTACATGCTCAGATAAGGCATGGTAAATATTTATGTATTTGTTTTTTATTAGTGCTAGCACTTCCAGGCACATCGGAAAGCATTCTTTTCTTTTGTCTGCGCTATGTGGCTGACTTGGCGTTCACAGCATTCAGAGTGCGAACTCGATGTGCTGTATTGGAGCGCTGCTCACATTGTTTACATTGTTACCTAATAAAAGTCATTTCATTTTTGCTTTTGGTTTTATTAGCATGATCTGTAGGTTACCGGGTTACCCTCTCGGATAATGCGTGGTAAATATTTATGAATTTGTTTTTTATTCGTGCTAGCGCTTCCAGGCACATCGGAAAGCATTTTCTTTCTAGATCCTGAGGTGTTGAAAACAACGTCGCCCGGGCAAGCTGTAGGTGAGTGTCACTGTTTCCAGTCAGGGAAATGAGGTCTCTATAAGTCAGAACAAGGGGGTAGGGAGCGTGGACAAAACAAAGGGTAACCAGGACACACAGAGGGGCCCTAGAGTGACTTCATAGTCGAGATTTGACCCGGAGGTGGAAATACAAAGTCGTTCTCTCTCCAGAAAGAACATTAATCACCTGGGTTATTTTGACATTTTTACAGTATTTGTACTCTGATCTGCTTAGTGCATGTTCTTTGCAGCAGGCATATTAACCCTCTGCGCTACCTTATACAGACTCCAAGCTTACACTAAACAAAAGTATGTTCCCTCTCCAGAAAGAACATTGTTCGCAAAAGTTATTTTGACATTTTTACATTATATGCTCCTTGTAAGCTGCCTAATACACGTTCTTTGCAGCAGGCACATTAACCCTCTGCACTACCTTATGATGACTACAGGCTTCCACTAGACAAAAGTATGTTCTCTCTCCAAACATTGATCACCAGAGTTATTTTGACATTATATTCACTTTGTGATTTGCCTAGTACAGGTTCTTTGCAGTAGGCACATTAATACAGTGTGCTACCTTATCGTGAGTCCACGTCTCCAACAGACCAAAGTACTTTCTCTCTCCAGAAAGAACATTAATCGCCAGGGTTATTTTGACATTTTTACATTACATGCAATTTGTGATTTGCCTAGTACATGTTCTTTGCAGCAGGAACATTAACCCTCTGTGCTACCTTATAACGACTGCGAGCTTCAACTAGACAAAAGTACGTTCTCTCTCCAGAAAAAACATACATCGCCAGAGTTATTTTGACATATTTACTTTATATGCACCTTGTGATTTGCCTAGCACACATTCTTTGCAGCAGGCACATTAATCCTGTGTGCTACCTTATGATGAGTCCAAGGCTCCACTAGACAAAAGTATGTTCTATCTTCAGAAAGAACATTAATCGCCAGAGGCATTTTGACATTTTTACATTAGATGCACTCTAAACAGAAAAACGTTACAAATGAAAAAAAACAGCTGTAACAGTGAGCTGAAGGGGCTGGAAGTGGCTGGACATGGAATAAATAGGCGCGATACAGCTTTAAAATTACTTTGCCTCAGTATTTAGTGCTTTAACATTTATATGCAGCAGCCATGTTACTGCATAGTGCTTTAAAGCTATTATCTGCTTTGAAGATGTTTGTTTTTTTGGGTCTCCCGGAAAAATGACTTAATTGTTTGAGCGCAATATTACAACTTTACTCAACTCCTTAATAAATACCTTTGAAATTTGTGAACTGCGTGCACTTCCAAACCCTGTGCAGGCAGCCAACCCCAGTTCATGAGCTGTAGCTGCAGTCTGTGATGATAACAGTCCTGCAGGGTTCTGAGATCCTGGCTTTGCCATATTTTTACTATGATACATTACTATTCAACAAAGGCATTCCAACTGTAATATCGTAAAGTTGGGAACTAGCCCTTGGAGTAGTATTTGTAGAGCTGTCCAGCTCCCTAGGTCAAAACGTGATTCGCTTATTTAGTTTAAGTTTCTGCTTTGCATTCTGGGACTTTTAGTTTTATTTTTATAACGTGATACAAGCCGGAAACCAGCCCTTGGAGTAGTATTCATAGAGTTGTCCAGCTCCCTAGTTCGATGCGTGATTCACTCATTTGATTTGTTTCTGCTTTGCATTCTGGGGCTTGTAGTTTTATTTCTATAACGTGATTCAAGCTGCAAATACAAAGCAGAAAACTGACTAGATGAACTACACACGGTTGAGTCAGTGAAACTTGAGCTGTGTGCATGTATTTATAAAACTAACTTTGAGGACAGCTTACAGTTGATTATGCTGTACAATGGTCAATATCTATAACTAATACATCAGTTCAAGACTAACTGACGATCATTAATATCATGTGAGATGGCTCTCCTCAAATGTGCGAAATTTCATGGCTGTTTTGTTCAACTCCCCAGACTGCAGTAAAGGGACAGTGATCCATTAAGCATGCATTCTTGGAGTACAAATATTTATTCATTGCCCCACGGGTAATGTTGCCTGTACCAACTGTCAAGTATATATGTTTTGCACCTGGGAGTAGTTTGTGTTTTAAGGGATTGTTTAAAAATATATTCTAGTATGCCTACTAGTAATATGCAGGGCCACTGGAATTATGTGGCAGTTTAGGACCAAAATATGTGGCAGAGTTGGCCAATTAATGTGGCAAAAAAGTCCAGTTATGCATTTACAATGCCAATAGTTGCAACTCAAGTAAATGCCAGACCTATTGCATTTCAAATGCTTGTTCTCTTTGCTGCCACTTGATGAATCACTGGAAAACTTTGCATCATTTGCCAATGTAGAAAAGGCAAAGGCAATATGTCTGCAAGGTTTCATGGAGATTTATCAAACGGGCAAAGTTATTAGCAAGCAATAATCTGAGGGATTCCTATCTCTGGGAATACTATAACTATAGAGTGGCTACCGCTACTCTGTAATATATATATGCAGGAGAAACAGGTGCTCAGCTCTGTGCTGCACCAGAAAAGCCCATCATATTATGGCCCAAGGTGTGTTAGATAAAAAAAAATTGTGAAAGAGGGAGCCTTTTCAAACTAAACGGCATATTGCATATATAAAGGGGCACAACAGAGCACGTTTTATTAAGCCAGTAGAGGAAGAGCTCAGGGGAAGCGTTTAATTTGTCAAAATCATCAGCAGCACTCTTGTCTAACTAAGTAGTGGGCCCTTCAAGTCTCAGGCCCTGGACCAAAGACCGTTTAATCTATGCCTTAAAATGTCTCTTAGTTTCACCCTAATATCATAACTGACCACAATATACTTTTTGTATAGTGAACGTTGGCTAGGTGAGTACCACTGAGTCCTGACATGCTTAAAAGACACCGGGCCCAAGTGGACTTGAAATACACATGTGACCATGGGGCTTTCTTAAATGGCATCATAATATTTGTGACAAAATATAGAGGCCAAGGACCAACAGGTGCTTGGTGGACTAGCAGAAATGAGCAAAATTAAATAGGATGTGAAAAAATTAGTTGGTTAATATTTAAGTTTTGTGCTGTATCCATGTGTGTGCAGGTGCATGCATGTGCTGCTACGTCTGAAGAAAATATTTGTTTCTGTAAATATAATTTAGTTTCTGCGCTGTATCACTATTATGGCATTTGATATTTACCAGGCACACCCATAAAAGAAAATGTTTGGCAATGGGATACTCAGTCAACACGTGACAGGTATCTTGTCAGCCATATTAAAATGCCTTAGACTTTAATGCCCTTGTAATCGGGTGGATGGGGCATCAGCCACGTTTGCGATGGAGTATGTCATTCAGCAAAGTCTAAGTAAGGCCCATAGATCTCCCCTGAAATCATTGGAATTGGGCACTACATAGTCTCACCAAGGTTTAGTGAGTTTCCTATCTTTCACACATCGCTTTACAATTAAATGCATGGGAAGCATTCTGTCTGCATATGAAAACGAATGCCGACTAATTAAAATCCTGACTAAAAAAATGTTTATTTATTAGGAGCAAGGTAAAAAAAGAATTAGTAAGTCCAATAGTCCTTTCTTGTATTTACAGTTATAGGCCAGACATATTGGCTTTGTCAGGTCTGCTCAGCATACTGGGTTTTGTATTTTTCAGCAGTAGCCTAGAAGCAGGAGCAGGCTTGTTGCAAGCAATACAGCATCTTATCAGTGACCCAGGAGCAGAGCTGAAGGTGGTTGCTATGGAGATCATTAGTAGAATTAAACTGTGGCGTTTCTTGCAATTCATTTATTTAGTCTGTTTGCACTAACGCTGGGAAGCCCTGTTAGGGCAGCCATGGTTTTAAATCATTTCAAATCAATGAAGTGAACACCAATGAGCCTTACACAGCAAACAAAAAAGATGCTTTTTATAGCATGCATATGTGAGATAAAGAATTAAATGTCACAAAAATTGTGATGATTGAGTGTACTTTGCAGACAAAAAATAGTCCCTCAAAGCTTTGCAATGCAACCACATCATAGGAGGGGGGCGAACGTTTTACTTAATAGTTTGGTTGAGTCTCAAAATATTTATTGACCAATAGAAAAACAAATAGTATGTGAATAGCAATTGAAACTGACCAGGAGACCCCCGGATAAAATGATTCATAAAGGCAAGCTCCTCAATTAAAGATGAGACAAATGTATACTCTACTACACATAGGCCCATATTTAAGAAAAAATTGAGAATCAGCTATGATGCATCACTTTTCTTGCATCCCCCAACCGGGACCTAACAACACCATGGTTGTGCCGTATTTATAATATGGCGCACCATGACTGTCGTTAGCACAATAGCGTCAAACTTTTTGACACTATCGTGGCTCTTTGCTACACAAGAGAAAACAATGTTGACACCACTGCAGCAAAGTGCAAGGAGGCCCATTGATTAATATGGAAGCGTCATTTTAATGCCTGCCCTAAGCAGGCCTTAAAAAGGACGCCAAAAAAGGCACAGTGAAATCATTTAAATTTCACTGTGCCATTTTTGCGGGCCTCCTAGTGCTAGAGCACCCCCTTGCATACATTATGCCTGGCACAGGCAAAATGTGGCACAAGGGGTTACAAAGTAGTGTAATGCATGCATTGTGCCACTTTGTAAATATGGTATGGCAGAAAAGCCACTTGAGCGCAGCCTTAGAGTAAAACAAATACGCTATGGCAGTGTTAGAGCAGATCTAAGGGCTCTTAAATATGCCCCATGGTTTTCTAGTCTCAATCACATGGCAGTTTTCAGAAAGAGCACAGCCAGACCTTTGCTGACCTCATGAGAACTAGGGAAAGGGCCTTCTAGATTTCCGCCTGATCATCTTGCATACACAGCATGGTTCCACATCAGAGACCTTGTGGGGAAGGTTAACAGAATTAGATGAATATGGGTTAGGCAGGGTACAGTTACAAGAAAGCAAAACTTGTTTACATTTTTCACACACACCAAATAGCTAGTGGAAGGTGCACCTTGGTTTTGTCAAGCAGAACGGATGCATGTACAATATAGGCCATTCTAAACATGTTATGTATTAAATGGGGGGCACATGCGACATCACCCTATGGACATGTACTGCACATCATTTCCCTCTGCTGTACATCACCATAAGCTCCAATGTACATCACACTATGCCTGTCGAGCACATCACCATGTGCCCCTATAATGCACACAATATTATACCAATTGTTGGAAGTGACTATCTTTTGTGTAGTACTATCCCAGATTTGTTCCTTGACTGTTTGTGCTGGCTGTAAAACTCTGTGCACTTTACCGGTGCTAACCAATGTGTTTTATCTTTCAACACGGTGAAATTGGCAGAACCTTATTTGGAATATTTAACATACCTAATATATGGGATTTCAGGTTACCTTGGGTCTGTAAATTAGAAGTCACAGATGGACTGCAGCACTTATTATGCCATTCACTGTGGTGACAAAATAAATATTACTGCAAGCCTGCCACCAGTAACCTGGTTGTGCAAGTTTAAACTGCAAATTTGACTTGTCACAATAACCAATTCTTACAGGCCTAAACTCTCCTTTTAAATATTAATGACACCCCTAAGTAGGCTTTACTACCCATTAAGACATGTTGCATGATATTTAAAAGCAGGACATGTAAACGTTTAATGTGAAACATGTCCTTACAGTGAAAAGGCCATGTTCACTGTAGCAGAGTTCTGTGACATACATACCTACATACTGTGCATTTATGAGCATTGTCTATGTGTGCACATATGGTAGGTGCCTCTGTTTGCGCTTGCTATACCCAAGCTCAACCTATTTGCTTTGCCAATGTTTGTTGTATGAACACAACATTAAGATAGTTTATAGTGTGCTAAGGGAAGGAGTGTTTATGAATTCAGGATTTTTTTTCAATTCTCATGTAGGCTTGAAATGATAAATGTTTAGGTATTAGCACAATCTTGTAATATCTGCTTTAATCGTGTTCATGCAAAATGAGTCCAAGGAATTGAATCCATGGTATACCACTGTTTTCAAACCACATACCTAACAAGCCGTAGTTACTGAAGATAGCCCTAAAAAGAAACTCCAAATTTTCCAATAAGTAAGAGCCTTAGCAGTATCCAGGAGTTTCACAACTATGCAGCAGCAACTTGCACGGAGCAGGAGGAAAACTGAACATTGTGTTTCGCTCCCTGAGAGCTGCTTTCAGACCTGTATGAAACAGCCTTATTCTCATAGTCCATCTTGGCCAAAGAGCAGTCTGCTACCTGTCAGCCAAAGGGGGTTTCCCTCCAATTAGATCTTTGCATTGTCCTTAAGCCCGAGTTTCTATGCGTCACGGAAGGCAGATCCAACCATGCCATCATAAGTAGACTTGGGGTAATATTCAGATGAAAAAAACAGTGACCCATATTTACAACAAAGTGGAGAAGCGCGCTGCTGTGCCACTTTTAAAATGCAGGGATGCACCATATTTACAGGAATACGGTGCACCCCTGTGTTTTCCCCTGCGCTGGTGCTAAATTAAGCTGCCTGTGCCAACGCAGGCCTCCTTGCACCATAGTGCAAGGGCGTCTGCGCTGAGGGAATAGATTGTTAATGTGCAGGAAGGTGTCCCTTCTTGCACAAAAACAATCTACAATGCCGATTTGCAACTTCTATGCGTGCTGCAAAATGTAGCACACATAGAAGTACCAAAGCGCCATTTTGGAATTATTGTTTCTGTGCAGCAAAAAATACCTTCCTGCACATACACAATCATTCATGGCCTTTTGCTCTTTCTGTGTGTGCTGCTGGGGTGGCTAGATTTTGGTGCTGCCTCAGATTTACGAATTCTTGTAAATCTGGAGCAGCTCAAAAGCAAAGGTTGTTGCGGTGGCACACCCACCGCAATACCCATTGCACGCCCCACTGGTGCAGAAAACTGCGTCGGAGGGGCCAATATTTACAAGGAGGAGTTCAGTCACAATAAGTGGCTAAACTCCTCCTTGTAAATATGGTTCAGTGAAAAGAGCCACCAGTGGCGCTAGGCCTTGTAAATCTTGCCCATTGCATTTATCTTATTTTCTTAAAAGAAATTACGTTCCGTTACAGAAGTTAGATAAATCACACATATCCTTGAGAAAATGAAATAACACATTTTTTCACTTAGGTCAGAACAATTTGAAGGCAGCTTAGAGACACTCCGTTCAAACGTGCTTTTTGTCCTGGGCGGTTAAAAAAGCTGCAGACGATGTATTTTTCCAGTATCCGTTCCGGAACTCATGTTCTTGTTCTTCGCTGGAAAAACAGGAAATCTTTTCATTGTGCTCCCGCAGCCCTTGTATCCTGTGCTTTTTTGCAAACTTAAAGGAACAATAGCAAAATGTGCCGGGCCTTTCCAGAAGTCGATTTGGAAACTGGCCATCACTCCCAGCGGCTACATTCAAATGAATTTCTTACATAAACAGGCTGAAGAGTGTGCAGTTAATAACTGGAAATGGAATGCCCTCAGCGTCACTTCCGGTCTAAGCAATACTTGATATATTGGTTTTCCGAAGGTTAAAAACAATTATTTGTTATAACATTAATAGTACTTCAACCAATAATGCAACATTTTTCAATGTATTCTTTGCCTGGGGAAATATCGTGTCTCGGATTAATGCCCAATATTTTAATCTTACAGGACATGTTTTGGCCAGCTTACTTTGGTAAGTAGAACTAGTTATTTGTTTTAATTGTTGTAAATATGGTTTACTGTGAGTAATTGTGTTTAGGTAAACATAACAAGCTGTGTAGCACACTACATGGGTGGGTAGATGCTTTAATGCTTCTAAAGGTGCTGTGCACAATAGTGGTGTATTTGGCAAAGATGTCCTAATGAAGTGTTTTGATGCAAAGGGATATTATATTTGTGGCTGGGGTCTCTGCCACTGGATCCAAAATCGCATTTAGCAAAGCACTGAGCTGGCACTATCGGATGCAAGTGTGTGGGGTCTTGCAGTCTAGAACCTTTGTTCGTCCAACTTCCCAAGGTGAAAAGTGGGAGTGTTAGAAATGGTGTCAATGGTTGGCAGTCAGGTGACCCCCTGTCCAAGCAAGGACCCTCAATCTAGTCATGGTAAAGGAGAATCACACTCAGTTAACCCTGCTCACCCCCTTGGTAGCTTGGCCCAAGCAGGCAGGCTTAACTTCAGAGATAATGTGTTAAGTATTTGTACAAACACACACAATAATACAGTGAACCTCTACAAAATGACACAACACAGGTTTAGAAAAATAGTTATTATTTTATCCTATTAAACAAGACCTAATACGATAAAAATCTACAATACGTAGTTAAAAATATGAATTTAGCACTTAAAAGCACAAAAATAGTGCCATGGGGCACAAATACTGCAAGTTGATATTAAGCGGTGTAGTGATGGAGTCATTTCCTTCAGTTGGATGCCACTGGCACTGTTAATGGAGTCCTTCGACCCCCAGGTACAGTACCTTAACAAACAAATAGAAAACAGGTCGGTGTATGGAGTTGGGGAGAGCGGTGTCGCTGGATTTGATGCAGCGTCAGTTCCGGTGCTATGGGGCATAAGGGCAGAGGCGTCACGCAGCGGTGTTGGGTCCTTGCCGCAGAGTGGTGGAGGTGGAGCGGCGTCGCTTGCAAAGTGGGTCTCTCGGTTCTGGCAGGCACAAAGTCTGGGGAAGTCACGATGCTGCGGGACAACCTCATGGGGTCGCAATGTTGTCACAGGGCTGCAGGCGGTGCAATGGCATTCGATGTCACAGACATCAGACTTGTGACACTCCGAAGTCAGCAAAGTCGGGTGAGATCAGCGGGTGCAGCAACACGAAACCTACAGGGTTGTCAGGGTCATCACATTTCTGCGAGGTACACGGCATAAGGGCAGAAGGTATCGCAGTGCCGGGCATCAGCGTCCTTTACGAAGTCGCATGGTGTCGTCTGGCATTGTTAGACAGGTTTTTCTCCAGAAATTCACTTCCAGGGGCCCAGGAACTGGAATGGCACCCTCTGGCAAGCTAGAGTTCACATCAGGCAGACTCAGAACTGCGTGGTGAAGCCTTTGCTGTCCCTGAGACTTCAAAACAGGAAGAAAGCTCTACTCCAAGCCCTTGGAGGTATCTCTCAAGCAGAAGTGCAAAATAAAGTCCAGTCGCTGCCTCCTTGCACAGGCAGAAGCAGCACCTGCAGGATAGCCCAACACAGCACAGTGACAGGCCAGGGCAGCACTTCTCCTCACCTCTTCTCCACGCAGAGGTTCCTTTTGAATCCTTGAAGTAATCTAATTTTCAGGGGTTTTGAGTCCAGTACTTATACCGCTTACTGCCTTTGAAGTAGGCCTACTTCAAAGGAAAGTCTCTGTTGTTCACAAGATCCTGCCTTGCCTAGGCCAGGCCCCAGACACACACCAGGGGGCTGGAGACTGCATTGTGAGAGGGCAGGACAGCCCATTCAGGTGTGAGTGACCACTTCTCTCTCCACTCTAGCACAGATGGCTCATCAGGATATCAAGGCTACACCCCAGCTCCCTTTGTTTCACTGTTTAGAGGAGATTCACAAATGGCCGAACTGTCAAACTGACCCAGCCAGGCAATCCACAAACAGGCAGAGTCACAGAATGGTTTAAGCAAGAAAGTTGCATTTTCAAACTGACAATCTAAAAACCAACTTTATTAAAATATGTATTTTTAAACTGCGAGTTCAGAGACTCCAAACTCCAAATTTATATCTGCTCTCAAAGGGAATCTGCACTTTAAAGTTATTTAAAGGCAACCCCCATGTTAACCTACGAGAAAGATAAGTCTTTCAACAATGAAGACTGAATTTAGCAGTATTTCACTGTTAGGACATGTAACACACATCAGTACATGTCCCATCTTTAACATACAATGCACCTTGCGCAAGGGGCTACCTAGGACCTACCTAAGGAGTACCTTACATGTATGAAAAGGGAAGGTGTAGGCCTGGCAAGTGGGTACTCTTGCCAAGTCGAATGGACAGTTTAAAACTACATCTACAGACACTGCAGTTGCAGGTCTGAGCCATGTTTACAGGGCTACTAATGTGGGTGGCACAACCAGTGCTGCAGGCCCACTAGTAGCATTTGAGTTACAGGCCCAGGGAACCTCTAGTGCACCTTACTGGGGACTTACTAGGAAATCAAATATGCCAGTCATGGATAAACCAATTACAAATACAATTTACACAGAGAGCATATGCACTTTAGCACTGGTTAACAGTGGTAAAGTGCACAGAGTCCTAAAGCCAACAAAAACAGGTCAGGAAAAAAGGGAAGGAGGTGAAAAGTTTAGGGATGACCCTGCAAAAAGGGCCATTTCCAACAGGGAGGAAAAGGAGTAATGATGAACTGCATAGGGAGAGATACATACTACAAAATATGGGGCCCAGCTATAAAATGTACATGAAATGGAAGAAAAAGAGTTTAATCCTAAACTGTAACAAGCATTTGCAATGCAATCGGTCTCACATTTGCTCGAGTTAGAGCTTTTACTGTTGTAAATTCCTAATTGGACTTTTCTTGCCACTTAAATGGAAAATGAAAAGTAAAACAGTTGACATAAGCTAGCTGATTCAAAGTGCCATGGCCGCCATGAGCATAAGCGCAAAGGAGAGAAAAAAAAAGAAAAAGAAGTTCACTTGCAGTCAAACGTATTGGATATCGTGCAATTATCCATGTAACATGGGCAGTCTGCAAGGTGGTAACAAAACCACCTCAAGAAGGGACAAACATAAAGCATTTACCAATGATAACAAACTATTTTTGAACGGCAAGCCCACAAACAAGTGAAAGTGATGGGTGAGCGGTGGGCGTGGTTAAAATCCCACAATATTTACCACAGGTTGAAGCGCCTGCGCATTTGACCTAAAAACAGTAAAAAAATGGAAATTGACATACGTTTCGCCGCATCCACATTTGGAGAGGGCCAACCACCTTGAAATCTATTTCTCCCTGAATCATGCCAAATTCATTTGATACAATTCAATAGGGTCAAAAGGCCAGCAAACCCTCTTCATCCTTCATAAAATAGTTTAACTGCTTTGACTTCAATGGGCTGCAAGAGCTCCAACATGAATCAACTTGACTTTATAATGCTTTATTTCTAGGTGCACCTACATATCTTCTCAATCACCTTTACCGGATGCAAGCTGCAGCTGCCAAGTTGGCTCTCTCTTTCCCCAGGTCCTCCTCCTCTTCTGCTACACTGTATAACCTACATTGGCTCCTGGTGCCAAAAATAATTCTTTTTAAATCTCTCTGTATCTTCCACAGGACAGCACACAGGGTAGGCCCTAGTTTTCCCTTTTGCAAAATTCACAATTATATGTCTCAGAGGGCTCTGCATTCAGCCACCAGTGGTCTCTCATTTGTTTCTAGGTTTAAGAGATCCTGAGAAGGTGGACATGCCTTTTCAGTCCGGGCTGCTTGGCTGTAGAACAGCCTATTCCACTCACTAAGATCTATCTTTGAACTCCTTGCTTTTAGTAAGGTCCTGGAGAGATGAAAATTTAGAGATTAGGCCCTTTTTTGAGCCTGACCCATGATTTGCAAGTCAGTGCTATGATTGCCACTATTCAACTATTTTTATAGAGAGGACATTGTCCACCTCATCTGGAGGCTGGGGAAGAAGGTAGGTGAATATTTTCCACTGTAAACCGTAGTTCTACTTTGTGGCCAATCACCAACACCATTCACACATGCTATCAGAGCAAGCCATAACTAAGTTACATACTCCAGCAGTGTGACCTCGTTGTGTATTGTAACTTCCAAATCCCTCCCAGCAACCTCTTTAGCACTAGGACTAGGCAAGACAAACCTGCCATTAGAACTCTTAGTGGCTGAGGAATGACACACCATTGACCCTTTCATAGTAAGGTTAGCACTTGATTTGAGCTCTTCAGTGCAGTGACAACTGCAAAACATTAAATCATCCATCACAAGTGGCACTATGCCTCTAGGAATGCAATATTCCAGTACAGTTTTTTTGTCCAACACCATCATACTACCAAAGGTTTGTTCAGTTGATTCAATTGAAGGACTCCAGCTTCTAGAATGTATTTAGGGTATTGGAGTATATGAATGGTTTTCATTGTGACAACTGGCTGCATTCCATTGTTTGTTTGTGAACTGTACAGTTGCACAAAGGGACCAACCATATGTGAAACAGTCTTTGTCCTACCCAAAAAAGGCCAGTACAGCAAGACTGCTGTGCCATTTCCTCTAGTTTAGTACTAGATTTTCTCCAATATCAGCTCTAATTGCCAATGTTATAATATAGAGCTTCACTGGAAATGATTCACAACTTCTCACCCTTTACTACAGGACTTACATACAGCCCAAGGTACCTGAGAGGTAAGAAATAAGGGAGGCAAAAGAAAGAAGACGGGAAAGAGTGAGGGAAAAAAGTAAATGCAAGAAGAAATAAAGAAGGACAGAAAAAAGAAGAAGCGAGAAAAAAGAAAGAAAGTAAAAAAACAAGAAATGCAAAAAGAAAGAAGAAAGAAAGGAAGGAAAGAAAGAAAGAAGAAAAAAGAAAAAAGAAAGGAAACAGAAATCAGGGATGAAAAAGAAACAAAAAAGAGGCAACAAAGAGGAAAGGAACAGAAAGCCAGGATGTGAAGCAAGAATGAAGGCAAGGAGAGAAAGAAGGAAAAAACAAGTAAAGAAGGAAGGAGTAAGATAGAAAGAAAAAAGAGACAAAAGAAAGAAGGAAGGACAAAAGAAAGATGAAAAAAGGAAAGAAAGAAAGAAAGAAAGAAAGAAAGAAAGAAAGAAAGAAAGAAAGAAAGAAAGAAAGAAAGAAAGAAAGAGAAAAAGAAAGAAAGGAAGATAGGGTTGCAAACATAGAGCACACTCATTAGCTTCTATTCAGAGTTCGTATGAGTTTTGTTTTCTGTTACTTTTGTCTTGCTGAAGGTTGTGTGCTCCACAACATTTACAGACTAGTTAAATAGCAGCAGTCAGTTAAATAAAGGTCACTCTTAAGGAATTTACAACAACAGTGGCAGGAGACATACACTGATAAAGCTGGAATGTGTCCTGTACAGCAAACTCCCTCTGCTGTCACACCAAGCTCTAAACAAAAAGGGTCTGATTTCCAAAGGTACACTTACACTTTTGTGTTACTTTGTTTTTGTATTCACAGTACGTTTATTCACTAGTAAGTTTATGACTGTGCAGACTCCGCAGTCGGGGCAGAGAACGCTGCACCTAAAAAGATAGTATATGTGTATCTTTTTATGTGTGGTGTTCCCAGCCCCGACTGCAGAGTCTCTGCAGTCGTAAACTTACTGTTAACTCCGTTTGTGAATACACAAAAGTGTAAGTTTAGCTTGTGACTCTAGTTTAAAGGCAGCAGGAAAGCAACTGTAAAGTAAAAACAAAGACAGTGGCGCTGGAGGGAACTAATTTGTGTGTGATGTGCATATTGCGAGAGAGCAAAATACAGTCACTCAAAGTGAAATTAAACCGGGCTTAAATAGGCACCTGAATCATAACCAGTAGTACCTGTCTTTAGGATTCTCTGAAGCTAAAAATCACTCTCAAAAGTTTCTGATGGTGCGGGCACCAAAGCAACCAGGGACATCCACTAGACATCAAGACTGCACTAGTTCATTCTGTTAACTAGACTTTAGGGTTGGTGGTCAAACACCAATCAAAATGACAAAAACTGTGAATCTGAACAGGCTAGAGGGATGGTTCAGCCGTTCATGGATTCCTGATGACCTACGTCAGTCAACTGGATCAAGCCTCTCACTCAGGGTGTGAAGATACAGAACCTCCAGAGCCTTCTGGAACTCATGCGAGCAGATACACACAGCTGGGGGGTGACAGGGATACTGCAGGTTCATGAGTGATGGTCCAGGCAATGCTCTTCTGTGGTCTATATCATTGTATTGCTTCTCCAGGCCACCTAGAATGTAGGCCTCATTGTTCATGGCTTCATTATTGTATGCAGTTTGTAGACTACCCAGTTACCTGGTCCCACTGCATATCATTCTAAGATCAGAACCGCTTCTCTACTGGCAAGGTGCAATCCAGCCAGAGGCATCTATAGTCATGACATTTAGGGGTCCAAGCAAGAGGAAACACATTATATAAAAGGCTGCCTACACTCTGTTCTGAAGTCTCTTTGTTAGACGTTTATGCTCCTTTTCTTCTCATATCGTTCTGAAATATTTAATCTGCATATCTCACACCTCATATTTTTCCCCTTCAGGATCTTCTTTTCACACTTCCCTGTATATACTTCTTTATGTGTCATTCACTTCACCCATCCCCACACCCACAATCCACCCACTCACCTTTAAGCACTGCAATTTCTCTAATGGTTGTGCTGTCATTTTGACATCTGTGTTCCAACTTCAGACTTTCACATATCATCACAATTACAATTGACCCACCTGATCCTTACTCTGCACACAATAATGAGAAGTCGATTTATGAATTTTCGAAGAATACGTGTAAAAAATAGTGATTAGAAGGAAATAGCGCTTTAGGAATTACTTGAGGTCGCGCTAGAGCAGGGCATAGTCAACAGTTCAAGCTGACCATGAAGGAACCTGGGCAGAGTACAGGTGCCACGGAGGCCCGGGGAACAGATTACCTTGATCCTGGTTGCAAACATGAGATGTGGGATCCATTCATCGGTAGATGTGTTGATGTCACTCCAGCAGTTGAGGGATTCGTTGATTTTTCCCATGCGTTTCTGCCAATGCACTGGATAAAAAAATGAGAATCAAAAACTTTGATGCGTTGATTTTGAAGCCAATGAGTCGGGTGTCGTCACACTGTCGAAGGGATGCATAATTTGTCCTTCAGAAATGGCAACAATGCAGTGGTTTCAGTTTTACATTGATGCCGATGTGACCGGTGCTGCTTCCAGGGTGCTGTGGTTCCGGAGATGCTGCTCGGGCCGCAAATGTGATGTGCCAATTTTACTCCCACAACAAAGGTTGATGCATCGGTTGCCATTTCCAGCAGGCAAGAGCTGCATTGATTTCACTGGTGCAAGTATCTAGGTCCACTTCCAGTGAACCAGGCACAGGAGCAGGGGTAGAGACTTTGATATCCCTGAGTCTCTGGCAACAGGAGGCAAGCCAATAAGGCCTTGGAAATCCCTTTGGGTTGCAAGGCTGAGTTCACCTCTCCCTCAGCAAGATCAGAGAGCAACAGGCAGCATGGCAGCACATCAGGAAAGCAGTCCTTCCAGGTCAGCAGCCCAGCAGAGTGACAGTCCTTGATGTAGCAAAATAGTTCTTCTGACAGAGTCAAGCTGTAGGTCCAGAAGTGCCTGATTTGGTGGGGTCAGAGACACAGTACTTATACCCAAATGTACCTTTGAAGTGGGGAAGACTTCAAGGAAGGGTCTTTGAAGTGCACAAGTATCCTTTCTTCCTGAGGCCCGACTTCATACTATCAGTAGGGGGTAATCAGCCCTTTGTATGGGGACAGGCACTGCCCATTCAGTTGTAAGTGTGAGCCCCTCTCGCCCTTCCTATCCAGGAACAGCCATCAAAATGCAGATGAATCAAGATGAGCATTCAGACACACCTAACCTTCCTGTGTTTGTGGCTGCCTAGAGGGAATGCACAAAGTGTAGCTGTCACCCACCCCAGACATGTATTGGAGACAGGTTGCATGCACACAGAGCTCTAAGAGCATAAAAATCCCTACCTTTTAAAAGTAACATTTCTAAAATAGTAATGTTAAACTTGACTTCACTAGTAAATAGGATGTATTACCATTAAAATGATATGATACATCAGGAATTACAGCATCAATATCACTACTAAAACATGCAAAACTTGAAAGCACATGTCCTACCCTTCACTTACACAGCACCCTGCCCTATGGGCTACCTAGAGCCTACCTTAGGTGTGACTTATATGTAAAAACAAAAGGGGTTTAAGGCTTGGCAAGATGTTACCAGCAGGTCAACGTGGCAGTAAAACTCCACACATAGGCCCTCTAGTGGTAGGCTTGAGACATGCTTAAAGGGCTACTTAGTGGGTGGCACAATCAGTACTGCAGGCCCACTAGTAGCATTTAATTTAGAGGCCCTGGGCATACATAGTGCACTTTACTAGGGACTTATAAGCAAATTAATATGCCAATTCTGGATAAGCTAATGTTACCACATTTTAAGAAGGGGGAGAGATCACAAGCACTTTGGTGCTGGTTAACTTTGGCAAAGTGGACAAAATCCTAAAGCCAGCGACAGAGAGTCATGAAAAAGAGGAGGAGGAAGGCAAAAAGTTTGGGGTGACCCTTCAAAAAGGGACATATTGCAACAAACAAACATCTCCAATTTTAACGGATTGCTTTACTCGTTGAATACTAACAGAAAATGTATATTGTAACCATGTCATGCTATTATTAATTGTCATCTGTTGGGTTTAGTTGTTGGCTAAATGAAGATTATACAGCTATTCTGTCCCTGTAAATTTTTCTTCAGCCTTCGGGTAGTCCTTGCAATAAAATATGTAAAGGTTGCAAAGTTCAATGTGAATTTGGATTATGGATGGAAAGCGGGTCTTTGATGAGGTTTTTTTACTCAACTGTATTTTGTGTTTGGTCATTTGTAAGAAAAAGACGTGTGCAAAAAAGTCACTTACACTCAAAATTCTAGTGAGTTTCTTGCAAGAAACAGTTTGTGAGAAAATGCTAACCAAGATAGGCACTTGAAAAGGTACATTTTGGCAAATATCCAGCTATTGGGGTTAGAGTAAAACTCGATAAAGAACAAATAGCCCAACATTTTGAACCTCACAAGTGAAGTTGCACATGTAGTAAAAAAATGCTATTTACTTGACTGCAGATAGCCACATGAACTCCTCAGACCTTACTTCCCTGCTTCCACAAAATCGAAATCAAAGCTCCTGTGTTCCAGTAGAACTAAAATTCAACTTAAAATGTGTTGCAAATACACAAAAAGTATAAACACTATCTGAAATTATGCCCAGCTCGACTTGTGAAGAGCAAACATAGCACTCCCATCAGTATATGTTAAAAAAAACATGAAATGATTGCTTGCCAGAGAGGATGCTGCGCCTAGGCTAAACAGCCACCACTCACATTTTGCTCTCAAGCATACCGTACCTGCCAAGCAGATCTTGACCCCAAAGGACTTTTAAAATTAGAAGTGGGCAAGCAGGTGAAAGCTCAAGATCCTCTTGGGCCCAAGCAGAGTAGCCTTGGCTTTCCCTCACCAACACTATCATACATTCCCCAAGCCTGACTTGGGACAGCAGAGGAGAGGCTCGCTGGGGCGTAATGATTGCCCCCGCAGTTGGAGAGAGGGGTCGATTGGGGGGCGGAAGTTTGTAGGTGCAAGGGAGAATGTGAGAACAGGAAAGAAGCAGAAGCAAAAATAAAGAGAAACAAGGTGGATAAAGGCATAGTTACAATTGCGTTGAAATTTTGGGGACCAGCACTTATATTTTGTCATCAGTCATTTACTGAGAGCAAGAGAGGGAAAACACACAAAGGGGAAAGAGAAGGAGGAGAAAGACAGAAAAACCATCACAAAGGGAGAAAGAATGAACGTGCAAGAGTTTGTTTTAGGGGCAGGGAGTGTCTGCTAGTGCCATCATAGATGCAAAAGTTTGATTCACGACTCTACGACCCTGGCACTTAGGGGCAGATTTAAGAGCCCCTAGTGTCTCCTTGCTCCACATTAGTGCCATTTTTTTAAAGCTAATGTGGCCCAATGAGGCCAAAATCGCTGCACTAAATTTTAAAGTGGCACAATGCATGCATTCCGCCATTTTGTAACCCTTTGTGCTACATTATGCCTGCGCCAGGCATGATGTATGCAAAGGGTATGATTTATTTGTGTCATTTGTTTCGGCACTTTTAACGCCTAGATACGGCGCACACATGGTGGCGTTAAGGGGCGCAAGAAAAGTGGCATTGAACTCAGTGCCACTTTTCTTAAATCAGGCCCTTAGTGTTCAGACATTTGGTAGCACAGTCGGTGAGTTCTGAGCAGAACTTTGGGCACCAGCACTCATTCTTTTACAAACTGAGTACTGCATAGGTAGGTAGAGTTGAAGAAAGATTAGATAAATAAAGAGAAAGAGAAAAAGGGAGAGATAAAGGAGAGCAAAAGCAAGTCAGTGAATAAAAAGTCAAGCGAGAAAGATACAGAAGAGAGAGAGCAAGAGAAAGAGAGACCAAGAGGAAAACAGAGGCAAGGATATGAAGAGCGAGAGAGAGCGACGGAATGAGGGAGTGAGAAAGGTGAGACATATAGCAAGATGGAGGGACTAGGAGAGAAAGTGAGAAAACCTCTACCTGACAATGTATTGCCAGTTTGGCTTGTGTTTTAGCTCTTAAGGCCAACCCAGAACCCTGGCCAATGGCCTTTACCTGAACATGAAGATGTAACACACACAAAAACAAGCATTGGCAAAGCAAATAGGTCTCACCTATGAAAGAGCATAGAAGTCCCTCATTATAACATTGGTAGCAAATACCACCTACCGCCTTGGCGACGGCCGCCAACATACTGTTGAAGTGGCTACCGACCGTCCACCAAAGTATGACCGTAGGGGGAGTTCCACCAGAAGGCTGGCAGAATTACGGCTACGGTCATGGCGGCGGACAACCGTATAATGAGCCATGATGCGTCCTGGTGGTGTTTTGCCGCGTCTTGTCTCCTGCCGGAGGACGCCCTGCAAGCAGGTAAGTCGGGTTCGCCGACAGGAGAGAGGGGTGAGGGTTGTTGTGTGCATGTGTGTTTGTGTGTTTGTGTGTGTGTGACAGTGTTTGAATGCGTGCATACATGTGTGCATGAATGGGTGTGTGTGTAGGTGCATGTTGTGTTGTGTGATTGCGTGTGTGCCTGGATGTATGTTCGTGAGTGTTGCTGTGAGTGTGTATGAATGTATGCATGTGTGGGTGAATGTGGGTATGCGTGTGTGTATGGGTGTGTATGTATGTGTGTATATGTGTGTAAATGTGGGGGAGGGTGGGGGAGAACTCCGGGGAGGGGGGAAGAGGAGACCCCTATCAGTGCCAGGGAAGGAATTCCCTGGCACTGATAGTGCCTACCGCCATGGTTTTCGTGGCGGTACAGTGGGCAGTGGGCAGTGGGCGGGGTCAAAATGCCATGGGCCATTGTAGTCTCCAGCCCGGTGGTCATTACTGCCATGGCGGTCGGTGTGTTAACTTGGCGGTTTGGCTTTGGCCAAACCGCCAATGTCATAATAGTGGCAGTATGTACCGCCAGCCTGTTGGCGGTACTACCGCAACTATTACACTGACTGCCAGGGTCGTAATGAACCCCAGAGTGTCTTACAGTGGAGGGATGTAGAGTGGAATGGAGGGTTGTGGAGTGTCATAGGTGGAAGCATCAGTGAGTGGCGTGTCATGGAGTAGTATTGTGTCATGTTGAGTGAGGTGGAGTGGAGTAGAGCGGAGTGTTGTGGAGTATAGGGGTATAGAGTGAAGAGGTATAGAGTGTAGTAGAGTATCACAGAGTGAAGTGAAATAGAGTGGTTTAAAATGTTGTAAAGTGGAGTTGCATAGATTGGAGTAGAGTATTGTAGTGTTGAGTAGAGTGGAGTGCTGTAGTGTGGCACAGAGTGTCGTAGAATGGAGTATCATTGAGTAGAGTGTCATCAAGTGAACTGTCATAGAGAAGAGTGTTGTAGAGTAGAGTACCGTAAAACAGAGTGGAGTGTAATAGATTGGAGTGTCGTAGAGTATCTTAGAGTAGAGTACTGTACAGCAGAGTGGAGTGTCATAGATTGGAGTGTCGTAGAGTGTCTTGGAGTAGAGTTGAGTGTAGTGGCACAGAGTGGAGGAGGGTGGTGTGGAGTTGAGTAGAGTAGGGTGGAGTACAGAAGGGTAGAGTGGTGTAGAGTGGAATAGAGTGAACTGGTGTAGAGTAGAATAAAGTCTAGTTAAGTCCCTAAAAGTGGAGTAGAGTATTGTGGCATAGTCTGGCATAGAGTGGAGTATAGTGGCTTAGAGTGTTGCACAGTGGAGTGTCATAGAGTGGAAGATCATACAGTGGAGACGTTTACAGTGGAGGGGCGTAGAGTGTTGTGGTGTGGAGTGAGGTGGAGTAGATCGTGAGAGTGGATTATCATAAGGTGTCATAGAGTGTTGTAGAGTGGAGTAGAAGGCTCTGAAGTGGAGTGTTGCAGAATGGAGTCTCATAGAGTCGAATGGCATAGAGTTGTGTTGGGGAATGTAATAGAGTAACATAGAGTGGAGTGGGATAGCATGGAATGGTCTGGAGTCGCGTAGAGTAGCCTGGCATAGAGTAGAGTGAGGTAAGTGTTGTAGAGTGGAGTAAAGTGTCATAGAATGGAGGGAGTAAAGTGGCGTAGAGCAGAGTGGAGAGACTAGAGTGGCATATAGTGGAGTGGCACAGAGCAGAGTGTCATAGACTGCAGAATAATGGCAAAGAGTGGAGGGGTGTAGAATGGGCTAGAGTGAAGTAGAGTGGAGTAGAGTATTGTAGATTGGCGTTGTTAGAAATGGGGCCTTTGGTTGACAGTCAGGTTACCCCAAGTTCAAGCAAGGGCCCTCACTCTAGTCAGGGTAAAAGAGAATCACCCTCAGCTAACTCCTGCTTACCCCTTGGTAGCTTGGCAGAGTAGTAGGCTTAACTTCAGAGTGCTAGGTGTAGAGTATTCGTACCAACACACACAGTAACTTAATGAAAACACTACAAAATGACACAACACTGGTTTCGAAAAATAGGAAATATTTATCTAAACAAAACAAGACCAAAATGACAAAAATCCACAATACACAAGTTCAGTTATCAATAAAAATGCAAAAAGAGTCCACAACCCCCTTGCATCCCTCTGTCTGGACTTCTGCATCCCCTCATGAGGAGTGGTACTGCCAGACACCAGAACTGGTGGGATGCTGGCTACAGCCACCCCCCCCCCCCCCCCCCCCCCCCCAGTTCTCCTGACACTGTGGGATCTCCTTCAACAGATGGCCCTCCGGTACAGGCTCGGCTCTCCTCCTGGTGTTTCCTCATGGAACCCTCCAGGACCAGGGATTGAATCTCGGGCACCTTGGGCCTCAGCCCATCCCCATTCCCTCTCCTCTGAGACTGGTCATGGGGTCTCTCACCCACCCATTACATTGGGACCTACCTGGGACTCTACAATCCTTCAGGACAACTGTCAGGGATGAGAGCCCAAGCTCTGGCCTCTCCAACCAGTGTGACTGTAGAGAGTGGGGGGGTGGTAGCCCCAGGTGCCTGGCACCCTTTGACCACTCTCTCTTCCACCAGGTCAGGGATGACAACCTGACCCTGGTCCCCCCTCTGGGGATCTGTACCCTCCCTGCAGGAATGGCACCACCAGAGTCCAACATTGTCAGGGTGCTTGTAGAAGCAGTCCTGCACAATTCTTTCATCAGTGCAGTGATGTTAACCTGCAGCTGATCCTCCAACCTGGGGTCTGTACCTTCAATTTGGACCAGGCCAGGGGTGTGGCTTCCCTCCCCCTTCCCTCCCTTCTGGGGTCCTGCACCGCCCAACTAGAAGTGCCCCCCCCAGAAGACAATATGGTAAGGGCACTGTTAGCAGTAGCCCCTTCCTCCAGGTTAGGGAGAACACCCAGAACCTGGCCTTTCAATCCAGGGTCTGTACCCTTAGATTGTACTGGGGTCAGGAGTGAGACTCTCTCTCCCCTGCCCCTACTCTCAGTGTTCTGAACCCCCCCCCCACAGGCAGAGTACACCTTGACATTGAGTGGTACTGCCAGACACCAAAACTGGTGGGACACTGGCTACAGCCATCCCCCCCCCCAAGTTCTGCTGACACTGTGGGATCTCCCTCAACAGATGGCCCTACGGTACAGGCTGGGCTCTCCTCCTGGTGTTCCCTCATGGAACCCTCCAGGACCTGGGATCGGATCTCGGACACCTTGGGCCTCAGCCCATCCCCATTCCCTCTCCTCTGAGACTCACCCACCCCACTGCAATGGGACCTACCTGGGACTCTACAAACCTTCCCTACCTCACCTGGTTGGAAAATACCTAGACCACTCCTCTCAGGAGCACCCCCAAATGCCTCTTCAGACTCTCTGGTACTCACCCAGATGTCTGCCTCCAGTGTAAGTTCCCTGGGGTCAAAGAACTCACACTCCACCTGGTGTTGGCATAGCTCTGGAAAATAAGGACTAGACTTATGCTCTCCAGCAATTACATCACTCAGCCCCTCACATGAATTAAGTAAAGTTCCCTTCACCCAACCATCCAGTAACTCAGCCTTAAAAAAGTACCCCACATCACCCTCTTGAGACTGGTGAAACAGTACCTGACTGTCCCCGACACTCAACCCACGCTCTTCTGGGAAGTCTTCACACTCCATAACCAGGACTTCAGCCTGGAGGGAACTGTCACCTAGAGTCAGTAGAGTGTCCCTCCTATCACTAGGAATATGACTCCCCATGCCAGTTCCTCAATCCACCTCAGGGACCCTGTGCATTACTGGAGCTACCTCATACCCCTTAACCTCCTGGCGTGTGTTAACTCCCTCCTTCAAGTAGGGCACCACATCTCTGGGCATGTGCACTTCTTCAGCAGCACTGGATATGAAATTGTTGCTGCCACCATTCCAGCTGGACTCAGCCCTTATGACTTCTAGCTCTTTCACCATTAGCTCACAAGCTAACCTCAGCTCTTTCATCTCTAAGTCCCTCCTCATCTTGCTTAATTACAACTAGTGAGCCCTCTCTGTCTGTCTGTCCTGCAACTCTTCAGGAGTCAGACCCTCAGAGGACCTACTGATACCTCTCCTGGAGACTCTCCCCCCAGGTGTAACAGGTACCACCCCTACACGAGTGTGTACACTCTGCACTTCCTCATCCTCATCCTTTGTGTGCCCCCCATCCTCCTTGACTGTCACCCAGGCCCTCAGTGCCTTTTGCAGCTCCCTCTTCCTGGCAGAGCTCTTAACGGGACAGTGAAGATCTTCACAGATCTGTTTCAATTGAGCAACTGAGTACCTCTTCAGTTTCAGGCAAAAAGATTGGGGATGACCCTGCATAAGCAAAAAAGTCCAACAGGCGTTATATGTCAAAGAGTCAATTGGGGTGTCATAAAGCGGAGTGGAGTATCCTAGAGTAAAGTGTCTGAGTGGTGTAAAGTGTTGTAAAGTGGAGTAGAGAAGAGTGGCATAGAGTGGAGTATAGTAGAGCAGAGTGGAGTAGCTTAGTGTGTTGTGAAGTGGTTTGGAGAGTTGTAGAGTGGCACAAAGTGGAGTAGAGAAGATGGGCATAGAGTGGTGTGGAGCGTTGCAGAGTGCCATAGGGTGGCATAGAGGTGAGGGTCATAGAGTGGAGGGTTGTAAAGTGGAGGGTCATAGAGTGGAAGGTCACAGAGTGGAGGGTCATAGAGTGGAGTTGCATAGAGTGGAGTAGAGTAAAGTGTTGTAGAGTGGAGGGGTGCAGAGTGTCAAAGAGTGCAATAGAGTCCCATACAGTAGAGTGTTATAGAGTGGAGGAGTAAGAGTGGAGGAGCATAGAGTGGTGTAGAGTCGAGTGGATTGTATTAGAGTGAGTATCATAGAGTGGTGAAGCATAGAGTGCGGGGCCTAGAATGAGGGACATAGAGTGGAGTAAAGTGTGATAGAATAGAGTGGCATAGCGTAGAGTGAAGTGTAGAGTAGAGTGGATTGGCGTAGAGTGGAGTAAAGTGGTGTAGAATGATGTGGCATAGAGTAGCATGGGGTGTCATAGAGTGGAGTGGCATAGAGTGGAGTGGAGTAGATTTCAGTGGTGTAGAATGGAGTAAAGTCCTAGAGTGGAATAGCCAAGAGTGGAATAGAATGACCTAGAGTTAAGTGGCATAGAGTGGAGTAGACTGGTGTAGAGCAGTGGTTCTCAACCTTTTGACTTCTTCGAACGCCCAATGAATCATTATTGAAACCTGGGGACCCCCACTGAATCATTATTGGAACCTGGAGACCCCCCACTGAGCCATTACTGAAAGCTGGGGAACCTAATCTGTTAATATTATTTAATTTTCTAAGCAGTTGTAGATCCCGGAGGACGCTTCGCAGACCCGCAGTGGTTCCCGAAACACAGGTTGGGAAGCAATGGTGTACAGTGTCCTAGAGAGGCATAGAGTGGCATAAAGTGGAGCAGATTGAAGTGGTATAAAGTGTCACAGAGTGGTTGATATTGGATGGAGGGGCCTGAAGTGGAGTGTCATAGAATGGAGTAGTGTAAAATGGAATGAAATGTTGTGGAGCAGAGGGGAGGTGAGTAGAGTACTGTGGTATGGCGTAGCAGAGAGTGGCATAATCTGTCAGAGTGGAGTGGCGTAGCATGGAGTGTTGTAGACTGAAGCAAAGTGGCATGGAGTGTAATAGAGTGGATTGCTGTAAAGTGGCATAGAGTGTTGTTGAGTGGCATAGCGTGTTGTGGAGTGTCATAGAGTGGCGTAGAGTAGAGTGGTGTAGAGGCTAGTGGAGTAGCAAAGAGTGGAGTGGCATAGAGAGGAGTAGTGTGGCCTAGAGTGAAGTGGCTTAGAGTATCATGGAGTGTTCTAGAGTGGAATGACATAGAGTGGAGTAGATTGTCATAGAGTGGAGTAGCCTGTTGTAGACTGGAGTGGAGTACAGTGAAGTGGAGTGTCGTAGATTGGCATGTCATTGAGTAGAGTAGCATAAAGTGGTGTAAAGTGAATTGGCACAGAGTGGAGTAGAGTGGCGTAGAGTAGAGTAGAGTGGCATAGAGTGGCAGAGAGTGTAGTAGAGCGGCTTGGAGTGGAGTAGAGTAGAGTGGCGTAGATGGAGTAAAGTGGCATAGAATGGAGTGGCATAGAGTGTCATGGAGTAGTATGGAGTGGAGTGCAGTGGTGTACCATGGGGGCAGAGAATGGCATAGAGTGAAGCAGATTGTTGAAGAGAGGAGTGGCATAGAGTGGAGTATGCCTCATGTGGTACTGCACTGACATTACAGGCAACACATTTTGAATTGAAATGACCATTACATTTGCACAGACATAGAGCTTTACTGATAAAACTATTCTGCACACAAGCAATAATGTGTGAAAATGGTATTACCTAGTGTATTGATTTGTTTTGACCATATTAAGGTATTTGCTTTCACCACACTTCAGAATAACAATCTCCATCATTTGTGCTTTCCTCATTATTATATATTCTGAAATATTTGCACAGTTCCCATACAGAGATTTATTTTGTTGTGTGCTAGGAAAAAAACTTTCTTTTTCACATCCCAAGATTGCTACATGAATCCTCTCACTTTCAAGTCAGAAAAAGAAAAGTAAACACCAAGCTCCCTCGGAAGACAGAGCTTGACATTTGGCCTCTGTCTTTGAATGCACAGCAACTGTGACATAATAAGACCAACATTTAAAGGCCTGTTTACAGAAAGTGAGCACTCATGGAAGAATACAGTAAACAGGCTATGCTCCACGGGAGGGGCAACAACATTATGGATGGCCTAAAACAAAAAAAACAGCAAATAGAAACCAAAGAAATATGAGTTACAAAGACAATGGTAACCAATGTGCAGAATGCATTCCCAAGGAAGTTTTCAGAATGTCTCCGATAAGGCTTTAGAAGCTAAACTGATGCACTGTCTGGTAAAGTATGACCTAAAAACGTGTATCCTCTAAACTTGAGAGGGTTGAACTTGCAGTTTACTATAGTATATGCTCTAAACCCCACCAGCCATAAAATCTGGAAGCGGGAGACATAGCATGAGCAAGAAAATATATTGTTTATGTGGCATGTTTTAAAATACATATTTATCCTGGACGTAAAACCTATGAAAACATACAGACTCCCTGAAGAAGATGAATATACTACAACATTTGTGCTGGATAGACACTACTAGGTGGGCATTAAGGAAACACTTGTTTTTGAATTCAGAATTAATACCAGTGTTTTAAATTTGTTATCCATACCTATTGAAAATAAACGCAAGGATTCTGTAAGAATTTCAATAAAAGAAACATAGGAAATCTAATCTGAAAAGGTGGAGATTATGGAATAGTATGATCCCTCAATTAATCAGACTTAAATTTACGCGCTAAAGTATAACCATTGTTTCTCATTTCTACAGTCTCAGGAAATGGTCAACACTTTGGAACCATTATAGAGGATAATATTTGCATATGCATGTGTGCCATTGATTGTGACAGTTTCGTTTCTATCCCTGTTAGGTGGCAGGCAGTGCTCATCAAGCCCATGTCTAAACAACGGAAACTGCACAGACACCATTCGAAGCTACAGGTGTAACTGTGCTGAAGGTTATAAAGGCACTGTCTGTCAATTTGGTAAGTTCCATTTACCTCGTGATACCGAGTTTGCTACACTGAAATCCCAAATTGCTTCATTCGTTTGCTTTGAAGAGAAAACAAATAATCTCTGTCAAACCAAACAGGCATGATGTATTTCTAAGTGAAATTGCTCCTTGCTATATACATTTTAAAAGCTGACGACTGCAACCGTATCTCACAAATCACACCAAATTTACAGTCTGCGATCTATGACAGTCGTGCTGTCCTGTAGATTACAGACATTTTATATGTTCAAGTATTTGACAGCAAATCTATCCTGCAAGTTATAGCAATCTTGGAGGCTCTGGGCTAAGATTGTAGAGCTGACTTTCACGTTACAGAGATCTTACAGGCTCAAACGTTTGACGCAAAGAGATCCCTAAGATTACACAGATCTCATAGGCCAAGATATATGACAGCAGAGATATCACTTGGAATGCATAGTTTTCTCAGGCGCATTTGGCAGCAAAGTGATCTTAGTTTCCACAGAATATACAGGCATAGGCCTAATACAGTATAACTATTACTCAGTTTACATGGTTCTCCCAGGCATCTGACTGCAGAAATATCCCTCATATTACACAGATCTTGTTGGTTGAGGTTCCTGCAGAAGAGGTATCACTCATGCTACTAAGCTCTCACAGACAAAGGCTTCTAACACCAAACTTATCCCTCAGGTTAGAAAGATCTTACTGTTGCAGATCTTCTACAGGAGGAGTATTCCTCCATTTACAGAGAACTCACAGACCCTCATATCTAACAGCAAAACTATTCTCCAAGTTATAGAGATTTACTGCATCAGACAATCACATGCTTGTTTAGAGTCTGGGGAATGCAGAGCACCTGCCAACAACCACCGAAGTCGAGCCTGCCAAACTTGTGTTCCATATCACCCCATTTAGAAGGACGAGGAGAACCTCTAGGGTTTGGTCAACGGAGTCTCAGTTTGGCTGTGCTAGGGGAACCATTGACATGATGGTCTGTTCATCACTGGGCTTGCAAGTAACACAGATGTCACCCTACCCAATTTAGGGTCATTTTTTTACTTCCTGGGGCTACCATATGAGGAATGTCGATCCTGGAAAAGAAAAACTTCTAATTTCACTGACATGCTAGGAGAAAACTCCACTGCTTAATTTAAACCAGTGTTTGCAGGTGGTGCCCAGCTCTCATTTTTTAGGACCGGCACATTTCTTTTCTTATCAGACGTTGAGGAAGAGAAAGAGAAACCCATTCGGCACCCCTGACATTGAGTAGAGCAAGCTATGGGCTGCTGGTCAAATTAAACTTAATACATATCAGGAATATTTGCACTTTACTTCCTGCAAAGCAAGACAAACCGTATCAGCATGTTGATCCATTCAGCGTTCAATACTGTGCACATTTTCTGATTATTACAATTTTTCAGCAATGGTTTATGTCTGTTCCAGTTTGGCCTATCTCACATTAATCGTTAGCGCATGTTTAAAGTTGCACTACTATTCACCAACCCTCGATAGTTACCAGTGCTTAATTTGTAAATAAAAAGGTGCCGGTGCCCAAAGCCCTCCTCTTAAACACGCGCCTGCTGCAATTAAATGTGTGAACACGGAATACTGAGGCGGCGTAATCCTGAAGCCATCTCGGGCCTCTTCAATCCATATAAAGCCACTCACTGCCCCTTCAGCTCACTCTTGCAGCTTTCTACTTTCTCACTTTGTGACGCTTTTTCGTTTTTCCCTTCCCCGTGTCTCCCATATGTGTCTTTTGCTCGCAGCAGATGCTTGAGGCAGAAGAATAAGCCCCGGCCCTCAAAAATAAGTGTCGGTGCTCAGCACCGGAAACAACAAGCACAAATTAAGCACTGATAGATACCCATGTTTTTACAGTTACTTGATAGGAGAGATCTTGAGTGTCTGCCCAGATTTGCACCATCTCTCAGATTTGTTGCCACATCTGCACCATCGCTCGATACTTTTCAGTGCAGGCTCAGATTTGGACAGTAACTCTCCACTAATACTCAGAAAAACATGCGCTACAGGCATTGCTCCTCTGCTCGCTTCCCTTTGTCACACAACGTAATGGTATGGTGAGAAAAGCCATTTTTATTTCAGGTTAAAGTCACTCGGGAGCTGTGGGCACAGGAGTGTTTATGGGAGACTTCCTTCCTCACATTTTCTTAGACAGTAGGCTATTGACTTTTGTAAAGCAGCTTTCTTTAAATCTGGGCCAGAAACATGCTGCACAATCAGAGGTAACAGGTAGTGAAGGCTCAAAGCCATCTCTCACCGGGGCAGAAATGAAAGCAGTCCCACCAGACACAAATGACTCAGTGGGTGGAGGAGGCTCCACTGCCCTGGCAGTGAATGGAACTCCTCCATTTCTTCCTCCCTTTCGACAGTGCCTGTCGATTCCTGTTGCATAAAAATAAATTGCTCATGCGTGATTAGAAGCACGTTTAACCTTCCATCATTTGCCTGATCCAGTGTAGAAAGGAGCTTTGCTCTTTAATGTGTCCTTAGTGCTGTGAAGCTGCTCTAGGTGTGGAGGGCAGGATACTCAAGTGTCTTGGAAGCTGGATATGCAGAAGGCTAGCCAAAGGTGCACTGACTTCATCCTTGTTATTGACACTAGCTACTTACAATAGTATCCGGCCAAACACAGCTAGTATAAGGGCACATACATTTTTAATATGTAGCACTAATGAAGTAGCAGATCCCAAATTAGAATCTCCAATAACATAATACTTGATAAATTACAATTTCAATCAACTAGTGACAGATGAATGTGTGCTTATCAATATATACATGACATGTATAGCAACCAGTGGCTGAAGGGGCCTAGTTTTTGCTCGATTAGCTCTTTCAGCCAGCTCTGCTTTACAAAGTAGGCACAAAGCTAATGCAGCTTATATTTTGAGTCGAGTACTTCTAATTCTATTGGTTGTAAAGCAGATTGGTACTGAGGCAGGATCCATAGTGGGGCTAAGGACTCAGCCAGGGAAGCAGTACGTACAGAATAGAATGGGTTCTGTTAGCAAGGCAGTGATAAGGACAGTAATGGAACACTGGACCTGATCCAAAAAGGAGAAAGAAAGACTGAATACTATCTTCACTCATTGTAATAAACACTTGCGTATGTTCTTTATGAAGGAGGGGCATAGGGTTGTAAGAAAGACTTTGACCTTCAGAGGTTTGAGACTTGTAGCAATGAGTCAATGATTGCTAAAGACGTGATTGAAACATAGTTTTGAATCTGCTACTGCACTAAAGGATACAGCTACTCAGTCATCTATGGATGCTGTTCTCTGGTCTTGGCCCTGCCTTTTGATTGCTAGGTAAAGTGATGTTTTGTTGCCCAGACTCTGCCAATTTTACTGGATTTGATGCTGCTAAGGGCAATCTGACTTTGTTTAGCTGTTCGAATTCCTACAGGGATGCTTAGAAATGCCTAGCGGTACCATTAACCTGAATACACAGAATGTGTTTGGAACCTGGATGCTTCAATAGCCTTGAACTCAAAGTTAACCTATGATTCCACTTTCAGCAGTTATGTGTAATGCAGCATCTTCTGTTGCTTCGTTTACCCATCATGGTCTCATTTGTGTTCATAACATCACAAGTCAATTTGGAATATTTTCATTCTACTATAATGTTACTAAGGAACCAGCCCAAAAAGTCTCGCTTAAAGGTTGACAAAATACATTCCAAAACATCCATTCTGCTGAGACCTGTGAATTACAAATTCTGTACTTTCCGAGCAAGACCCCAGCATGTGGAACTACAATCTTGCTTTCTCATACTGTACTGTAGACGTCCCTACAGTGTGGCACTGTTTTCAGTAATCCTGTCTGAGATAAAGAACGTAATACTATTCGCTGCATGCTATCTCGAATTTGAGATGCTCTCATAGCACTAAACAGCAGCAAAAGTTTTCTCTGAAATACAATTCTTCGAAGGGGTAGCTTTGTGTATTACCAAATACTCAAATGTAATACGCTTGCTAGCCTTAACCAAATTGGGTTCTATACCAACCTTCAGAGCTAGTTGTTGGCATCATTCAGGGGCAACAATACTTGTGTTCATTGTCAGAACTCATTGGTTGGGGTTGGGGGTCAGGGCATAAAACAAGCAGGGGGTTTTGGGCCCAAACCATGGCCGTGGGATCATTTACCAGTGGTGCCCTGGGGTCTGTCCTACTTTAGTGCTGCAAAGTGGGTCATGTAAACCACTACTACACTTGAATCTCAGTGTAGTGACGATAAGTATTCACATTTATCTCAAAGAGATCATTTGAGGCATAGTGACTCAAAACTCAAGCAATCACACAATAAGAACAATAAGCAAATGCTGAGAGACAAGAGAAGTACTTTACTCACACTTAAATGTAATACTGCACATACAGAATAAGTAGTGGTCTTTTTTTCACATCTTTAGCTGACACCATGATTCTGAAAGAAGACACTTAGTCAAGCCTATGAAGTACCCTTACAAAGATGGTGGACTCTCAAGAAAACTGTCCTGCTGTCCTGGAGATTCTCCATCAAAGATGAAGCATGAGTCTTTCCTTTGATGCCAGTTCGTGTGAGAATCAATCTAAAAGGAATTCATCACAAGGGGAAGTTGTGTCACAACTATTTTTCATTGTGTTCATCTCCCACATGTTCTCTACTTTTATTCTTGTAATTCGCTTTTTTCTGATGGAATCCACTAGAATTCTTCTTGTGGATTACTTTCTGATGTCTAGGGGAGCAGGGGGCTGGTTATCTACTGCAACATAAATCCCCATCTTCAATTAAGCAGTGTCAGATTACCAAGAAAGTTTTTTCTTTTTGTTGGATTTTTCTCCCACCTGGAACCCTCTTATGGAGACACTTGATGCCTTTCATGTATACTATCCTGTGCAGGGTGGCACCATGGCTACTGGAAGTCAACAGTTCTTTTGCCAATCAATAAGGAAATTGAAGACCTTTGCCGCCTCTAGTCTTTGAAACTGATGGGCCTTGCTTTTACCTAGATATTGGTCACTTGCTAACTGCTTTTCATTTAATGCTTTGTAAGTGATCCTTTATCTTGTCTGTTAATTGTAAGATGTGCTAACACCATTCCTGGGGAAGAACTGCCCTATCTAAAACCTTAGCTAAATCACTAATCTTACAATGTAGATACAGCCCATCCTGCCCTTTCCCTGTGGCGCAGGGCAGAGCAGCAAGGTCACCCAAGTCTTGGGCACACTTTAAAGGCTGTTTATGTCTGAGTAGTGCTCGCATGACCAGTCTTCTAAAAACAGGGGGCCTCATTTACAAGAGTCCTGCGCTGCCGGAGAGTCACTCGTTATGATGATCTGGTGGCACAGGCCTCTCAATCATATCTATGAGACGACACAAAGCCACCCCGCATGGCTTTGCATGGCCTCATAGACATGGAGTAAGGCAAGGTGGCTCAAAGCGCTGCCTTGCCTTACCCTGTGTCACGGAGGCATTCTGTGTGCCTTGCTATGGGTTTTCCCACACAACACCCATGGTTTTTGACACATTCCCAGATTTACAAGAATCTGTAAACCTGGTAATGCGTCAAAACTGTGTACCTCTGCAGGGGAGACGTAATGAGGAGAAATAACTTCATTTCTCCTCGATGTTAACTTTTTCTATGTGTACTGCAGTATGCAGCACACATAGAAAGAGGAAACACCTCCATTGATTGTTTTTGTGCAGGAAGGTGTGCCTTCCAGCACAAAAACAATCATGCCAACAATACAGACACTCTTGCACCATGGTGCGGGGGTGCCTCTGTGTGTGCTAGGCACCAATTTGTGCGCTAGCGCAGGCAAAAGGACAGGAATGTGCTGTATGTCATTAAAACAATGCATTCCTGCCCTTTCCTTTTTATGCAGGGCAGCTCAACGAGAAGACTTGTGGCCCTGCCTCAAAAAGTTGTAAATGAGGCCCAGGAAACCTGAGGTGTAAAGTGGGGTCTTTGCTTGCTATGAAGCAGCTAATTAACCTGGGCCTTCAAACAGGAATCTCATCCTTCTAGCCAAACAGGAACAATTCGAGCTACATAGTTACAGGCCTACTTGTGGCTAGTCCATCTCTGATGATTGGAAAAAAATACCCTATCCTCTCCACGACTTGACGGCTGCCGACGAGACACCTCCCTCTATGGAAAGCCAAGGGTAGTAAATCTGTTGTTTTTTGACAGACACAGTTACCACCTGACGGCAAGCAGACTTCAATCAAACATTTTTACTGTCACAACAGGCATTTCGCTTCCCCAAGAGACCATGCTATTACAGAATTTACACATATACAAAAGCAAGGAAAATGCATTATTTAACTTGAGCAGTGGCGTTTATTTACTCAGACTTGATGTATGTAAAGTTCCCTGACTTACACTACCCGCCACTCCTTCTTTCAGGACTATTCACAGCTGTGTTTTCTATATTCCTTTTGCTTGCATGGTTTATGTTTATGATTGTGGTTTTGCCAGAAATTATGATACAGGAAATACTACATGCACATAGAAAATAATGTACCTGATTTGTGATACACGTTGCTACTAAGACTAAAAACTAAGATTTGTCTAATTTCTGTGTTCAGCTAATAACGAATGCTACCCCCAAATGAGTGATGGATGCCAACATTTCTGCACTCCAGGGTACGACACCTACTATTGCTCTTGCGCAGAAGGGTATGATCTGGGGAAGGATGACAAGTCTTGTGTTCCAACAGGTAAGTATTCAGAAGTGAGCAATTCGCTATGATGGCTTCAACGTTTATGTCAGATTTGTAAAAACATAGAGCATGGGCACGCAGGCATAGCGCACTTTGTTACTGTTTGTGGCGGTCATTGTAGTCTGCATCTGGCCTAAAAAGAGATAGGAATTCACAATAATTCCTCTCCTCCCCCATTAATACGTACTCCAAACTAGTAGAATACAAAGAAGGGAGAATATGGTGCCACCACCGCTGGCCATATGTACTAAAGTTTAGAAAGACGCAAAGCAGTCACAAACTGGTTTGCAAAAGCTAAATGGCATTTACTAAGAATAAAAGTGGTGTACTTCCTAAACTAGCACACTGAATCGAACAAGTAGGAAATCACAGTTATTGTGACTTGATGTAGCTATTTCTTAATTGCACTTCCCAAATAGAGAGCAACGAAAGTTTTATACTAAGCACTCACCAATTGAGAATGGTCGCAAAACAGTTGGTTTGTATTTACGAAGTAACACCAAATGGAAGCAGGATTTAAACAGGTGAGAATTATAAAAGGACGAGCTGAGATTTTTTTCCTTCCTATATGTGATCACCAGAAGGATGAGGCTGTTGGCAATGCAGCAGAGAAGAAGGATGCGCTAAGAAGGTAATTTTAGCGTCAGAATCACAATATTTGATCAGACACGGGAGTTAGACGCAAGCTCCGGTTTCAACAAAGTATGGGAGTTGTGCTTGATCTAGGCCCTAGGTGAGTTTGACATCTTCTAACAATTGTGTGCATGTGCTGGGGGTCTGTCCTGACAGTTGTTTTTTGAGGCTGTTGGGGTTCTCTTATTTCTCCCATTTTGAAGTCTATTGGTGGTGTGGGGATAGGAGTTACAACAGCAGATGTTTACCCTCTCTCATGATCACTATGAACTTCCTTGATCACATTTTTTTCCCCATCTATATTCACCGTGTTCATGGATGACATCTGTGGAAGAGGGATTGTGTAAGCTGGTGGTACAGGGCATGTAACTTTTAGCTTATGATACACTTGTTGGTGAGCATAATTTTTGCAGAAATAGATGTAGGTTGTCCTAATGCACTTATAAATGTACATCTAAAATAACTTAACATGTAACAAAACTTAAGAGTACTGCGTTTCTCATGATGCATTTTTCTATTCACAAGGAAATTTGTTAATGCAATAACCGTAACAATTCATTGGGTAAGGTATTACACGCACTTCAAACTCTCATATCATGATGTCAAACCTACAGTATGGAGTGATGGGGGTAAATATTACAGACACATACCTGTTGTTGATGCTGTTGATGTGTCTATATCACTCTCTCTATCTCTCACTATCAACCTCAGATGCAAGGGATGATTCATTTTATGGGCTTCTTGAGTGGTATTGATGGTGACTTTGTTGAGAAACCCTCTCCAATCCCATCTGCCTCCTGTTAGCAACCCTGTTCTTAGTCCTGGAGCTCATATCGTACCACACTTTTGAGAATTTCAATGATGTAGTGAAGGGCAACTGCAACTTCATATATTATTTCTTGCATCCTTTAACTGCTTAGGTGTGGGCGTCGGCCACTGGCCGACGCCCACACACCCTCCCTGGTGCGGGTCACGACCAGTGGCCGACACCAGGAAGGGTACGCACCCGAGGATTTATTATTTTTTTTAAACCCCCCCCCCCGGGAGACACGGAAGCTTCCGTGTCTCCCCCCGCCCCCCCACCCGCCCCTTTGTGACGTCAGCGCGCCTCGCGGCGCGCTGACGTTGCAAAGGTGTTTTCCCCATCAAAGCAGGAAGCAGCCTTGCGGCCGCTTCCTGCTTTGATGGGGAAAACGGCCTTTCTCACGTTCGGGAAGGCCTCGTAAGAAAGGGGAGTGTCTCCCCTTTCTTACGAGGCCTTCCTGAAAGTGTTTCCTGGCCCCCGATCGCAGCACAGCTTTGAGAAGGCCTCGTAAGAAAGGGGAGAGTCTCCCCTTTCTTACGAGGCCTTCTCAAAGTGTTTCCTGGCCCCCGATCGCAGCACAGCTGCGATCGGGGGCCAGGAAACACCACTAGACGCCAGGGAATTTCACTTTGGGGGGGCGCCCCCCCCCCCCCCAGGGGATTGTTTTTAAAAAAAAAAAAAAAAAAAAATGACAGGGGGTCGCCCGTGGGCAGGGTGACCCCCTGTGGGGGCAATTTTTTTTTTAGATGTTGTAGGGTTTCCCTGGGGGCCATTTTGGCCCCCAAGGAAACCATACAACAACTAAAAAAAATAGATCTATATATAGATCTATATTTATATATCTATGTAGATAGATATATCTATGTACATGGATATATCTATAGATATATCTATGTACATAGATATATATATATATATAGAGGTAGATCTATATATACCAAAGAGATTTATAAAGTGTGCTACTCACCTGTGAGGGTCTCAAGGCGCTTGGGGGTGGGCGGGGGGAGGGAAAGGGGCTGGGAGGTTCACTGTTCGAAAAGCCAGGTTTTGAGGCCCTTCCTGAAAAGAAGTAGGTTTTGGGTCTTGCGAAGGTGGGTTGTGAGGGCGTTCCAGGTTTTGGGTGCAAGGTAGGAGAAGGATCTGCCCCCGGTGGTGGTGTGTTTGATGCGGGGGACAGAGGCGAGAGAGAGGTCAGCTGAGCGGACGTTTCGTGTGGGGGTGTGGAAGGTGACTCTCGTTGAGGTAGGCAGGGCCTGTGTTGTGGAGTGATTTGTGTGCGAGGATGAGGATCTTGAAGGTGATCCTTTTGTCAATGGGGAGCCAGTGGAGGGATTTGAGGTGTGGAGAGATGTGTTCGTGTCGGCGGAGGTCGAGGATGAGTCGTGCTGCTGAGTTCTAGATGCGTGTAGTTTGCGCTTGAGTTTTAGAGTGGTGCCGGCGTAGAGGGCGTTTCCGTAATCAAGCCTGCTGCTGATGTGTGCGTGAGTGACAGTTTTTCTGGTCTCTGTGGGGATCCATTTGAATGTTTTTCAGTATACGGAGTGTGTTGAAGCATGAGGAGGTGAGAGCGTTGATTTGTTGGGTCATCGAGAGGGAGGAGTCTAGGATGATGCTGAGGTTGCGTGCGTGGTTGGCGGGGGTGGGTGCAGGGCCTAGCGTGGTGGGCCACCATGAGGGGTCCCAGGTGTTTTTGTGTGGGCCAAAGAGGATTATTTCGGTTTTGCTTGAGTTGAGTTTCAGGTGATTGGCTGTCATATATATATCACTTTTGTCAATATGTGTGTGGTTTCCCTGGGGGGAAAAGGGTCCGACTTGTCTAGTGGCAGTTTTAGTGCCATAAAGAAGCGCAGAAGGTTTATATGCCTACTGCAAAGAGCAAATCTGTATTTTATGTAAATAGCTGAGTACATTAGCAAAGTCTATGGAGAGATGAAGGGCACTTTTGCTGGGTGGTAATGAGGGAATCCGAGGAGGAGGGAGTGGGAGCACCAATAATGATTGTTGGACTGGGCGCAGGAGGTGCTAAAGACTGTGACGAATGGTATGTGACAAGGTGTTTTTTGAGTGTATTGAAAGTACGTGCTGATTGAGGGAAGAAGCGCAGGTAAGGTGGCCTCTACTGTTGCACGTATCTCACACACCATCGATTTTGTGACTGTCTACGTAGGCTAGTGTTTTAGAGCAACAGTTTAGCCAATAGCAGAGATGGCATCTTGATGGATGACTGCTGCCTACACTCGGGTTATAGAGGACCGCTCTGACATAGGATCAGAGACTGAGACATCAGATACTGAGACAGCATCTGAGGGATAGGACAATGGCGCAGACTCTGGGAGTGATTTTTCAGTCAGAGGAGTCCCATTCGATAACTCCTCTTCCAGTACATTATGAGGGAGGTGATGAGGACAGTCCTGCTGTCCCTTCGCAAGCTGTTTGTGCAACTGGGTAATAGTGGGTTAGGCCAACCCAGAGAGCAGGTGAATGCGGCGGCAAGCAGAGAGAGAGTGCTCTCTTGGGAGCTCCCCAATTTAGTTCAGCCCCAAATTCCACCACCCAAATCATATTGTGGAGACATCAAAATTATCCATGGCAAAACAAACTGGTTTTGTAAGGCAGGCACCTGTGTTTTTGGTCCTGGATTCGGCGGCCATATAGAGAAACACACTAAACCCAAACATTTCTGGAAACTAGACATTCGGGGGAGTCCACAGAGGTGTGACTTGTGTGGCTTCCCCAAAGTTTTCTTACCCAGAATACCCTGCAAAGCTGAAATGTTGAAAAAAAACTCAATTTTTCTTGCATTTCTGTCACACAAACTACAGGAATATGTTGGGATCCACAATATTCCTACCACCCAGTGACTCCTCACCTGTCCTGATAAAAACTCTACCCCACTTGAGTGCCTACACCTAGTGTCTGTGTCAGGAATGGATCACCCCAGGGTCAACAGCTGCCTCACGTAAGGACCAACATTGACCGTTGTGTGATCTATTCCTGTCGCAGGCACCAGGCCTAACCACACAAGTGAGGTATCATTTTTATCGGGAGGCTTGGGGGAACGCTGGGTGGAAGGAAATTTGTGGCTCCTCTCAGATTCCAGAACTTTCTGTCACCGAAATGTGAGGAAAACTTGTTTTTTTAACCACTTTTTGAGGTTTGCAAAGGATTCTGGGTAACAGAACCTGGTCCGAGCCCCGCGAGTCACCCCATCTTGGATTCCCCTAGGTCTCTAGTTTTCAAAAATGTACAGGTTTGGTAGGTTTCCCTAGGTGCCGGCTGAGCTAGAGGCCAAAATCTACAGGTAGGCACTTTGCAAAAAACAGCTCTGTTTTCTGTGATGTGTCCACGTTGTGTTTTGGGGCATTTCCTGTTGCGGGCGCTAGGCCTACCCACACAAGTGAGGTATCATTTTTATCGGGAGACTTGGGGGGACGCTGGGTGGATGGAAATTTGAGGCTCCTCTCAGATTCCAGAACTTTCTGTCACCGAAATGAGAGGAAAACTTGTTTTTTTAGCCACTTTTTGAGGTTTGCAAAGGATTCTGGGTAACAGAACCTGGTCAGAGCCCCGCGAGTCACCCCATCTTGGATTCCCCTAGGTCTCTAGTTTTCAAAAATGTACAGGTTTGGTAGGTTTCCCTAGGTGCCGGCTGAGCTAGAGGCCAAAATCTACAGGTAGGCACTTTGCAAAAAACAGCTCTGTTTTCTGTGATGTGTCCACGTTGTGTTTTGGGGCATTTCCTGTTGCGGGCGCTAGGCCTACCCACACAAGTGAGGTATCATTTTTATCGGGAGACTTGGGGGGACGCTGGGTGGATGGAAATTTGAGGCTCCTCTCAGATTCCAGAACTTTCTGTCACCGAAATGAGAGGAAAACTTGTTTTTTTAGCCACTTTTTGAGGTTTGCAAAGGATTCTGGGTAACAGAACCTGGTCAGAGCCCCGCGAGTCACCCCATCTTGGATTCCCCTAGGTCTCTAGTTTTCAAAAATGTACAGGTTTGGTAGGTTTCCCTAGGTGCCGGCTGAGCTAGAGGCCAAAATCTACAGGTAGGCACATTGCAAAAAACAGCTCTGTTTTCTGTGATGTGTCCACGTTGTGTTTTGGGGCATTTCCTGTCGCGGGCGCTAGGCCTACCCACACAAGTGAGGTATCATTTTTATCGGGAGACTTGGGGGGACGCTGGGTGGAAGGAAATTTGAGGCTCCTCTCCGATTCCAGAACTTTCTGTCACCGAAATGTGAGGAAAACTTGTTTTTTTAGCCACTTTTTGAGGTTTGCAAAGGATTCTGGGTAACAGAACCTGGTCCGAGCCCCGCGAGTCACCCCATCTTGGATTCCCCTAGGTCTCTAGTTTTCAAAAATGTACAGGTTTGGTAGGTTTCCCTAGGTGCCGGCTGAGCTAGAGGCCAAAATCTACAGGTAGGCACTTTGCAAAAAACAGCTCTGTTTTCTGTGATGTGTCCACGTTGTGTTTTGGGGCATTTCCTGTCGCGGGCGCTAGGCCTACCCACACAAGTGAGGTATCATTTTTATCGGGAGACTTGGGGGGACGCTGGGTGGATGGAAATTTGAGGCTCCTCTCAGATTCCAGAACTTTCTGTCACCGAAATGTGAGGAAAACTTGCTTTTTTAGCCACTTTTTGAGGTTTGCAAAGGATTCTGGGTAACAGAACCTGGTCAGAGCCCCGCGAGTCACCCCATCTTGGATTCCCCTAGGTCTGTAGTTTTCAAAAATGTACAGGTTTGGTAGGTTTCCCTAGGTGCCGGCTGAGCTAGAGGCCAAAATCTACAGGTAGGCACTTTGCAAAAAACAGCTCTGTTTTCTGTGATGTGTCCACGTTGTGTTTTGGGGCATTTCCTGTCGCGGGCGCTAGGCCTACCCACACAAGTGAGGTATCATTTTTATCGGGAGACTTGGGGGGACGCTGGGTGGAAAGAAATTTGAGGCTCCTCTCAGATTCCAGAACTTTCTGTCACCGAAATGTGAGGAAAACTTGTTTTTTTAGCCACTTTTTGAGGTTTGCAAAGGATTCTGGGTAACAGAACCTGGTCAGAGCCCCGCGAGTCACCCCATCTTGGATTCCCCTAGGTCTCTAGTTTTCAAAAATGTACAGGTTTGGTAGGTTTCCCTAGGTGCCGGCTGAGCTAGAGGCCAAAATCTACAGGTAGGCACTTTGCAAAAAACAGCTCTGTTTTCTGTGATGTGTCCACGTTGTGTTTTGGGGCATTTCCTGTCGCGGGCGCTAGGCCTACCCACACAAGTGAGGTATCATTTTTATCGGGAGACTTGGGGGGACGCTGGGTGGATGGAAATTTGAGGCTCCTCTCAGATTCCAGAACTTTCTGTCACCGAAATGTGAGGAAAACTTGCTTTTTTAGCCACTTTTTGAGGTTTGCAAAGGATTCTGGGTAACAGAACCTGGTCAGAGCCCCGCGAGTCACCCCATCTTGGATTCCCCTAGGTCTGTAGTTTTCAAAAATGTACAGGTTTGGTAGGTTTCCCTAGGTGCCGGCTGAGCTAGAGGCCAAAATCTACAGGTAGGCACTTTGCAAAAAACAGCTCTGTTTTCTGTGATGTGTCCACGTTGTGTTTTGGGGCATTTCCTGTCGCGGGCGCTAGGCCTACCCACACAAGTGAGGTATCATTTTTATCGGGAGACTTGGGGGGACGCTGGGTGGAAAGAAATTTGAGGCTCCTCTCAGATTCCAGAACTTTCTGTCACCGAAATGTGAGGAAAACTTGTTTTTTTAGCCACTTTTTGAGGTTTGCAAAGGATTCTGGGTAACAGAACCTGGTCAGAGCCCCGCGAGTCACCCCATCTTGGATTCCCCTAGGTCTCTAGTTTTCAAAAATGTACAGGTTTGGTAGGTTTCCCTAGGTGCCGGCTGAGCTAGAGGCCAAAATCTACAGGTAGGCACTTTGCAAAAAACAGCTCTGTTTTCTCTGATGTGTCCACGTTGTGTTTTGGGGCATTTCCTGTCGCGGGCCCTAGGCCTACCCACA